>NW_022111378.1:5163271-5193460 GCF_000313985.2 Echinops telfairi | reverse complement strand
TATTACCTGGTGAAGACAACCTAACGAGGGCCAATAGTAAGTGTTGTCAGTGGTCAGTCTTTAAGGGGTTCCTTGGAGATTGGAAAGTCGAGATATTCCTTTGCAACATATTGATGAAAAGGAACAGAGGTGGCTCAGAATGCCTCTCAGAAAGAGCAGAAGACGTCCTGGTTAAATGGACCTTCCACTTTCAGAACCAAACAGAAACCAGTGTAAGTTTTCATTTAAGCACTTCCCAGTGTTTTCACGTTGGGCAAATTCCTAAACCTCAATGAAGGTTAAGGAATTAAACTAAGCTTAAATTACCGTGCCTCAGCTTCCACCTCTGTCAAGTGGAGATACAGGTATTGCCCATCTGCAGAGGGCTCTATGGACACTCCATGAGCTAATTCATCTGCCAGACTTGGAACAGTGACTGAGACAAAGTCAGGGCTATATTTTCATCACTGACTCATGTACATGTAACACTAGGATAATGATCCTCTTTCCCCAGAGGGTCCCTGTGACATTTAAATGGCACGATGCAGAGTAAGGAGCACATTGCTGACTTGTGGCAAGTCTTTAAGAAATGATGAAGTGCTCTTGCTGTGAGGAGATGCCGTCCTCAGGACAGGGAGGTTTTCGGGAAGGTCTGCTGAGAGCCCTTTTGAAAGCTTCCTTCCTTTTGATTATGGCCTGATAGCACAGTTATTTGATCAGGCAATTGAGTGCAGGACCTTAATTTCATTTGAAGACTAATGTATAGAAGAAGGAGGAGACAGATGGGCTCAACATGAGCATATTTGGGCTCGTATAGTATAGTACAGTACAGTATATAGTACAGTACAGTATAGTATAGTACAGTACAGTACAGTATAGTATAACCAAACCCACACTCATTGCCGTTGAGTTGATGCTGACTTACAGTGATCCTATAGGGCAGAGCAGAACTTCTGAGCGTTTCCAAGACTGTTAATCTTTACAGGAGTAGAAAATCTCACCTTTCTCCCTTGGAGTGGTTGTGGGGGCAGGGGGGTTAAACTGCTGACTTTGTGGTTAGTACCCCAAAGCATAACCAACTACGTCATTCTTTTCATAAGACTAACTTACTGTGATTGAACTGATCCGGACTCATTGCAACCTCATTCAGAGTTTCCAAGAGTTTCCATCTTTACTGGAGCTCACCACATTGTATTTCTCCCACCAACGATAGTCTAGCTGTTTCTGCCTGGTCTCTTGATAACCACGACACAACAGAAATTTGCAGCATCTACTAGTTACTATTTACCCGGTCAGCTGCTGGAGGAGAAGGATGAGGCTTTCTACTCCCAGAACGAGTTACAGTCTGGGAAACCCACAGGGGCAGTTCTCCTCATCCTATGGGATCGAATCCATGGGAGTGAGTTTGAGAGTTTTTTTTTTTTTTAGATCAGGTGCTATGCCAAGCACTTTCTTGCATGGAATTATTTATTTATCCTCATACCAACTTTGCGAGATGGGGACTATTGTCATTCTCAATGATAAAACTGAGGCTGAAGAATTAGGTAAACAGCCTAAAGTGACATGACTATGAAGCACAGAGCCAGGGGCTGCCCTTGGACATCTGGCTGGTGGCTGGACTTCTATACAGTTCTTCTCAGGACGGACTAAGCACCAGGCAATGGGCTAGGACTGGCAAAAGGTTCCAGACTCATCCCAACAACCCCATTGTGTGTGCGGGGGCGGGGGTGGGGGGCCACACTATCAGCTCCACTTTGCAAAGGAGAACACAGAGACTTGCAGTGAGCCCTGAGCCTTTGCCTCACCCCCTTTGGACTCTGGGTTCTCATCACAGAACTAGGAGCGCCCATCATGTCACCCCCACGTGACTCACCTCATCGCAGCCGGAGCACCGGGGCCGCAGGCTCTCACAGTAATGACGGCCACACCAGGGGGCACCGCCCTTCCAGAAGTAGATGAGGTCCACCAGAGGCTCGGAGCACTTGGCGCACACAAAGCAGGCTGGATGCCACTGCTTGCTGTAGCCGGCCCTGTCGGAGTAGACCACCGGGCTGTCGGCTGGGGCCGCCTCCTTGCAGAGCTCACAGACCTAGGGGACCATCGGGAGAGCATTATGACACGTGTTCAAATCCCTGTCCCTCCATCTGTGCTTGCTTCCAGGGTAAACTTGGGCAAGTTACGACACCTCTGTCCCTCAGTTTTCTCCTCTGCAAAGTGGGATAATACCGCTGAGCTAACAGTCTTTTGGGAGAACGATGGGACTTTCTACTCCTGAAAGGAGTTACAAGGGCAGGTCTCTCCTGAACTTAGCGAGTCAGCTTCCACTCAATGGCAGTGAGGGTGTTTTGGCTTGTTTGTTTTAGAATAGGCTCTACAGATCTCGGGTTTGTTAAGCATTAGACTTCTAACCACACAGTGGTGGTTCAAACCCATCAGCTATTCCTTAGGAGAAAGACGAGGTTATCTGAAGATTCATAGTCTTGGAAACCCAAAGTTTTACCCTGTCCTATAAGGCTATGATGAGTCAGAATCAACTTGGTAGCAATAGGTTTAGGTTTTGACTTAATAGGCTGCCTTGAGGATTAACCTGCTTTCCTTATTGCCGTGAAACCTGTGAGAACTGGAACTCCATGGGACTGCCCTGTCGTTCTGGATCGTGCAAGTTTTCCGCCTTCCACCGGGGGCAGTCTTTTCACTTTTCTAGGACGTGTTCGTGAAAAGTGAGTCGTCCTCCGACAGGCCTCCACCTGTCAGAGGTTCCGGCTCTCACAAGTTTGACTGCCTTGTTGCTATTGTTATCCTTATGTTTTGACTATTTCCTGCCTCTTTGGTTACAGGAAATACCTACCTACCTGGTATAATATAGTTTGGCTCTTTGACCACAAAGCCTAAAATCCTTTATGGAAGAAAATTTACTAACCCTGGCTTTATGTGATAGCTTTAACGGTAAGCCAGTCAAAATAAAATTAAAAAAAAATGATTATTTTGTTCTGTAAAGATGGGAAATATGTGTTGAACAGTAATTTAGGATTCCCTGGTGGTGCTGTTTATTACTAGTGAGTAGATGTTGGACTGCTAACCCAGCATTTCAAACCCACCAGCCGTTCCACAGGGGAAAGGTGACGCTGTCTGCTCTCAGGACGATCTGCAGCCTCTGACACCCTACATGGCATCGATAGGGATCGACTCCATGGTGCGCGGTTGGGATTGCTGGTGCTCTCGATGGGTCACATGAGGGCTGGGAACTGAGAGGCTCCAGGGTCAAGTCCTCTCAGCCCTCTCCCTCTCACCCCGAAGGAACTTGCTCACAGTGGCCAGTCTGCATATCGTCAGAGCCACTGTGAAATTGCCCAGCCTCCAGGTGCTGCTTCTGGGAGCACAGAAAAGGAGAGAGAGGTGTGCAAAGAGGGCCTTGATCTGTCTGGGGACACCCAGTGGCAGACACCCCATGACTTGTGGAAGGAAGAAGATGGGTATAAGGCCAGAAGGGCCATTTGGGGTGATCATGGATGGCTTTGCACCCAGTTAAGATTTGAGACTTGACCCTGGAATCAAGAGGGAGCTGTTACTGATTCTTGGGGTGAGGCATGCTCGGGGCAGTATGGGAGAAGGGAAGAGAGATCCCTTACAGATGCCCTGAGTTTGTTCTCAGCTCCGTTGCCTGAAAGCGGCCTGCTGGGCAACTCTCCGGGGCTTCTCTTATGATGCTGCTGCCCTCAGTGTCCCTGGCTCTTGGTCTGACAAGTAAGGCCACTGCTATTTTATGAAAACAAAGATTTGCTTAATGAGTCCCGCCAATGGGTGCCAGGAACTAGTTTTCTCTTCTTGCTTCCAAGCTATTTTCTATGTCCCTTTCCTGGTTGTCTCCACAAAGCAGAGACCCAAGGGTTCCAGTGGTGTGCTGGGTCTATCCTGGATGACTGCACTGCATGCTGGTGGCGCCCCAGCTACTGCAAACAGGCTGGCAGTCAAGAGTCAGAACGCCCAGGTCTGCCTTGGGTCCCATGAGACAGACTTCATCGCTTACCACAAGAACCAACTTCTCGATCTGAGTGGATGGTTTAGAGGAGAGCTATCAAGTTAGACTGCCTGGGTACCTCACTGTGTGACCTTGGACAAGCTACTTAACCTCTCTGTGCCTTGGCTTCTTAATTGTTGAATGGGGTTATTAATAACAACCACTTGACAGGGCTGCTTCTATACTTTCGCAGTGTCAGAAATCCTATATACAGTCACTCTGAGTTGGAATGAACTCAACAGCAGTCGTTTTTCTTTTGGGGACAAACCGAGAGGTTGCCAGTGCAAAAGCCCCAAGGAGCATCACGGAAGAAAGACTTGGTGATTTGTAAAGTACATCTGACAAAAAACATTTAAAAAGACCCCATGGTGAAGCTCTTGTAACGCTTGGGGTTTCTGTGAGTCAGATCAACTTGCTGGCAATGGCCTTGTCTTTCTTGTGGGTTTTGTGGTCAAGAAAAAGTTCTATGGGGTGATGGTTAAGTCGTGGTGTGTTTAAATCCTCCTGGCACATTCTGACACTTTCCCCACAAAGAATGAGTCTCAATTCTTCCCAGAACATGGTTGAGCCTGAGTGACTGACGTCTATAGAACCGGACATGGTGGAGCAGATGCTGCGTGACTTCCCAAGGTCACAGAAGCAATGCCACTCCTCTCTCAAACCCTGAGGCCCATGAACCGAGGGAAAGAGGAGGTCATCAGTGGAGGTGCAGGAGCAAGCTTCCCACTTCCCATGAGAGTCCAGCTAATGTACCTCATGTGCAGCCACCGCCCACCTCTCAGTGGGAGCTTATGTGCTAATTCCGTTGCTAACTAGGTCTCAGCAGAGCCTCCGTACTAAGCCTGGTGTTCTCCTTCCAGAAATGAGCCACTGAAAAGCCTATGGAAGACAAGGGCCCGATCCACAACTGATCAAGGGGGAGTGCAATACCTGGCTGTTTCATCCCTTTCAGCACAGGATTCCTATGATTGGGCCAACTTCAGGGCAGGTAACAATGGTGAAGCATCTCAAAACACCCAGGGTGACCATGTGGACTAACCACACAGGGATAAGAAGAAATCCTTACGGAGCTCCTGCTGGTCCAGACCCAGCTGTTTGTGTCTGCCCAGCACCAAGGCCCAGGCACGTGGATGCAGGACCTTCCAAAGAGTTCAGCAGCTCCTAGCTCTAGTCTTCAAATTGCACCAGATGACGGGAATAGGCTGTCCCACTGACTCCTGATCAATTGGCTGATTTGTTAGCAAATTAATGTTGATGTTTCACGCATGAAATTTCAGTGTTCTGTTGTGCATAGGACAGGAGCGTCACACACAGACACAAAGAATTATGAAGATTTCTGAAGTGGGGTTAGCCAGATGCAAAGTGTTGTAGGCAACAGCAGAGGATGGGAAATGCCAGATGACAGCTTCTGAGGACCAAGCTGCGGTGGCTTGCAGAGCAGCAGATAGGGAGAATCCTCCAAAACATCACTAATCCCTCCCCTCCCATTGCCAGAAATGCTGCCCTTCTTGTGCCGCTGTCTTCTGGAAGGCTCTTATCCAAAGGCCTCCCCAGTCTAAACCCAGAGTGCCTTGTGAAAATCCCACTATTATGATATAGTAAATATTAATATAAGAGCCTTAAATTCAGGTGCTGGTTTCTTTCCAACCCAAATCCTGAACAATTTATTTATAAACAGCTTCTCCTCATTTCCTCTTATGGTGATTATGCTCCATCTTTGCTTGAAACTACATGTATCCCAGAGTATTTTCCCCCTTGCATGGCCTTGCATCACTTCTGGCATCCTCTCCACTCTGGAGTTCCGTTCCCCACACTGGGGTCTTCCTCGGGTTCCTGACGGTATAGACAGTGCAGGCAGAATGCCCAGGATCACGGACTTTGGAACAAGGTTGGTATGATGGACAAAGGAGACCTGAGACATGTCACTCACCACTCCAAGCTCCAGCTTCCTCATGGGCACACACCTGGCATGGCCTGGCTCGTAGAAATGCTTTGCTGTTGTTAGTTGCTGTGGCGTCACTGTTATGCCAACTCATGGCAACCTCATATTCCCAGGAGATTCTGGGTAAATTCAAACTGCCCACTTTCTTCTCGAAGCTGAATGCTTAGCCATGGACACCACCCAGATACCTCTTATACACGGGCGAGACTGGGCCTACCCACCTTTCCTTGAGACACTGCTGACAGAAATAACATGCTACATACATATATGTATGTATGTAGAAATAACAGGCATTTCTACAGAACTCTCTCATCCATCGTCTGGTCAGGTTTGGGACCATGAGTCAGGAAAGTTCCAGCAAAGCTATGCTGACAAGAGGAAATGCGTCCGTTCTCAAGCCGAGCTTTGACAAATGTGTGCGCAGGGCTAGCTCCCCACCAAGGTGGCAAGCCTTCCATGCGGCCTTCCCTGTTCATCGCAGTACCTCCACGTCAAAGGTCTCTGCCAGGGCCTGGAGGTCCAGGGAGGTCCAGGAGATGGAGCAGTCATCTCGACTGCAGTGGTGGTGGAAGTCAACCACTCACCAGTTCCACGACCAGACAATTAACTCCCCATTTTTCTTTCTGTGTATGGCCTGGAACGGGAGACACAATGATGTCCTTGTCACCTATGTATTTGCACTTTGGGGCTTGAAGTTAGGAAGCAGTGCTTCACTCTGCTAAGCTCGTCTCCCATTTTCCGTTGGAGAGATGATGATGGAGAGTCAAGTGCTCGGCTGCTCGCTGAGAGGTTGGCAGTTCCAATCCATCCAGCAGCACCTCGGGAGAAAGGCCTGGCCATCTGTTGCCCTTGGAGCACAGTGTACACCCGGGATCACCGTGAGTCAGGATCGACTCAACAACAAACCACAGCCGCAACTGCACTGCTCTGATCAAAGTAACAGATGTAAAGCCCAGGTATTAAATGAATGGCAGATGACAACATTCATCATCATCATTTAAACCCCATCCCAAGCCAGTTTCCATTGAGTTGAATCCAATTCATGGTGAGCACTCACACACCAAGGCTGTGACCTTCACGAAGCAGACTGCCAGGTCTTATTTCCGTGGCACCTCTGGGGGGGGGGGTTCCAATTGCATTCAATACATTGGGCCATCCAGGCCCCCACCATGGCATAACCTTTACTAAAACCCAAACCAAACCAGCTGCTCTGCCGCATGGCGACCTCATGTGTGCCAGAGAAGTATGCTCCATAGGGTTTTCAATGGATGATTTTCAGAACAGGTTTGCCAGGCCTTTGTTCTGAGGTGCTCCTGGGTGGACTTGAACCTCCAACATTACGCTAAGCAGCCAAACACATTAACTATCCTTCTCACACAGAGACTCTACTAGTAAAATGAAACAGGATAAAATCAACTCACTGCCCTCCAGTCGATTCTGACTCTGACTGACCCTGAAGGGCAAGGTCGAACTGCCCATTTGGGTTTCTGAGACTGCAGAAAGCCCCGCCTTTCTCCTGCAGAGCCGCTGGTGGTTTCAAACTGCTGACCTTGCAGTTAGCACCTCAAATCATAACCGCTTCACTATCAAGGCTCCTCTGGGTAAAACTGAAGTAATTAATACAAAGTCAAGACATAAAAAAAATGCTTTCTTTCGTCTTACATACTTTGGACATGCTATCAGTTGGGACCAGTCACTGGAAAAGGACATCATGCATGGCAAAGTGGAGGGGCAGGGAGAGACAGAGGCCTTAAAGAAATGAGTTGACACCATGGCTACCACAATGGGCTCAGACATAGGGACAATTGTGATGATGGCGCAGGCCGGGCCAGTGTGTCCTTCTTTTGAGCACAAAGTCATTATGGGTCAGAACTGACTTGCTGGCATCTGACAACAGCAACAACTAGCCTAGAGGGGACAGGGGTAGACAAGCTGCTTCTTAAGGACACATCCAGCCCAGAACCTGGGTTTTGTTTTGTTTAGGTTCAGTACAGTTTTATAGGAACACAGCCGTGCTGATAGTTTTATGTATCGTCTACGGCTGCTGGCTAGCAAAATGACAGGCTTGAGTACCTGTGACTAGGACTACCTGGCCTGCAAAGACTGAGCTAGCCAGTCTGTCCTGTACACCCAGCCCCCACGTGTAACTCTGGTTCTACTCCAGGATCCTGGTGGCCTAGTGGGTTCTGCACTGGGCTGCTAGCCTCGAGGTGGGCAGTTGGAAACCGTCAGGAACTCCAAGGGAGAAAGAGGAGGTTTTCTACGCCTGTTAAGAATCATAGTCTTGGAAACCCACAGGGACAGTTCTAATCAGTCCTCTAACGTCTCTACCGATCAGAATCAACTAGATGGCAGTGTGTTTTTGAGTGAGTTCTAGTCAACGGAATATTATAGAGCGAATTCAGGGGTGGGTGGGAAATAAAGGCTATGTGGCAACATGGCAAAGTAGTTATAGTCTTAAAAGTACAATCAAGGTAATTTTCTTGGGAAATCAACACATCCTTTACAGTCATGAAAATATCTTCATTCTAAAGAAAGGGGGCCAGATGTTACAAAGCCCAGTAACCATGGTGATTTTGTAGGGCTGCTCCTCGGGGGCTCCTGCCTACAGGTATCTGGGGTGTGGGGTGGGAGAGGGAAGGCAAGGGTTCCCTGGGCTAAGTGTCCTCGTGCCCCAAGGACAACGGGTGGCCGTGGTCAGCCTCTGGGTCCCCTGCTCCCCAGTCCCCCAACTCAGACGGCATAGCGGGTGGCCAGTGGTTTCAAATTCCAGAGAGGAGCTGGTAGCAAAGTCAGCCTGCCCAACCCACAAGCCAAACATCTGCTTGGACCAAGACTTGGAAGTCTTGTACCCACAAGTATGCACCTCTCCGGAGCTGGAGTGCGGAGCTGCCCAGAGGCCAGCTGCTGTAAGTTTCCACTGGTGAGGCAGGCCCCCCACCCCTATCTTCTATGCATTCTTCTAAGGGACATGCGGGGAGGGCTGGATGTCCTGCCTCCCAGGAGGCATTTCCTCACGAAGAGGGATTGCTCTGCAGGCGTGGTGGCTGAGTCCATGTTAGCAAATGACTGCAAGGGATGGCTCAGCTTCTCTCAGTTTTTGCTTTTCCTCATAGTGACTCTGTTTGGTCTCATCCCTTGGCCAGAAAAATGGGTGGCAGTGGGGAGGGGCAAGGCAGGAACAAGTCCCTGCTGGAAAGGCTCCTCAGAGAGAGTGGTGAATGCATTCAGTGCCCTGTCCTGGCTTCCTGCCCCCTTTCTTCTGTTACAAGCATGGGGTGTGGAGCAGGGCGGAAATTCCTGGGCCAAATGACCCTGCCCAGGAAATCTGTAAAGTTAATTTCTGAGACAATCTCCAGTAAGCTCTCTCAATGCAGGGGAACGGTTTAGTGGTGCTGTTACCAATCAGAGGTCTAGGATCACTGCCCACGGGGCTCAGGCGTCCATAAAGTCCCTCCTGGAGGGAGAGGTCGGAGGGATGGTGTGGAAGATGGGGAAGGGGCTGTGGCCATACTGTGGGGACAGGCCCCGGTGGTTGGTTCTGGCAGCCTCCAGGCCAAGACCAATTAAGAATCCATGGAGGAGAGGGAGGAAGAGTCCTGCTGGTGGCTGGTTTGTGTTTGATAGCTCCCAGATGCTTCACTGAGTTACGAGGCCATTGGTCTCGGACACATTTATACACACAGACATGTCCTTGCACGGTGACCCAGATGCAGTCCCGTGGGTGAAGCGGTGAGGGGTGGAATCCAGTCCCACCACTCTCCAGCAAACTGGTAACCTCTTTGCGCTTCACGTTCCTCGTCTGAAAACAGAATAGCAATCTCAACCTGCCACATGGAGTTTTGGAACCGACCCAGGAGGTCAACGGCTACGTTTTCTTGCCCTCCTTATTCTCACCGGGTCTCCTCCTCCCACAACCACCTCTCCCTTGGCCATGCTACGCTGCTCCACGTACAAATGAGGGAGGGAACGAGGGGGATTCGAGGGGCTTTTATTTCTAACTGTCCCCTCAGATTTAAAGGGCTTGCTCTGCAGTGGCAGCGAGTGAGTTATTATCTGGGTTTTTTCTGCAGTGGCATTTCCTCAAGAAGAGGGATTGCTCTACAGGCGTGGTGACTGAAGACGATTCCCATGGTGGCCTTCTCTCCTCTCCTAAGCACTGGGTCATAATTGTGCTCACACAGGGGTGCCCTCTGAGGCGGCGTGGGCAGCCTCAACTCCTGGGTTCACTTGTCAAAGAGACAGACGTGTCTTGGCTGATTTGGGTCACCTGTCCTGTCCTCTAGGCCAGTCCAAAGGCCTGGGTGGTGGGGAGGAGGTGCAGAGGTGCGGACTGGATGTGGTGTTGGGCACGTTCACTTGTCAAAGAGAGAGACATGCCTTGGCTGATTTGGGTCACCTGTCCTGTCCTCTGGGCCAGTCTGAAGGCCTGGGGGGAGGTGCAGAGGTGCAGACTGGATGTGGTGTTGGGCAGGTTCCTTGTCAAAGAGACAGACATGTCTTGGCTGATTTGGGTCACCTGTCCTGTCCTCTGGGCCAGTCCGAAGGCCTGGAGGTGCAGAGGTGCGGACTGGACGTGGTGTTGGGCAGCTCTGGCTCAAGCTGCGAGGCTCCAACAGCCCTGCTGGCCTAGTGGTCATCTGGCTTCACTCGCTCCAGCCCCCAGTGGGAATACCACATGGGCCACAGACTTGGAAAAGTACGCGGGCAATAAATACTCTGCTGACCTGAAGAAACCCTTCCCCTGGGGAGGGTTTGGGGCGGGAGGCCTTGGCACTGTAACCCTGGGCTCTGAGTGGCTGGGCTCTGAGTCTTCCACCGTCCTCATCTCTAGCAGGGTGAGCTGAGGACGGGGAAGATGGCTGCCTCGGACGGAGCTGAGAGTTCCTGCTGGGCAAGGAGAGTGGGGGCTGGGGAGGGGTCTGAAGTCGCCTGTTAGATTTTGTGCCAGTGTTTCCACAATCCCCATGGACGATTTAATGGGGCTGTGCTTTCCCTGGATGGCGCAAACTGTTAATCGCTCAACTTAAAAGTTTGGAGGTTCAAACCCACCCAGAGATACCTCCAAGGAAAGGCCTGGAGATCGACTTCCAAAAAACCAGCCACTGATAGTCCTGCGGAGCACAGTTCTGCTCGGACACACATGGGGTCACCACGAGGCAGAGCCAATTCACCGACCATTTTTGGTTTTGCTTTTGCAGAATGCTATGCAATTCCTCCAAGTTGGCCATTTTTGAGATAATCTCCCAAAAGGAAAAAAAAGAAAGAAAAAGAACCGGGACACAAATAAATCTGGAAAACCATCCCTGTTGTCGTCTCTTGGACACTCCCCTACTTGTGTGCCCAGTGGGTGTCATCCTTTTCTGGACTTACTCTGAAGGTCATCTTCAGCATTGACAGTGGTGGTTCTCAAGTGCGGCCCTGGTGCAGCTGCAGCATCACTGGGGAACTTGTTCGAACTTATTAGACATTCTCAACCCCCACCCCAGATTTGAGTAGGTCACTGAATACAACGAACCTCTGAGGGGGGGCCTCATCATCTGTGTTTTAACTAGCTCTTTCCAGGGTTGCTAACTGCAAGGTCAGCAGTGGGCAATGACCAGTCATTCAGCAGGAGAAAGCTGAGTCCTCTACTCCTGTAAAGCGTTATAGTCTCAGAAGCCCACAGCCAGTTCCACCCGATTGCATATGAGGGTTGCAATGAGGAGGCATCGACTCCAGGGCGGTGACGTTTCAGCTGGCTTGCAACTGAGTAAACAAACACCAACTGGGTTTCTATGTACCAGCAATGAGAAATCTGGAAGGAAAATTAAGGAAACAAATTTATCTAGAATATTATCTAAGAGAATAACTTACCTAGAAATAGATCTTGCAAAGTACATGAAGGACTTATACAATGAAAATGATAAAACACTGCTAAAAGAGAGTAAAGAAGATATCAAGAAATGGAAAGATGTCCCATGTTCATGGATTAGGAGATTTAATATTGTTATGATGCCAATTTTATCCAAAGTGATTCATAAATTTAATATAAACCCAATAAACACCAAAGTCTTTTTATTAGAGTAGAAAACCAATGTTGAATTTTATGTGGATGGTAAAAGACTCTCAACAGCCAAAACAATGGTTAAAGAGAAGAATAAATGAGAAGAACTCACACTTTCTGATTATAAAACATGTGATACAGATACACTAATCAACAGCCTGGTAATGGTATAGCAACAGACATCCAGACTGATGGGACAGAACTGAACATCCAGAAATACATCCATCTCTCCATGGTCAACTGACTTTTGACATAGTCTATTTGCTGGGTCTATTTGATAGGGGAATTAAGAGTCTCTTCAATAAAAGGTGCTGGGAACATTGAATTCCCATCTGAAGAAAAATGAAATAGGATCTATGTCTCTCACCAGACACACACACACACCCCCCCCAAAACAAAACAACAACAAAAAAAACCAGATTCAAAATGGATTAGGATCCTAATTGTATAAGTTAAAATCATAAAATTATTCTTAGAAGAAAAAGCAGAGGCCTATATTTTAACAACCGATTATCTAATAACAAAAACCCCAAATAAGGACAAACGTAAGGACTCTAATACAAGGCATACGCAAACTACCGAACATAATGAAAAATATCCACACTACAGAAGACAAAATAACGACTGGGACCTACTAAAAATACATTTATGCACATCAAGAGACTTAATCAAAAGTCAACTGAGAATGCACAGTCTGGGAACAAAATATTCAGCAATAATATATCAGATACAGGGCTAATCTCCAAAATCTATGGAAAACTACAACATCTTAACAGGAAAAATAGAAATGGGCACAAACCATAACAGGCAACTTATGAAAGATGACATCCAGGAGGCCAACATCCGCATAAAGAAATGTTTGAGATCATTAGCAATGAGAAAAATACACATGAAAACAACAGTGAAATATCACGATATCACCTCACACTGACACTGGTGGCAAAATTCAAAGAAATAGAAAATAGTAAATGCTGGGGATGATGTGGAGAGACAGGGATGCTTTTGCATTGTTGGTGGGGCTTGAGAATTCTACAACCACTGTGGAACTCAGTGTGGCCCTTCCGAAAACAAATGCAAATATAAGTACCTTGTGATCCAGCAATCTCTCTACCGGGTAAATCCCTTAAAGAAATAAAACCTACAACATGAACAGACATATGTACACCTGTTTAT
Organism: Echinops telfairi; assembly: GCF_000313985.2. Classification (NCBI taxonomy): domain Eukaryota; kingdom Metazoa; phylum Chordata; class Mammalia; order Afrosoricida; family Tenrecidae; genus Echinops; species Echinops telfairi. The sequence continues at coordinate 5,180,302 of NW_022111378.1, read as the reverse complement.
TGCAATTATTTCACAATAGCCAAAACAAGGAAATAACCCCAAACCCCAACTATAGAGGAATGGAAAACAAGCTCTGGTATATTTGAACTATGGAAATTTATGCATTAATAAAAAACAATGACCCCTCTCTAAACACTGCAAGACATGGACAAAACTAGGAAACATTATGCTTAGCAAGCAAACTCAGTCAATCTTACAAGGAGAAGTACTTAATATGATCATTTTTATAAGGAAATTCAAAGTGGAAGCAGCATGGTTTGTACACCAAAACACAAGACACTGATGACTACGAAGAGGCCAGGGATGGGGGCACGAACAGGGACAGGGCAAGGATGAGGGGCAGGAGTGAAAAACAAACAAACAAACAAACAAACAAACAAACAAACAAACAAGGAGGGTTTAACAGGACATTGCTGCTGATTTAATTTTTGAGGTGAGCTAAGTGACATACACACACAACATTTTTTTCTTCAAAAAATGATATTTTCAATCCTTATTACATGCATGTGAACGTTGGACAATGCATAAGGAAGATCGAAACAAAAAAATGGGTACATTTCAATGATGATGCTGGTGAAGACTCTTCAAGGTACCCATGGCCTACTAGAAGAAGGAACAGATCTCTCTTAGAAGAAGCACAACCAGAATGCTCCTTAGAGGCAACGATGGTGAGACCTCGTCTCATGCTTTGGACATGTTCTCAGGGGAGACCAGTCCCTGGAGAAGGCCATCAAGCTCGGTAGAGTGGAAAGGCTCGAGAAAGAGGAAGGCCCTCCATGAGATGCATCGGCGCAGGGGCTGCAGCAATGGGCTCAAACCTACGAACAATGAGGAGGCTGGCGTAGGACCGGCTGGTGCTTCTTTCTGTCTTATACAGGGTCTCTCTGAGCGAGAACACGACGCTTCACGAGAACAACAGGAGATGGAATGTGTGGCTCAGATAAAAATGAGACAAACAAAAAAGCAAAACAAAATGAAAAGAGACAATGACCACTGTGAGTGTGGTGGTGGAGAAACTGCAAGCCTTATCCATTGCTAGTGGGAAGGCTACATCGCATAGCTATTGTGAAAACGGAGGGGGAGTTGCTCTAACAACGGAACACGGAACTAGCACATGGCCCAGCACGTCCACGCCTAGCTAGACATCCCAAGACTTGAAAGCAGAGACTCATATACTCGGATGCCAATGATCACAGTAGCACAATCCACAGTAGGTAACACGTCGAAACAATCTAAATGTCCATCAACAGAAGAATGAATAAACAAAATATGGCACGTACATAAAACGGATTGCTACTCAGCGAGTAGGAGAAATGAAGTCTTGATGTAGGTTACAAGATGGATGCCACTTGACACCATGCCAACGTGAAGTAAGTCAATCACAATAGGGGAACTATTATACAACCCCACTTATATAAAAAGAGAAGAAAAGCTGAGTGAGAATAGTATGCATTATTATACTATTATATGACCTTATATAAAAAGACAAGAAAAGCCGAGTGAGAATAGCATACATTATTCTACTATTATATGACCTTATATAAAAAGCCAAGAAAAGCCAAGTGAGAATAGCATACATGATTCTACTATTATATGACCTTATATAAAAAGACAAGAAAAGCTGAGTGAGAATAGCATACATTAGTGATTACCAGCATGCAAAGGAGAGGGGAGAGATGGTTAACAGTAATAGAACTATGGATTTGATTAAGGGGAGGGTTGCACAGCCAATTATTGTAATTACTACCCATAAGCCATATACCTTTAAAAAGCTGAATTAGCTAAAGTTATGGGATAGATACTTTTACAACCCTAGAGTGCAAAAGGACCAGCTGCTGAGGGCTGCTTACTTATGACCAAACATCTCCTTGGTTTGGGGTGTTTGGACCACGGTTTCAGGGGGTTGTCTATCCAGTTATTGGTCTAAGTAATAGGTCTAGTGCTTCTGTGGGACCGTCTAGCTACTGCATGGTTGCTGGGGCCTTCGAAGCTTACAAGTAACCACCGAAGGCCCACGATCTTTATTCGCCTGGAGTAACACAGGAAGGAGAGTGAGGCAGAGGAAGGCATAGGAAGTGGGCTGTGTGGCTAAAGGCCTCGATGAACAACTGCTGCCTTTGCCACGAGAGCAGAAGAACTGGATGGCACTCTCCTATCACTACTGAACATTTTGATCAGAGATTCTATGGAGGAATCTGGATCAAAAGGGGGAAATGCAGACTAGAAGGGCAAGTGCTTGTGGACTCAGATCTCCCGAAACTAAGAAGGCTGGTTGAACCCCTGCAACTACTACCCCGCGATCATCGTCAAACAACGTCCCCTGAAGTGCTCTTAAAACCAAACCAAACAAAACAACCCCCCCCCCCCAAAAAAAAAACCAGTTTAGTTCACCTACTAAAAAAAGTCTGCCTTGAGAACTATGCTGTTTTAAGAACTACCTGTATGGGAACCAATGGAAGATGAGGCAGAAACCTGTGGGCCGTGAAGTCATGCTACTGAAGAGGGATAGCTCAAAGGAAGACTGGTTGAGCGTGGCTGTATACAAACGTAATCACTGTCACTACAAGGTTCGTGCAAACACTGTTGAACTGGTGTATGTTGTACTGGGTATTCGCTCCACAACAAAACCAAAAATTACTGATGGAGAAAACCCTGTACCACATGGGCGCACTGGGCATCAGAGCTGACCGAAAGGCAGGGGGCCTTTTTGTTTGTTTGAATGTTGCTAAACAGTCATCTATGAAGAGCCTTGGTGGCATAGTGGGTCACGGAAAGATCAGCAATTCGAACCCCCCAATTCTTCAAGGCAGAAAGAAGACTTTCTGCTTCTGTAAAGATGGTTGGCTTCAGAAACCCGCCGGGGCAGTTCTACTTTGTCCCGCGGAGCAGCTCGGAAGGCGGGATCGACTCCGTGGCAGTAAAGTGTTTAGAATCTGAAACAACCACGTGCGGCAAGCCTTGTTCTAGCATCATTTTTTCCCCACCTATCTCCCTTTTTGGCTTATCTTTGTTTCATATGTCTCTTTTCGGATATAAGATTTCATACTGAGTTACACACTGGTAGGTTCTCAAGTTCAATGGCTTAGTGACTTCTAATGAAGTTCCCTGCCCTTCAGCAGGGAGACAAAAAATCAGGCTTCTTGCCTAATGTGAGAGCTACTCTGTGCTGCCCTTTTAAAGAAACCAGGGGTGCACAGAAGACACAGGGTGCCTGGCAAACACGTCCACCTCATGTGGTCACTCACAAGGGTCAGAGCAGTGCACGGAGCACAGCCAGATCCATCTTAATGTGGGGTCGCAGGTGACTCGTGGTCTATAGCCAGTCATGAGCACCTCGATCTCCTTATCAGTATTCAGCCACCTGCCTCAAGGAAATAAACACAGAGTTACACATGGACACCTAGTCTTCTTTCTGCCCTAATAGAATAATGAAGAGGGTTCTAGAAATCAATGCCATCTAGCCAAAAGAGGATCGGCTTTAGGGTCAGCAAAGCTGGATTCTAAGTCCCAGCTCTGTCCCTTAGAAGCTATGCGATGCTGAAAAATTTACCTAGCCTCTTTGAATCTCAGAGTCCTCACTTGTAAAATGTTATTGGGCAAATTCACCCTACAAGGCAAATGTGTGACTGAAATACAGACTGTGAAAGTCTGAGCCGAGTTTGGAACCGAGGAGTGTAATAAATGTGGAATTGAAATGCCAACATCTTGCTAGGTAAGATGCCACCCGGATTGTTCCCTTATGATTCAGTCTCAGCATGCATTCATTCCCATATCACATACTGAACACCTAATATAGCCATTAGCAGTTTATCAATTGTTTTGATACTGAAGCTGTGCCATCAGTTCTTCAAATATCAGGAGGGTCATTCCTGGTGTACAGGTTTCAGAGGGCCATCCAGGAAAATGGCCTAGCGACCTACTTCTAAACATTAGGCCAAGGAAAACCCAAGGTCACACCAAGGGCCACACCAGAATATTCTCTGACACAGTGCTGTACGATGCTAGAAGCTACTCAAACAACAAATATACAGTGGCTGCGGCAGTGGATTTAGGCCTAGCCACAATTGGGAAGATGGTGTGGGGCCGGGCAACATGGAATTACCATAAACTGGAGGTGACTGAGCAGCCACTGCCAACTTTCTATGGCATGTGGGGCCGACCCTGAGGGGAATTCGTGCTCAGCATCTGGAGGGGTACCTGACCTTAAACCACTCATCACATACTCCGTTACTGGGCGAGGAAGGAGAAGCCTGCCTTCTTTCCATTTCCAATGCTTTCTTTCCATTTTCCAGGCCTGGAATTGCCCTTGACCATCCAGGACTGTTGTTCAGGGGACTCTGGTGGCACGGTGGTGAAGTGCTTGGCTGCTAGCAGGTAGGTCAATGCTTGGAATCCCCGAACACCTTGGCAGCAGAAAGGTGAGGCCGCTGTTTCTGTAAAACATAGAGCCTTGGAGCCCTGGGGGGCAGTTCCACTCTGCGGAACCAATGTGATTGGCAGTAGGTTTTGTCCTGTGTCCTTAGGGCTGCTTAATGTTGCCAAGTGTCAGAAGTGTTTCCTAAAAGTGACTGTAGGCAAGGCCCGGGATCTCAGGCCACCACAAACACATGCTTGGGGTCCCCATCCATTGCCGTGGAGACTATCCATCAGAGCAGAACTGCCCCATAGGGTTTCTAAAGCTGAAAATCTTGGTGGGTGCAGCTGGACTCACCCTTCTCCCAAAGAGCATGGTGTAGGTGGGAACCCCTGACCTTGCCGTTCGCAGCCAAGTTCTTCATCATTGTGCTGCCAGGACTCCTTATTCGGTATAAAACACATCCTCAGATTGGCATCTTTGTCATTGGGAATGGCAACAAGAGTGACCTTTCAGAAGTGTCCCCATGACGGAAAAAGACGTTGTTTCCACTTATACTTACCGAGGATTTATGCTTTTAGGACAGACAGGGACTTGACAGTGGATCAAAGGCAGGGCAGGAGAGGATACCGGGTTATTAATTGCATCGGCTCTGTTTTGTGTCGTTCTTTGTCTTAAGGTCATGCATTCTTTATAAGAAAATGTCTGTCTGAAACATCATTGCCAAGCTGAAGGCAGAAGGAATAGACTTTGTTTTTTTGTCATAAGAGTTCTCAGGTTCAAAATCAAAAAGGTAGCGGGTGGCTGGGGACCACGACCTGTAGTGACACTAGCCCCGTGTGGGACCAGGTTCAAGCTGTTCCTTTGGTACAGGAGCCAGAACGGACTTGATGGTAGGGGGTTTCATTTGGAGGCTACCTTAAAGGTTGACAATTCCACCTTGCCCGGCGAAGCTGTGGAAGGCAGGCCAGAGATGTGTTTCTGCCAAGATTCCAGCCATTGAAAGCCCTATGGAGCCGTTCTCTCAACTCTGTGTCACTCCGGGTCACCATGAGTTTGAATCCACTCAACGGCAAGGCTTTGGGTTTTTTGGCTTGGGATGCAGCCTAAGGCAAGCCCGTTTGCAAGGCCTTCATCTCTGAAATGTTGACTTTTCTGGTCTTTCTCTAAGCAGCTTTTGTAAGTGGCTCCATCCCCGACAACACACCTTGCCCTGAAGGGAATCTTGACAGCACTGCTGGCATCCGTTGAGGCCTGGCACTGAAAGCCTGCTGCAGTTGCCCTTCACCCTGACAATGGAAGCCGAAGTGCATGCTGCTGTTGACTCCGGGAGCTTTCCCGGTGCTGGGCGAGTAACACAGCTAATCACATTTTCACACATGAATGTATGTGTGGCCTGACTCTTCAGGGAACCCATTCCCACTGACATCGCCACCTGGTATCCCCCAATCCCCTAGCCAATGCACTTGCCACACAGGGCTTCTTGCAATCTTGACTGCACAGTGCTCTCTTCAATTTAGGGCTGTGTGTGTGTGTGTGCATGCACTCATCTCTTTAAGGGTGCACACACCTTCCTCTGAAAGCCTAAGGCTTGGGAGTCTCCTAGTCATTCTTCAGAGCCCAGCTTGTGCCGCCCCTCCTCTTGGAAGGCCACCCTGACTGCCTAAATAATGGGAGATGCCCTTTCTCTGAGCTGTGACTGTTTGGAGGTCTGTGGACTCCCACTGGACAGTGGGTCTCTGAAAGGTCAGTGACTTCGCATGATTTTCCCTGGGACAGACTGGCACAGAGTAAATGGGCCACAAATACTGTTGCCTGGGCCAATTCCAACAAACCCAGAGGGAGGAGATACTTACGTATTCCACGTCTTTGGACAGGTCCCCGATGCTGCCATTCGTGGTGGGAGCAGTGGTCTCCGCAGCCTCTGGCTTTTCCTGTTGCTTCCCTTCCTCCTTGGGCAAGCCACCCTGTCCTGGGAGGGCCACCTCTCCCACGCCAAGGGCCTCACTCTTATATTGCTTGACAAATTCCTCCATCACTTTCAACTCATTCTCTAAAAGTCCTCGGCAGCGCGAGGGATCCTGGTCATAGATGGGCAGCTGACGCATGAGCTGGCGCCGACGGTAGGAGGCACCCTCAGTGCCCGTCACCGGCTGCTTCTCCTTCGGGATGAGCTCCATGTACTGGAGGCCCTGAGGAAGAGGGTGGAGAAGATCACATGAGGTGGGCCTGTCTCCTTGTGTCTCCAGACTCACGTTGTCAATTGGGGCCCAGGCAAATACACAGTGCATGATGAATCCACTGAATTTAAAGATTGCTCTTTTCCCAGAAATATTCTGAAAGCCCTTCTTATTCCCTAACATGACCAGTCACCTTTAATACACATGGTCTTTACATTTAATGTAGAGCAACTTTCTCCCTCAAATTACAAAGCAATGCAGGCCACCACTAAGGAAACACAGTGTGGTAGTTACATAATCTGGTGTCAATTTGGGACTTGAGAGGATTAAGAGTGAAGGGGTGGAGTCTAGTCTGTCAATCAGATCATAGCCAATGAGGCCTCTATGTGGACATAGTCTTCTCCTGAGAATTCTGGAAATTCCTGTTTTTCTTCCTTGGAGGTGGGAGACACTTCTCTCTCTCTCTTCCCGCTCCCTGACAGACCCTCTACTGACAAGGCTGACTCCCTGCGAGACATCCCTGAGGAGGAGCCACATGGACCTACCTTGATGCAGCCCTGGGAACTGGAAGAGCCACATGAAGACCCCTGCCAGCACTGAGATGCTTACAACACCACTGGATCCAAAGACTTTCTACCCACTGGCCTGTGATCGCCCTGCACTCAGTGTCATTGCATGTGTTTCGTGAGTCTGAAGAGGGCTTCATATATCGGTATTGGACATACGAGCTAATATCGGACTTATGGGCTTGATCTGGACTGGGTTGAGATGTTTTCTTAATGTACAATTACCCTTTATATAAAACTCTCTCTTAGACACATACGAGTTTATATGGATTTGTTTCTCTAGTCTACCCAGACCGACACACACAGATTAGACAAAGGATGAACATGCACATTTTCATGCCTCGTTTTCCCCTTGCATTTGGTGCTTGTTGGGAATGTGCTTTGTCTCGGTCTTGGTGAGACCGACAAGGAAGTGTGCATAGGTGCAAATGCATCCAGGTTGTACTTCAGTTTAAAAGGTAGCTTTAAACCTATGCCTCCTTGGTCCACAGTAATTGTTTGTTAAGCAATTTTTAACCTTTCAGATCTTTTCCAATTATATTTATTAGGATGTGTGTTAGTGTCTGAAAGTGTTTGGGAATGTCCCATTCAGAAGGGCTCCCTGCTCAGTGGACTCTGTTTCTCTAATGATTGTGTCACCCCAGGCTCACAGTGTGTGTGGGCCAGACAACAATCTGATGCAAAACAGAAGCCCTGGTTCGAATGGGCAAATACATACGCCACCTGTTCACTAACTAGAATTATTATTGTATTGAATCTGCAATCGATGAATGAATAATTCATTAAGAATGACTATATTGCGTATTCTCCATATGTTTATTTTTGAATGGCATTGAGAGAGAAAGGAAATTGCACAAAAAGCCAACTCATGGCGACCCCACAAGACAGAGGGGAACTGCTTCCTGGAGTCTCCTTGGCTGCCATCCTTACAGAAGTGGATGGCCTGGCCCCGCCCCCACAGTGCCACAGGGTGGATTCCAACTGCCGCTGGGGCCTCATTTACTCTGGGACTAGGTTTGTACACAAGGATTTGAAGTTAAGACCTTTTTTTGGTTGTTGTTGCTCATAACATCTTTATTTGTTATAGCTCCAAATTGGAACAAAATTGTCCTTTAGTGGATGAATGGCTGTGGTGCATTCATATCAGGGGTGATACCAGCCATAAAAAACGAACAAACTTTTATATACAATTTGATGACTCTCAGCCATTCAGAGTGAAAAAGAGCCACTATCAAAAGATAACGTACTGGACATTCTTGGATGGTGGTTCAAATCTCTTGTTTCGAGGATGCCCAGTAATGGCAACGTCAGACTACCACATATTTGCTATTTTCCTACTCTCTTTGCTTTTTAAGGATATGTTCAGCAGGCATAGCTCTGCCTTGGTGAATGCGTGTTATCGAAAGTTCTTCCCTATTACCAAACCGCATTATTTTTGTGTAAATACTATTCAGTCACTAAAGTTTTTAATATGTATAAGCCAATACTCCATGTATTGAGTCTAAAACACTGTCCTATACATGCATACTTTCCTTTCCTCAACAGTGTTTTAAATTCCATACCATTGGCTATTAAAAAAAAATCATTTTATTGGGGGCTCTTAGAGCTCTTATAACAATCCATACATCAATTATATCAAGTACATTTGTATGTATCTTGCCATCATCATTTCAAAAACATTTTCTTTCTACTTGAACTCTTGGTATCAGCTCCTTTTCTATCCTCCCTCCCCCAGCCTCCTACCTTTATGACCCCTTGATAAATGATAAATTATTATTATTTTCATATCTTATCCATCCACTGTCTCCCTTCACCCACCTTTCTATTGTTCATCCCCCTGGGGGGGCGTGTTCTCCATCACTCATTATGACCGGTTCCCCCTTCCTCTCCCTGCTTCCCCACCTGAGTCATCATGACCATAAGATTAAACAAGCTTGTCTTTCACCCAAGGAGATTTCCCACCTGAAAGCCACTTTTCTACGATCACGTGCTGGACAGAAGCCACTGTGTAAGACGTTTAAAATAATGACAGAAATAAGTCAAACTAGCTGATTTCACATGGGCTGTCTCTTGTCATCGTCGACATATCCTTGCTGGGAGAGAAAAAACCCAAAAAACCTCTCCCATCTTTCTAGTACTGACTAGAAGAATCATACTCCTCACTCCTTAATTGGAGCCCCCGGGTGGTGCAAACGGTAACTGCACTGGGCTGCTAACTGAAAGGTTACAGGTTTGAGGCCATCCTGAGACACTTGGAAAAGCCTGGCAATCTAGCACCAGAGAAAGACCCCCTGGAGCACAGTTCTACTCTGATGGTCGGGAATTGGAGCTGGCCTGATGGTCCGTGGACTGGTTTCTCCTCCTTAATGGTTTACAACCCAAAGACCGAACTCACTAACCTGGAGTCAAGGCCAACTCAGAGTGGCCCTATAGGACTGGACAGAACTGCTCCTGTGGGTTTCTGAGACTAACTCTTTGAGGGAGTAGAAAACCCATCTTTCTCCCACAGAGCAGCTGGTGGTTTTGAACTGCTGGTCTTGCAGTTAGCAGCCCAATGTGCAACCACTACTCCACCAGGGCTCCTCTAGGCATTTGTGGGAGGGTAGATTCAAGCCTCTAGTCTAGCAGCTCCGCCCATTCCTTGCGGGCAAGCTATGTACTTCCTACATGAGTAGCAAGAGTGAGGGTTCTGGAATCCACCTGTCCTTAACAGACGTCCTGTAACCTATAATCTGATTGTTAATAGCAGCCAGGAGGCTCCCTTGCCACTCGTTCAACGTAACACAGGCTTCCTGGTCCCGAATCATTCCCACATCAATTGCAGATCATGCCATTGTGATCCCTAGGATGCTTTTTGGATTTTTCTTTCCAGTCTATCTTAGTATGGGAGACCTGCTGAAAGCAGTTCTCCATCACAGCTACCTGCAAGGCCCTGCTGACAGCCGTGTGTTGACTGCATGAGGTGCACGAGCTAAGAACTGAACCTGAGTCCTTGGCACCAAAGGTCAGAATTCTGCCATGGAACCACGACAGCCTCCAAACCTCCAAGCCAAATACGATATGATACAGTGGGATGCGATATCCAACACAACACAACAACACAACACAACGTAGGACAGGAACGTAACAGGGGCTTCTGCCCTGCCTGCAAAGGGAATGAACAAAGGACCCCGTGGGAACTGGCTTGGCAAACATGTTCACCTTGAGGCCAGGCCCTAGGGCAAACCCTGACACAGGACTGTACAGGAAGACAGCTCTAAGACGTCTTTCCCTAGTGAGATTAGAAACAAACAACGCATGAGACCCATGGGTGAATGGAAGAACTGATCACAAAGTTGCTTGACCATTTGTAGAGTGGTAACCCTCCCCACTTTGAAAGTCACCTGAAAACGAGAAGCATTCCCCTAGACCACGTCCCTGCGCAATTCACGAGGGGGAACCCGGTTCAGTCCCAGAGAAAAGTGGATCTTATTTATGCTGAAGGTGGCCCCCTTCTCGATTGTCAAGAGGGACCTGCTTCATTTCTTTCAAAGTGACTCTAAGCTGTAATGAAATCATGGCTTAACTCTTTGCTGCTGCTGCTGGTGTGTGTGTGTGTGTGTGTGTGTGTGATTATCTCAGGACCCTATCAAACCAAATGGGTTTGGAACTTGATAGTTCCCCTGTGGGTGGCAGCCCAGGGCCGAATTTTACAATATATATTAAACAACCTAGAATTAAGGAATGTTGGTAAAGTACTGAGCAGTTAATAAGTGCTGAATGTATACTACTGATCTTCCTTTCTCTTTCCTTTTCTTTCTGGGGGCTTGTTGGTTTTTTTAAATCTGTGATCAAAATTTTCCATTGTTGAGAAGAGGGGGGTCAAGCAGAGACCCCAAACCCATTTATAGACAATGAGACACAGAAGGGTCACAAAGAAGGGATGGGTCAACCAGGGATCCTTGAGGCTTCCTCACCCCCCTATCATGACCCCAGCCCTGCCTTTCACTGATGGCTAGACCTGAGCATGTGCATAGGTACAGATAAGAGATGAGAGCTCATGACATATGGAATATAGGAACAGGGAAGGGAAGAATGGGAGTATCGATACCAGGAGGGTAGGGGAAAGTGGGGCAATGAGGGGAGGAAGGACATACTGCCCCTCCCCACTCAGGGGGACAAACAGACAGAAACTGGGGGGGAAGGGAGACAGTGGTCAGTGTAAGATATGAAAATCATAATAATTTATAATTTATCAAGGGGTCATGAGGGCAGGGGGTGGCTGGGACAAAAGAGGAGCTGATACCAAGGGCTCAATAGAAAGTAAATATTTAGAAAATAGTGATGGCAACCTATGTACAAATATCTTTGATACAATTGATGTATGGATAATGTTATAAGAGCCCCCAATAAAAATGATCTTTTAATTAAAAAATAATCTTTCTCAATGTCACAGTATATAAGAACTATACAGAAAAGTTGTTAAAAATGTAGATTTCCAGGCACCAATCCCCAGGAACTCTGATCCCCTAAGCGAGTTGTGCAGTTGGGAAGGCTACATTTTAAATAAGATTCGTAGGTAATCTGGCCCAGGAAGGCAGTCAGCCCTCAGACTACACTTGAACTACGGTTTTCACACCCCTCCTGCAAGCATGAAATCCAGGCCGTACACTGCCGGTGCTCCTTAAGCCTCGAGGCAGCATCTGAGCAGGGCTGGGGAACCATTCTAGCTTCGCCAGGCCTTGTTAAGGCACTCATTCTCAAGGGAGAAATGGGAATCTTGGTAATACCCGAGAGAGGCCTAAATGAATACTTAAAACCCTGGAGAACCCATTGATTCTGCCTCGGAGCGACCCTCTTGAGGACAGAGTAGGACAGTCCCTTAGGGTTTCTGAGACTGGAGTCTATGGAAGCACACAGCCTCCTCTTTCTCCCACTGGTCAGTGTGGGTGCAAACCTTCGGCCTGCATTCCTCACCACTGCACACTAGGCCCCCTCGACCCCCCTCCCCAGGGTGGAGGGAGTCCCAGACCCACATCCTTAACGGGACATCATCCCCTTTAGGGGATGTTTGCGATTAGATTTGCTGGCCTTGCAAAACCTTGTGTCTCCTTTTACACGGATTATTTTCCCCCCATTCACCTCAGGAGAGGCTCCTAATTAAGAAAAAAAATCAATCTAGTTTAAAATGACTTTTCTTTAAAGAAGTATAATGAAATTATTAGGGGCATGAGCTACTTCCTGGCTTATTAACTTTAATCATTCAAGGGCACCTACGCAGAGTGGAATCAACAAGGTCTCGAGCTATTATTTCCACATTGATATGACTGGTAGCCACCTAAATATTAATGTGCACATGGATAACTTTTTTTAAGGGCAGAAATTTACACTTGGACGATGCTCTAAAGAAGAGAAGCTCAGGGCACAAGGCCAAGGGCAAGGGCACAGCACACCAAAGGGCACAGGACATACTATTTCCCACTGACAATTGTTTTCTATCCTGGGCCTGATCCAGGTCATTCCATTCCTTCCCTTTGCTGCTGCCACACTGATCTTCTTAGAACCCACCGGCTCCACAGCGGATCGCAGTGTGGAACCAAGGGGAACAACGGGGAACCCGTCCCCTGCGGCGCAGTCTCAGTCGTCTGGTTTTGGGGACAGGAGAGAGAATCAGGGAGAGGCTATCTGGACTAGTCTGGAGTCTGCACACGCGGAGTTTCACAGTAAACAAGTATGAAGAAGCGTGTTGAGAGAGGGGCAAGGCAGGTGACGGGGCTCACAGGGCTCAAGGTGAGAGGTCTCGGTGGTTGTCCCGCAGCCCGAGTGGTGGGAACGGCAGGTACACTTGGCTGCCAACTCAACGCCGGTTACCTGAGGGCACCCAGAGCCTCAAAAATAGCCAGGCAGAGAGCCGAGAGATGGCGATTTTGCGGTAGAGCTGTGCATTCCCGTCCCTCAGTGGGTAACTGAGACAGTAAAGAAAAACAAGGGGCTCGGGTGACAGAACCAAAAAAACCCAGATCTGGCCACCAGTCATGCGCAGAGGTGGCCCGCATGTCCTCGACCCAACCTTTGGACGCCAGAAGGCAAAACCAGACACCCCACTGATGTCCTGGATGTGGGCAAAATGCCATATTTGAGACACTCTTCTTGATTGAGGATGTGCGGCAGATTAGTCCTTTGGCTGAGAACGCCAATCAGATGTCGGCCGCTGACCTAAAGGAGCTTGGCCCAGGTCTTGGAGAGCCACCACTACAGGCACAAGTCCTGGGACATTTGGCTAATCGAATCACAGCCCCTTCTTTGGCTTTCAACCTTCGCATGTCTCCATAGTCACACAGAATAAGCTGGAAGATCTCAGTGAGAAAAGCCATCAGGATCGGAAACCTTGGTTATTGAAACCCCTGCATGCTAGCTGGCACCGATACAACAGCAAGGGTGAGTGGTTGCCGTGACTGGGAATGCCTCATGCAGACTGGGTTCTCCCTTAGCGTCTGCGGGGAGAGAGAGCCCCTGTCTGAGGACACCTCCTGGTCTTGTGGGTTCAGAGTATAGACACCCAGTCTATATTGGGCATGTTTGCGAAGAACTAACTGCCCAGGGGTGTTTTCAGATGGCCAAGGGCGGTGGACAGAGCCCTTGAGCGTCAGGGAATGCGGGCTCAAGCTCAAGATTGATCATTTGATTGATTGATTCTGTGCCTGGCTGAGAAAGTAGCTAACCATTCAGGCCCTCAATTTCCCTTCTGCAGTGTTCAGCTAGGCTGCGCCATCAGGGTCTTGACCCCTGACCTCTTCACTTGATCCTCACCACCACTGATTGCCAGAGGAAGGGAAATGGGATTTCCCTGTGCAGGGAAGGGGCCAAATGAGGGGGTGGATTCTGACTGACCAAAAGGGGCAAAAGAAAGTGAGGGCGGGGCTCACTTCAGTAACTCCTTGTGGTAGTTACATAATTTTGTATTTGGAGTCTAGTCTGCCAATCAGCTCACAGCCTGACGGGGTCTCCTTATAGGTGTGACCTTCTCATCGGGAGGGTCCTGGGAATCTCCCACCTCTCTCTGCCTTTACCTTTCTGATATCAAGTCACTGGGAGAGCTGCCAGTACGCTTGGATTCATGGGACTTTACATCCACCAACCGGAGTTGTTCTTGAATTCTGCATCATTGCAGGTGGTTTTGTGAGTCTGAAGAGGGACTTATGGACTAGTATTGGACTGATGGACTTGAGTTGGACTGGGCTGGGATGTTTTCTTGATAAATAATATCATCTTGATATAAAGCTCTTCTTACACATATATGAGTATCCCTGGATTTGTTTCTCTAGTCAACCCGGCCTAACACAGTCTTTATGGAGGTCAAGACTGCATGGGATTGATGGGCCAAAATGGTACAAGACTTGGCATCGATCTTGTGAAACCTACCCTGGGCATCACAAAAGGACTGTTGAGATGCAACATACTACTTTCCTCTAGTTCCTAAATGCTTCCCCCACCCCCCATCATGATCCTAATTCTATCTTACAAATCTGGCTACACCAAATCTGGCTGTACACTGGTACAGATAGGAACTGGAAACACAGGGAATCCAGGGCAGATGATCCCTTCAGGCTGAGTGGTGAGAGTGGCGATACCAGGAAGGCGGATAGGGTGGAAAGGAAGAATCAATTATAATCTCCTCCCTGGGGGACAGACAACAGAAAAGTGGGTGAAGGGAGACGTTGGACAGTACAAGATATGACAAAATCATAATTTAAAAATTATCAAGGGTCCATGAGGGAGGGGGGAGCAGGGAGGGAAAGGAAAAAATGAGGAGCTGATGCCAGGGGCTTAAGTGGAGAGTAAATATTTTGAGAATGATGAGGGCAATGGATGTACAGATGTGCTTTACATAATCGATGTGTGTATGGATTGTGATAAGGGTTGTATGAGCCCCTAATAAAATGATTTAAAATAAAAGACTGTCGAGAGAAGTGGGGCAGGAACTACTGAAAAGTACTCTTGGACAAAAAGTGTAAAATGTTTGAATGCATAGTCACCCAGAGATTACCTCACTCATAATGTTGACATCTGGGCCATTACCAAAGCCTCCTGTCTGCTAGCAACCCTAGCGCCAAGTTAAATCAGTGAGGCAGAAACACAGCTGAGGCCAGTTACTCCTACCCATATCATTACTTTGTTCTCTCCCTACCTCAGCTGGGGAATTTAGCAACCCCCAGAAGGCTCATCTTCACGAAGATGTGAGGAAAAACCACTTGGTTAGATGGATGCTGTCTTACCAGTTTCTGGGTGACTCCTGGGGGAGCCCACTCATACGTGATGGTGTCAAAGGTGGGATCTTTCCCAGTGGCGATGGGGTTGGTCATGATCATTCTGTTCCTCTTGTAGATCCGGATGCCATCCCCACCTTTCACTCGGGCTGTGAGGGTGGAGTACTTGGAGTCCATCAGCAAACGGCCAATTTTCCGGTCATCTTCCAGGTCAGAACTTAGGCAGTGGTCCTCTTGACTGCACTTACAGGACTTGCATATTTTCCTAGGGAGAGAGGTGGGGACAGGTGAGATCAACCTCGGGAAATGAGCGGCAGAGCAAGACGCATCCATTCTTCTGAAGGTAAACACAGAGTTAGCAGCAAAGCAGAATAAGAAGACAGAAAGTTTGCTGAGACTGGGAACTGCCTTTGGGAGATGACTGATCGACATTCCTCACTGTGTGTGGGTTAGAAAACTTGACCTCTGCTGATGAAGACAGCAGCATGCTTTTCCTCCTTGGGGTCATGACTGATGAACTCATCAAAGAGGGTCTAACGTCAGAGTTTGCACCGTCCATGGACTACACCCAAGCCACAGTCTGCTTTGAGAAAGGCAGTTTTAGGAAAGCCCAGCTATGCTCATTTATGTACATTCTGTAGAGAGCCTCCTCACTAACACCTTTTTTTCAGTTGAGGGGACTAACAGGATCCCCCAGACTCACAGATCCAAAATGTTTACTATCTGGCCTTTCCAGGAAAAGTTGGCTGATAGCCACTCTACAGAATTATTCAAATTACCTCCCAAGATTCATGAGCCTAGAAACTTCACAACTTTAAAAATTATGTTAGCACACACACTGAAAATTTTCCTCAAGACAATTTGGACAGAACCCAGGCCTTACATGAATATTTGTAGCAAACTCCTTGGGCTGCTGAGAGATTGCTGTTCACTGGGTGAGGCACGATCATGAAGCTGGGAGAACAAGAATCACCCTGGGAAGGTTCCAATTCACTTGAGAGTCTAACGCTTCTCTCTGATAATGACATTGAAAACAGTTGTGTCTGGCTGCTCTCTATCACGATTTTCATGTTTAGAGATCCGGTGTTACAGGATGGAAGAAGAAACTGATGCTCTGTCCTTCTGGCCTGCAGCCCTGGGTGTGCTGAGCTGGGTCTCCCATGTGCACATGGTCAAGGGAGCAAAGCTGTTAAGATTGGCTGCAGGGATGGGAAGGTCTAGGCGAAGATCTAGGTGATGGAGACTTCACGGCCACTTAGACAACCACTTCCCAGCCACCAAGGAAGCCTTGTTGCCTCTTCTGCCAGGGGCAGATTGATGAGTTCCGTTGTCGACCACAAATATTGACTGTGGGTTCCTGGCACATGGCTTGGTCATCCACATTAGTGGTTCGCAACTGAGGTCAATGCTGCCTTCCAGGTAACATTAGTCAATGTTTGGAGACATTTTTCATAGCCAGCCCTGGGGGTTGCGGTGGGGCAGGGTGAGTGGTGGCGGCGGGGTTGGAGAGGACTGCTATTGAAATCTGTGTAGAGATCAGGGATGCCGCAACACATCCTACAAAGGTCAGCGCAACCCTGGACACACAGGATTAAACAGATCAAGATCTATCAACCATGATAAGGTTGAGAAATCCTGTCCTATGGGAAGAGACTACCACCTGCCGGTTTTTCATGCTGTGGCAG
>NW_022111378.1:5155190-5162703 GCF_000313985.2 Echinops telfairi | reverse complement strand
TGGCGTCACCTCCTCTGGCCAGCTCCCCAGGGTTTCAGCAGCAGTGCATGGAAAAGGGCTCCCTGGACGAGAATGAGGACAGCCCTTGGTTAACGATGGTGAAAACACGTCTTCAGGGTAAGCTGTGTCTTGCCTTTCATAACCGGATGTCCAGGGGGAGAGAAGGGAGCATTTCTCAGGGCAAAGAGAAGCTTAGAGTCTCAGTTCACAATCACACGGTTACAATTTGAGAAATGCGGAAACAGATGATGTCAAGGATATTTCTGGCACTAAAAAGGAGAGTCTAAGGGCAAAAATGCAAAGTCAATTCTTTTTGTTCTCCTCAAATGGGTTGTTTACTGTGAGGAAGGGCCTGGTGGTGTGGTGTGGTGGGGTATGCTGCGGGCGGCTAACTTCCAGGTTTGCGGTTTGAACCCACCAGCCTCCCCGAGGGAGACAGACGAGGCTTTCCGCTCCTGTAAAGACTGATACGTGCAGAAATCCACAGAGGCAGTTCTACTCTGCCCTCCTGGAGCCCTCTGAGTCAAAATCGACTGGATGGCGTCGAGTTTGATTGGGTTTTTGTTATTTTGCAGAGACGGAGCATGTTTTTCACAATGAGAAATGTCCCCTTGCCTATTGTTTTCAGGGACCAGGAGTTATAGACTGAATTATGTCCCCTCACCTACGTGAATTCCTAGTCCTTGTACCTGAGGACAGAAAGCCTGGCGGCATTGTGGGTTACATGTTGGGCTACTATCTGAAAGGTTTTGACCAATCAGGTGCTTCGTGGGAGACAGTGGACGTTCTCTGCTCCCATGAAGATCTGTAGCCTTGGAAACTCAAAAGGCAATTCTACCCTTTCCCCTAGGACCCTAGGAGTTGGAATCAACTTGATGGCACTGAGTTTTGGGGTTGTTTTTGTACGTGTGGATGTGACACTGTCTGGAAAGAGAGGATTTCTTTTGCTATGTTCATGAGGACACATCACCGTGTAAGGTGTAACCTCAACCTGATGACGCCTGGACCAGAAAAGACGCGGACATACCCCTAAGAGGTAAGACAGATGACAAGCAAGCCGGGGCTGCAGACCATGAACGACTCCCTCTGAAAACCAGTGTCCTGATTGGGACGTCTACCTTCTAAAACTGGCCACCAAGTCTGATCTTTAAAGACACTCGCTTATAGTGATTTGGGTTATTCCGGCACCAGCTGATGAAGATGAAAACACTTGGCTAAGGAGACACGTGATAGAGACACTGGTTTGCATGCAGGTCTGACAGCAGCACCGTGGAAGCCGGTTGGGACAGGGGAAGGAAATGAAGGAAAGCCAAGTGTGGAAGGATGGAGGAAGGAATCCTGGCCTAATCCATCTAATTCCCTGACTTTCCAATACAGTTCAAACATGGAATAGGAAAAGGAGGCTGCCCTATAGATCTTTGGTGACTGTACACTTCTAGGATGATATACTTGTTGTTGGGGATGCAAACCATTTTAAAACGGACTTCAATCAATGGGAGATGTTCCCGGAAATGGTGTCAGCATCATTCGCTTTTCATTGATAGAGCCAATGAGGCCTCTGTGTGGACATGGCCTTCTCCTGAGGATTCTGGGAACTCCTGTCTTCCTCCTTGGAGGCGGAAGACACTCTCTCTCTGCTCAGTCCCTACAAGACATCCTCATTGACAAGCCACATGGAGACAGGAGGATGGCCGCCAGAGCCTGAAAGCCAGAGAAGCCACGTGGAGCCCCCTGCCAGTGCTGAGATGCTTACGCCACCACTGGAGCCACAAGACTTCCCACCCACTGGCCTAGGATCTTCCTGCATTTGGCATCATTCCATGTGTTTCGCGAGTCTGAAGAGGACTGTATAGATTGGTATCCAACATATGGGCTAATATAGGACTTATGGACTTGATCTGGACCGGGCTGGGATGTTTTCTCAACATTCAGCTGCTCTTGTATATAAACCTCGTTCTTATACACATAGGCATGTCTATGGATTTGTATCTCTAGTCAACCCAGACTAACACCCCCGCCCTCCCCCCTCCCCCGAATCTGCTCCTGTAAGGATGAGGGCCTGGGACACCCTATGGGGCAGTTCCGCTCTGTTTCGCTGGGTTTCTGTGAATTGAAAGGGACTTGGCAGCGTCTAACAACAATGATACTATACTGTGCGCTTTCTGAGCTGTGGTTGGCGTTGCAATGAAGACTGTATGGTCTGAAAAGCCTGGTTCCTTTACTCTCAGGCCCTTTACTGGCTCTAGGTCAACTGATGGTTTTATACACTTGGCTGTTTATCAAAATCTCCTGGGAACTTAAGTAGAGAGATGCCTGAGCCAAGCCTAGTTAGTCTGATGGACAGATGGGGAGTGGGATCATGCTTTGTGCACTTTCCATTAAGTTCCAGAGGCAAAATGATGTTACACTGACATCTGAGCGTCTCTGAAGGGCCCCTTTCAGTAATTGAAACAGCTCAGACGAATTTTCTCTAGATTGGCCCTGGAAAACCACAGGAGACCTAGCTAGGAGCCAGAACTGACTCCGTGGCAGCGTGTGCAGTGTTTGGGCTTCGTGGAGACCCTATGTGTGTCGGAGCAGAGCTATGCTCCGTAGGTTTCCAAAGGCTGATTTTTCAAATCGCCAAGCCTTTCTCCCAAAGCACTTTTGGGAAGCTCAAACTGCCAACTCAATGGTCAGTTGCCTACCATCGTCACTGCTGGCCCGGCTTACAGAACGGTTAAAGCATGAGATCCAGCATCATGTCTGCCTGCCGTCTTACAGCCATTTCCATATCACCCACCTGGTACTCTAGGTCCCTGCTAGGGTTGATCAAACCAGGGAGGACACTTGAGATGCAGGCTCTGCCAGCTATCATCCATATTTCCGAAAGACAAATTCACCGGACTTCCAGATCATTGGTCGGCTGGTAAGGCAAGGGTGGGATTAAAAACGGGGATGGTGGGGGAAAGAGGGGGAACCGATCTCAATGAGCGATGTATAACGATGCCTCTCCCCACCCCGAGAGAGACAAACAACAGAAACGTGTGTGAAGGGAGACAGTGGACGGTGTAAGATATGAAAATAATAATAATTTATAATTTATCAAGGGGTCACAAAGGTAGGAGGGTTGGGGAGGAAGGAAAAATAGAGGAGCTGATGCCATGGGCTCAAGTAGAAAGAAAATGTTTTTCAAAGGATGATGGGAACATATGTACAAATGTGCTTGATACAATGGATGTATATATGGATTGTGATAAGAGCTGTAAGAGCCCCCAATAAAATGATTTCTAAAAAACAAAAAACACCAAAAAACAACCAAACAAAAAAACCAACGCAGAGCAACTTCTGTGCTGAGGAGTGGAATGCCCCTCCCGCCCTAAACAACCCAAAAGCCATACAGAGTGTCTTTACAAAGTGCTTTCAGATGTCAGACAACAGCCTATGATCCTGGAGAGAAGGGACAACACTACTGAATGGACTCGTGGTCCGTTTAGAGAACCTCTTTGCCCCCGCCACCCTAAAAGGAGACCTCCTGGCAGCCTTCAAAGAGCTGGAGAGGCCCCCCGCAGGGCTCTCCGTGAGAGATCGAAGACCAAGAGGTTGCGGTGAAAAGGAAGCTGATGTTCCTCCAGGCCAGAACGAGCTCTCAGGGCGATGATCAGAAGCATGGAAAGTTCCCTGTCGGGGGAGTGTTTTAGCTGAAAGAGGGCTGGCAGCTTAGGTTGGCTGGCCTTGAAGGCCCCTTGCATCCAGAAGCATTTTGTGAGTTCTTTTGAAGTTGAGAACTGCCAGAGAATGGAGTCAAGGAGAGGTCTTGTACTTTGAAAGCTCATCCTCCACCAGCCGCTGCTGGGTCCAGTCCGATGTGTGGTGGCCCGTGTGTCCAGCAGCACTGTGCTCCCTAGATTTCAGCGGTGGGTGCTGGAGAAGCAGATCACCAGGCCTTTCTTCCAAGGTGCCTCTGGGTGGGGTTGACCCAGCCTTTGGGTGAGCAGCTGAGTGCATTAACTGTTTGTATTACCCACGGACCTACGCTCAGAGCCCACAGTCTTACAGGACGGTCAACAGCCTGAAAAGGGGCATGATGCCAACCTGAGTTAGAATCCTGCCATCAAGTAGCCATTTCTGCCTTACCCACCCTCAATTTCCTGATTTGCAAAATAGGGAAACTGATATGTCATACCTATGTTTGTTTCCCCAGATTTAAATATAGAAAGTTGAGCTCAGTTCAATATGGTAAATACACGTGGTACCAAACTATGGCTTAGCACTGCCACTTCACAATGGAACTCAGCATGTCTGAAAAACACCTCCCAAATGCTGTCCCCCCTGAGTAAGTGCCGCAGGTGAAGCTCTGTCTATGGGGACAGGAGCTCCTTGGTGATTATCATGTTCTCCAGAGCTCAGCCTCTCTCCCAGGGTTCCTGAGAACAGGGCCCCAGGTTGTGATGCCCTGGACTTATGCAAGGTGGTAGCATTTCCTTGGCTGTCAAGAGTCTCAGAGAATTAAAAAGGCAAAAAAAATAGGAAAACTCTATAAACCTTAGAGGTGAGTTCTGGATTCTCGTTAGTAAGTACCACATACACAAGGACTTCAATTGCTCTTTCAGGGTCTCCTTTGGGTTTAATCCCACCAGCAGGAATGACGGCGCAGTGGGGAGAGATTAACCCCATGTAGAAAACCTTAGGACAGACAGACTCAGATACGCAAGACACCAGGACCACTGCCCACGTTCTCCTGGGGCAGCACTGCTGGGCTGAGGCTGGTGGCCTCAAGTTGATCCCACGTATGAAGCACTAAGACCTCTGCACGGGACTGCCAACAACAAGGTCCATGGTTCAAATCTACCAGCTGCTCTCTGGGACAGATGAGGCAGTCTGCTGCTGTAAAGATCTGGAGTCTCAGAAATCCTTTGCAGGACCGCTACGAGTTGGCAAGAACTTTCTGGCAGTGGGGAGTGAGTCAGTTCCTTCTTTGGTACTGGTTCTCAAGCCTCCTCATGCTGTGACCCTTTCGTACAGTTCCTCATATGGTGACCCCCCAACCATAAAAGTATTTTCGTTGCTACTTCATCACGGTCATTTTGCTACTGTTATGAATCGGGCAACCCCTGTCAAAGGGTCGTTCGACCCCCAAAGGGGTCGTGACCCATAGGTTGAGAATCACTGTTCTACGGACTCCTGGTGGCACAATGCTCAGCTGCTAAACAAATGGTCTGCAGTTCAAATCCCATAGCTATTCCAAGTGTTCTGCTCTGGTAAAGATTAAAGTCTCGAAGACCCTATGGGGCAGGTCTACTCTGTCTTAGAGGCTCGCTATGAATTGGAATTGACTGGATGGCACACTTGAACAACTTCCTTCAGCTTTGCACCCCACAGATGTTTTTCCTTGTTTCTCAATTAGGCCATGCTTGATATACACGTTTTATTGATAAACTGCTAGGTTGGTGCCTTGTGTGTTGTGGAAGGAAGACAAGCCGCTTTGTAAAGGGTACAGACAAGAAGGACGGAAACCCCACTGGAGCAATCCTATTCTGAAACACATGGGGTCTAATGAGTAGGAGTCAACCCAATGGGAAGAAGGGTTTTGCTCTGTTTTTGCACAAATGAGACTGAGCTAGAGAGAATCAGAGAGCACGCACTCTGCACCATGGACAGCCCAGTAGAAGAAACCCAGCAGGGTTCCCAGAAGGACAGCCAAAGCCCCCAAGCAAGCAGAGCCCCCTAAGAGCACGTCTGTTACCTCCACGAATGTGGCTCGAAGCCGGAGCACGTCTGTTTGCATCTGAGACAAGGCACTGCTCTTGCTGACTGTTGCTGGCCCAAGGACATCTGGAAAAAGAGACAGAAAAGAAGGCGTTTTCCTTCTCAACATCTTCAATGGGAATACTTGACCTCTAGAAGACTTGGCATGCCAGCAAAGGGATTGTGTGGGGTTCAAAGGCCTTGAGATGAGTAAGCCATCACTGACTGTTTACCAGGATCGGAGCAGACACACTGGGAATTCGGCCATGGCCAGGCGAGTGTGGAAGGGTGGGGCTCTTCCCAATAAAATTGCAACGAGGTCTATGCTGCATCTCCAGTGCGATCGGAACACACCATGGTTGCATGGAAACACTCTCCAGGCCGCTTCCCCGGCAAACACCGGCCCTCCCCCGCCCACCTTCACTGGGTCCACTTGCCACTACAATGGATACTTTAGGAAGTGCCTCCTCTCCCATATTTCTGAACTCAATGACAGGTGTGATGAAACCAAAGTGACAGGCACAAACAAATGTTTATTCTGCCCAATGTTTGTAGCTTAATGCATACATTGAGTATTTGCAAAAACACTGGCGGTCACAGGACATTCAAAAGCTGGGTTTCCTTTGTACGGATAAGCATGCACGAGACAGCTTTCATTACTGGTTCCAGGCCACAGAGGTAACAGAAGGGGAGTGGCTGCTGCTGTGTTTAGACCCACGCTCTCAAACGTGGTTGTCAAATCAGTAGCATCACCCAGGAATCCAGCTTCAGGCTCCCAACACTTTTGAATCAGAATCTGTATTTTAACCAAGTTTTCGAGAAATTTCTATTTCATGAAAATTGGAGAAGCAGCAGGCTGGTTGTACCATCACTCTTTACCTACCAACTACCTCATTAGTTGATGCTCAGCATTCATCACAACAGTGAAAAAAAATCTACCGCAGACTATTTTGCACACCGATGATGTCCATCTGACAGTAGCCAACGCTGGCTGAGGTGTGAAGCAAGAGTCACTTTGGTTGTGGTGCTTAAGGTTGTGTGTCAACTTGATTAAGCCATGATTCTCAGTGGTTTGGCAGTTATGCAGTGATGTAATTTGGCAGTTACATCATGTAGTTATCCTCCATTTTGTGATATGATGTGGTCATCCTCCATTTTGATGTCATCATCCTCCATTTTGTGATCTGATGTGGTCATTCTCTATTTTCACATAACACCAATTTTTGCATAATGACGTGGTCTTTGGTACCTAATCATATTGATAAATGAAGATTGGGTGCCTATGGACCTGTGGGTTGAGACACTTAACTTTCTCCTAGAGTTAGCAGTGGGGATGGCTTGGTACATAAGCACACCATAGATGTACAGATATAAATATGGCTATAGATAATCAGAACTAGGACTCAGTCAAATAGTAAATGGATAAACTGCTTATTCAACTATCATTTCATTGATTTATTTAATCATTAATTTCATATCTCTAACATGCCAAGAGACCTGAATGGTCTGAGTGGTTAAGGTGCTTGGCTGCTAAACAAAAGTCTAAAGGTTAAAAGTCTGGTGGTTTATTTTCTAAAATCTTGGCCATTGAAAGTTGTGTAGAGCACAGTTCCACTCTGACACATGAATTAGAATCAGCTCAATGACGATGGGTTTGCTATCTAACAGACTACCATAATATTGCAAGCTGCAAAACATCTGTAGGAAAATTCCATGATCTTTTCATTCCATGTTCCCACCAATTTTTTGAAGCTCCTTTGTACGTGGAGAGCATCCTGCTCACATG
>NW_022111378.1:5152937-5154273 GCF_000313985.2 Echinops telfairi | reverse complement strand
TGAATTTGGAGGGGCTTCTCTAAGCCTTCCAAGTGCCGATGTGTACCAGCAGTAAGAAGTGAGGCTGAGAATAGGTGGCTTTTCCAAAGGAAGAGACCCAAGCTATGTAGTACGACAGGCCTGAATTTTTGTCCTGATTCCGCTTCTTCATTCTGCTTGCTGCCAGCGTCTTGGCCCTGACTTACCGCAAGCCCATGCGCAGTAGAACGACGTGCTACCTGGTTCTAGACAGCTTGGGAAAATGGACTGTTCTCATCGAGTCTCAGTTTCCTGACCTGTTGCATGGGGATAATAAGAACCCAGACTACTGAGCTGTGGTGCAGGCTGAAAGAGAAGGTGCACAGAAAACAACTGGTCCTGCACAGTAAGCACAGGTGGATACTGCTGCTGCTGCATGTGATGAGAACAGAGACACCTGGTTTAACTCTCCCTCAAGTATTTTTTCAACCTCAGAATTTCTCTCCTTTGTTTCAAAAAGAAGAAAATATAAAACAAAAGCAGGCTTTCCTTTCTAGCCCACTTGTGTTCCATACTGAAATCACCAACTTATTAAGAGACTCTGGCTATTCCTAGTCCTCAAAGGGATCTGCTGTCCATCATCTGAAGAACACTGACATTACAATATCACTACAAGCCCAGAGAAAGACAGATGTCCTAAGATAAGTGATCCTTCAGGACTTCCAGCCTTGTTGGGCCACGCTATCAGGGCAATGTAGGTTCAGGAAGTAGAGAGCTGGCCCTAGTCTCCAGTCTTGGTTGTTGGGTGGTTTCCATGGTGACAGAAATCCATAGGAAAGAAAAAGAAATGGCCTTTTCAAGGAAGATATACATTTGAGGCCACACTGTCTACCCCAATAAATAGCATTTGTCCATCACGTGCCAGTCACCCGGAGCCCAGACAGATCCAGTCAAAATCATGTTTATGGGTGAGAGGGAAAGAAAACCAGCCTGAATCAGTGTTTAAAATGAGATGCCTTGTTTATAAACAGTGAGTGTCTCTGATGTGGCTCTGTCGCTGTTGAAAGAATATACTGGGTCTCAGTAACTGGGACTAGAGCTATTTAAAAAGAACCGTTGCTTAAAAAATGATTTCTTAGAATGTAGCATCTGTTTTGTCCTGTTTCCTGAGTGGGGACAAAACAAGTTTTGACAATTTTCTTTGGCTCAGGTTAGTAGGATGTGCTTTATCCGATGTGGCTTTGGAACTTGTTTGTTTCGGGGATTTAAAGAACTTGTCATCCTTAGAGCTCCCTGGGGTGCAAGGAGCAGAGGGCACTGATTCTCAGGCTTCCTCCCTCCTAAAGGCAAAGGTCAATTCAACAAGGTCCCCAGCAGA
>NW_022111378.1:5151074-5152115 GCF_000313985.2 Echinops telfairi | reverse complement strand
TCCACAATCACTCTGCTTCTTGCCTGGATCCCCTACAAGTTGCTTCTGGGTTGATTCTGTCTGACGAGGACACCATGTATGTCAGAGCAGATTTGCTATCCCTGGGGTTTCCAATGGCTATGACTTTTCACAACCAAGAGCCTTGGTGACATCATGGGGTTAATTAAGGGTTAGGCTGCTAATCCCAAAGTACGTAGTTCAAACCCAACAGCCACTCCATAGAAGAAAGATGAGTTTGCTCCAATAAAGATTTACAGTCCCACAAACCCTATGTAGGAGTTCTACTCTGTCATATAGGGTGGCTATAAATCAGAATTGATGCCACCACAGTGGTGGTGGTGGTGGGTGTAGCGGCAGCAGTTTGGGAACTGCAGTAAACATACAAATTACCCAGTTACAATGCAGATTCAGTGTCTCTCTAAGTCTGAGGTGAGCAGGAAATTGCCTACTTCTACCAATTCCCAGGTGATGCTAATGTTGCCGGTCAGGGGACCACACTTAAGAGTAGCAAGAGGCTAGAACAGGGGCTCCTGCACATGAAACTCACTTGGAGAGTCACATAAAGCTTTCAAGGTCTAGACAGAACCTCAAAGCCACCATCTCTAGGGGCGGAGCCTTAAACAGCAGCGTTTGCAGGTGACGCCAGTCAGTAGACACAGTTTGGGAACCACTAGATCTCCCACTGGACCCTGCCCTGGCTCAAATTGGATTTAAAGGATTTCAGTTCATTGGCTGAGATCATTCTCATTCCCAAACATTTTTGTGTGGTTCCATCCCCTACAAAGCGAGTGTCCACAGCAGCAAGTCCCATTTTTGTTATTGGGATTTCATTTTGATCATTTTCCGCCTGCCTCACAGAGTTCCAGGAGCCTTGGTGGCGTAGTTGGCTATGTGTTTGGCTGCTAACTGCAAGGTTAGCAGTTCAAAACCACCAGCTGCTCCACAGAAGAAAGAGAAGGCTCTCTTCACCTGTAAAGAGTTACAGTCTTGGAAACCCACAGGGGCAGTACTGCCCCATCCATTAGGGTCACTGAGTCAGAA
>NW_022111378.1:5146656-5150433 GCF_000313985.2 Echinops telfairi | reverse complement strand
CTGATGCTCACACACTATTTAGGGAAGCAAACCACATTGTTGCCAAGAGAGTCCTGTTTCTCCAAATATGAGATGATAAAGTAGGGCTTCTGACCCCAGTTCTGGAGGATTCTATCTTTTAACCCATCAAAATGACTGATTTAGGAGCTCTGGTAGTGCAGTGGTTACGTGTTTGACTTCGATCCGCATAGTTGGCAGTTCAAAACCACCAGCAGCTCTGAGGGAGAAAGACGGGACTCTCTACTGCCATGGACAGTTACAGTCTGGGAAACCCACCCGGGGTCACTATGAGTCAGCACTGACTGGATGGCAGTGAGAGGGTGAGGACAAGGTATGGACCCCTGGTGGCATTGTGGTTATGAACTGGGCTCCTAACCACAAGGCCAGCAGTTTGAAGCCATACTAATCTAGTATTTAGAATCCTATGCATAGAAACTGCCCCACCCCCACCCCACCCCAAGACCAAGCCTATGTAAAGCAGAACCAGAATCATAATTGGTGAGTGGCGGCTAATTGTCAAAGTTGACTGAGTTAGTGCTTCAGGAGAAAGATTCAATTATTATTTTTATTATTAGATGGCTTCTGTATATTCAATGTATGCCTTGTGCTGGCAGTAATGGAGTTTGTCTGATGGATTTATCTTGAGATGCTGGGAATGTGTGGTGTCCCCGATAAAGTTTTAAACCAATGAACAAAATCTCCTTACTCTCTAAAGGATTTTTCTTTTTTGCCCCATCAGTTTCTCAATCTAGTCTGATTAAAATGAGCAGAATATACCTGCTCGTATTGTCTCCCTTGTTCTCTTCACACAATTGCCTCTTGGTCTATGTACAAGTTCCGAATCAGCACAATGAAGTGGTCTGGAATTCCCATTCTTCTCAAGGCTATCTATAGTTATGAATCACAGTCAAATGCCTTGGTGTACTCAGTAATACATAAGTAAACATCTTTCTGGGATTCCCTGCTTTCAGCCATGATCTGCCATCAGCAACGATAGCTCCATACCCTCTCCTGAAACTGGCCTGAACTTCTGGCAACTACCTGTCAATGTACTGCTGCAACTGTTGTTAGATCATCTTCAGCAAAATTTTACTTACATGTGCTATCAGTGATATTGTTCTATAGGTTGAGCATTCTGTTAGGTCTTCAAAATTTCTTGGAATAGGCAAGTGAGTGCTTCCAGTACTTCATAGGCTTGTTGAAACTTTGGTATTCCATCAATTCATAAAGTCTTGTTTTGAGCTAATGCTTCCAGTGCAGCTTGAACTTCTTTCTTCAGCACAACTGGTTCCAGTCATATGCTACCTCCTGAAATGGTGGGATGTCTACCTCCTGAAATGGTGGTATGTCTACCAATCCTTTTCTCTACAGTGAGTCTGTGAATTCTTTCCTTCAAGGCAATACTGCATGGCTTGGAGTCAGAAAAGCTGTGCATAAGGGTTGTATCTCCTCACCATACTTATTCACTCCGTATGCTGAGCAAATAACCAGAGAAACTGGACTATATAAAGAATAATTGTGGCATCGGGATTGGAGGAAGGCTTATTAACAACATGAGATATACAGATGACACAACCTTACTTGCTAAAAGTGAGGAGGATTTGAAGCACTTGCCGATGAAGAGAAGGATGCAGCCATCAGTATGAGTTACAACTCAATGTAATGAAGATGAAAATCCTTACAACTGGACCAGTAGATAGCCTCATGATAAATGGAGAAAAATTTGATGTTCTCAAGGATTCTGTCTTACTTGGATCCACAGTCAAGTTAAGAGATGAAAAGCCGTGTTGCATTAGGTATGTATGCGGCACAAGACCTCATTCGTGTATTGAAAAGCAGGAGGATGTTACTTGGAAGACTAAGGTGCACCTGACCCAAGCCCTGGTCTCTTCCCTTGCCTCAGATGCATGTGAAAGTTGGACATGGAATAAGGTATACTGAAGAACAAAAGATGCATTTGCATTGTGGTGCGAGTGAAGAATACGGAGATCACCATGGACTGCTAAAAGGACAAACCGATCTGTCTTGGAAGAAGCGGGAGACTTCATCTTATTGGACATGTTGTCAGGAGACAGCAGTTCCTGGAGAAGGACATCATGCTCGGTAAAGTGGAGGGGCAGAGAACAAGACGGCCTTCAACAAGATAGATTGACACAATGGCTCCACCCATAGGATTAATTATGGGCACAGTGCAGGACCAGGTGGTATTTAGTTCGGTGGTACCTAGGGTCACTATGGGTTGGAATGGACTTAATGGCACCTAATAACAGCACTGTCTCCTCTCTCAACATGAATGACAGGTAAAGTCAGATTCACACCACGATGGCCATGAATGGGACCTGCTTCACAGAAGTCCAATGCGCTGTCTTGGAGCACATGAAAGGCTTGCAGGAGGTAAGGCTGTTCCAGACATTTTGAGGATGGAGCCACAAGGGTCCTGTTCTGCATATCATACCAACTGCCCCATTGTCCACCAGACACCAGGTAGTTGGTGAACATGGCCCTCTCAGGCAGGCCTTTGAGTTTCCAAGAATTCTTGACTTCCGTGGAGGGGAGCCCTGGTGGTGTAGTGGTTATGCTACCTGCAAGGTCAGCACCTTGAAACCAGCAGCCACTCTTTGAGAAAAAGATGAGGCTTTCTACTCCTGTGAAGAGGTCCAATCTCGGAACCTAACAGGGCAATTCTACCCTTTCCTATATGGTCACTATGGATCAGGATGGGCTTGATGGCAGTGAACTCTTCAGTTTGATGCGGGAGGCCTGGGTTTAATTCTCAGTCAGAGCAGAATTTCTAGGCGAAGATGAACAAAAAGAAAGTTCTCAAGATATATGTCTAAAAATCAGCCACCCCAAACCCTATGCATCACTATGGTTCTATGTGTAACTCACCAGAGTGTCCTTCCATTGTGCACCAGGCCTGCTAGACTACAGCTAACCCCAACGAAAGACAAGGACCTACACCACCAACACTCCTAAGCCGTAATATCACGATATGTAACCCTTTAGGGCATATTCTTAAGGTCGTATTCACTTGTGAAGTTCTGAGTCCCCCACTAGGGAGGGCTGTTATTGGGGATCCCTGAGGTTGACCTTATGTGTGAACAAAAAGGCTTAGTGCTGCTATGAAAACAGGGTAGCAAAGCAAACCACAAGTGGCGAGGGAAATAGACAATGAAAGGTGCCTCTGTTTCAGATATCTCCCACCAGGCTTTCCCCGACCCTGGCCAAGGGCCACGTTTTGCTGCATTGGGGCTCGTTCTAGAAAAGCAGTAATGTCCAAACCCAGGGCCACGGAAGGGGGAGATACACAGAGGACTGCTTTTAGGTGGCTGATGACGGTGGTGGTTATAAAACTGCACCCCACATAGCAGCTGATCCCCTTCTCAACTGTCTGTTGCTGGTGGGTGGTCGGGAGAACTCCTCTTAATTACAAACTCAAGATTGTTGCAGTCACAGTTCTCTCTCTTATCTGGAACAGTCAGGAATTGAGTCTTCCGGTAGCATCGCTCTTCTGGTGACGTCCGATGATTTCTTGGTATTTATAGAGCAGACACTGATAGTACCCAGCTAGCCAAGATAGAGGATTATTCATTGTGCTTCTGCTTCTGCCTGCTGTCTTTTCCTCTTTTTAACACTTCCATCAAAAATAGGTAAGAGGCAGTAAATCTCCAATCAGCACATTTTTTTAAAACATTTTATTAGGGGCTCATACAACTGTTATCGCAATCCATACACACATCAATTGTGTAAAGCACATTTGTACATCATTCTCAAAAC
>NW_022111378.1:5143662-5146201 GCF_000313985.2 Echinops telfairi | reverse complement strand
ACCCTGACTGGCTCATCTCCTCCCAGAGACCCCTCTGCAAGGGGATCTCCAGTCAGCACATTGTTT
This sequence comes from Echinops telfairi, assembly GCF_000313985.2. Classification (NCBI taxonomy): domain Eukaryota; kingdom Metazoa; phylum Chordata; class Mammalia; order Afrosoricida; family Tenrecidae; genus Echinops; species Echinops telfairi. The sequence continues at coordinate 5,146,135 of NW_022111378.1, read as the reverse complement.
TTTAAGGGCTTGCAACTCTGGGGAAGGTCTGACATAAGAGACATTTGCCCCAAAGAACTAGAGCAATCCCACGAAATAATCCGCACGGGTGGCCTCACTGGTCCACTTGGCATTGACACCTCCACTCCAAAAAACCCCCACAGACAAAACACCCAAATCAGCTGCTTCTGAGTCAACTCCGACTCATGAAGATACCACGTATATGTGAATGGAGCTGTTCTCCACAGCACTGTTAGTGGCTAATTTCTCAAAAATGTGATCCCAAGACCTTACTTCCAAGGTGGCTCTGTCTGGGTAGACTAGAACCTCCCCTTTCCTGTTAGAAGTCAAGTACTTAACTATTTATCCCATCTAGGGACCTAGCACTGGTCAGAGCCTCTGTCTTTCAAAATGATGGGGCTGAGGTTGACTTTGTCCAAGATGAGTAACTAACAAGGTGAGAAGTTTCAACACCTAAATATAGTCATTGATTACTGGGTGATCGGTTTTGAATGATGGCTCACGAGAAAGAATGAAGTTCAAAGTCTTGGCCTAAGAGGTGAACTCCTTTGTTGGCCGGGTGAAAAGGATGATGACTGAGAGAGAAGGGAAGCCAGTCTGTTTGGCTGCCAGTTTCTGGCTGATAGCTGATGCTGACGTGAAGTTGTATCCAAGTCTTATGTAACAGGAGGACTGAAGTGATAGGGGTTTAAGACTGAACTAATATTTTCCGTTGACACTAGCTCCCTTTGAACTCGCGGCAGACCCCGCTCTGGCTAACGTGAGCAGTGAGTGGTACAAACACAGACGAAGCCAGCACTCATTCTGTCTAGTCCGTTCCGACTTCGAGGGACAGCATCAGTGGGGGGGACACAAAGACTCATTCTCTCAGCTTTTAAGAACTGGCCAAGTGTCTTTAAAAAAAAATTAGTCCACTATTTAAAGCATTGTTTGCTTAATTAAAATAGCCTGCCTTTTTAATGAGCTTTGAGATCACTTAGGATCCCAGAGTATCTTCTTCAGGGTTTTCATTGACTACTCAGAGAAGCCAGCGCTGGCCTGGCATTTCCCACCAAATGAAGTGTTTCTAGCGGGTCCCAGAAGCCTTTTCTTACCACACACACACCTGGAGATATTTTTTCACTTCCTTGGCTATGCCCTGCAGCTTTTAGGAAGATGTAGAAAAGTCACTAGCTTCACGAATAGCCAGAAATAATCCTAATCCATTTGCTGGTCTTTCCAAGGATAAGACACTTTTGTTGAAGTTAATTTTGGAAACATGGAGACTTTGCAAACCAAGATGAATACTTTTTAATCATGTCTGTCCCATGCCCCCTGACAGCTTCAGAGCAAATATGCTGTGTAAATGCACACACATAGCACTGTTTTTAAAAATTTGAGGATTTTGCTTATGTAAATGTTTTGGGCTGGGAATCAAATGTTTAACTTAATCTTGGGTAAACTTATACAACAATGGATGCATTGGGGAGGTGTGCACATGTGAACACACACACACACACACACACACACACACACACACCCCTTCCTGTACTTCCCTCAGTCAACACTGGTGCCTTGCAGCAAAGAAAGAAAAACAAGTTTTGGGTTTTTTTTCCCCTGGTTTAAGACAAGCCTTCTTATAAATGTCTCCCCTTGTCTGTTTTGGCACTCTTGTGTTTTTAAAGAGAGTCCTTGGGTGGGCTAAATGGTTTAATTGCTCAGCTGATAAAACAGAAGGCTGAAAGGTTGGAGGTTTGAGAAAGGAGCTCTGGTCAAAGACCACAGCCACTGCAAATCCTATCTGGAACTGTGAGTAGGACTTGACTCCATTACAACTGGTCTGTTTTTAAAACTAATATTAAACGTACTCTTTTTGGATCAAATAGTTCATCCTTCCCTTGAGTCTGGAGCCTTGGTGGTTACAGGTTGGGCTGCTAACTACAAGGTCAGCAGTTCTAAACTTCCAGCCACTCAGCTGAGGAAAGATGGAAACTCACAGGGACAGTTCTACCCTGTCCTACAGGGTCACTGTGTGATGGCAGAGAGTAAGTCCCTTGATTCTGTGTTCCCCTCCCTCTCCAATACTAATCTTGCAATACATGCTCCACAGAGTTCAATTCTGTTCTTAAGAAAATAGGGGAACCAGTAGAGAGGTCTGAGGGGCTGGCCCTAATCCCAACCATGTGCACAGCCAGCACTCCCGCCAGAAGAACTTACTTCAGAGGACAGCACTGAAGCTATAGCCAGGGAGAGGGACATGTCTGATCAGAGCACATGGGAGCAAATGAAGGGAGAGGAAGAGAGAATGGAGCACATCCTGGCCCACCAAGCCCTCAGGACGATATTCCCCCTCAGAATAGCCAATCCACAGAGGGGACCATATGGCCAACCCCACTCCGAGACATGACGTCCCTCACTGACCCATTGCCTTACAGGGGTCAACACTGGAGACACAGTGTGGGAATTGCGCCGGATCTGACCCTACCACACTGAG
>NW_022111378.1:5133486-5142253 GCF_000313985.2 Echinops telfairi | reverse complement strand
GTTCATGAGGGAGGGGGTGGCATGGAGGGAGGAGAAAAATGAGGAGCTAATACCAAGGGCTCAAGTAGAAAGCAAATGTTTTTAGAATGATGAGGGCAACAAATGTACAAATGTGCTGAACACAATGGATGTATGTATGGGAATATGATAAGTTGTACAAGCCCCCAATAAAATGATTTAAAAATGAAAATCTAGCACCAAGAAGTCACAGGTTCTTAGGACCTTAAAGAGTATTGAGGCTGAGTTCTTTTAAGCTCAGAAATGAATGAGACTATAATTTGTTTTGCAAAAAATTAATCTTCAAACACAATTTGCAGGTTATTGACTCTCTGATACAATTAAATTGTGAAATTGGATCTACAGGAACTGGGTTCCTTCCCAGGAAAGGATCTCGAGCAAGTTTTGAATGATTCACTTAACCATATGGCCCCAGAAAGATGCCGCCATGGAGGAGGCTCCCCACATGCAGGTCCCTCTCCTTGGACTCGTGTTCTCCCGCTCCTTCCCGCAAGGAAGGTACACGGTTCTGTTCATCAAAAGCAACTCAATGATGGTGAGTTTGTTTCAGAGTATTGGTGTCAGACAACCGTAAGGACTTCACGCTTCTTCCTGGGACCCATCAACCCCCCACGACTTTTAGCTGTTGTGTACACAGGTGTACCTGGGAGTTACTACAGGGTTAGTTTCAGAATGCCACAGTGAAGCCAATAGTGCAATAAAGTGAGGCACGCTGGAACTTTTTTGGTTTCCCAGTGCCTGCGGTCTGTGAAATATGCACTCGCATGATGAGAATGGATGAAGGACTGCAGGGAGTGACAGGGACGATGGGACAGAGACACAAAGTGAACGCACACTGTTGGGAAAATGGTTCCGACACACTTGCTTGACGCAGGGCTGACGACTGGTAAACAACGCAGTACCTGCAGAGCACAATGAAGCCAAGGATGCCCTCCATTGCTTAATGTCTTTCTGCCCTGCCACACTGCACGTTCAACAAGGGCAGAGTCTCTGGGCAACTAGTTCACGGCTCTATCACTGGGGCCTGTAAAAATACTGAGCACTTAGCTGTTGCCAGGCATTTTTGCCATCTGTTGGCCTTTACCCCGCAGAAACCCCACTAATAACAAAAGGAAGCATTGCTTGCTCCTGCACCATCTTCATGTGCAGGGGGATGTTTGTGTCCTCTGCTGTGGTCACAGGACAGTGACTTCCACCCTGAGGGCGAATCTTCCAGCATCAGATCACTGTTCTCTTGCGATGCACAGCAGTTTCGAGGGCCGATCATGAGAAGTAGCTCTGCAGGCCCGCTGCTGCACACACGCCCTCAGACTTGGTCCCCGCAGGCAGAGCTCTGTCCAGAGGGCTGTAACGAGTCAGAATGGACTCGATGGCTGTGAGTTCAGCTTTGAGCTTTGTGTTACTGTCTGGAAGCGTCACTGAAACCTGTCCACTGTGGGTGACCCCACTGGTATTGAAATCCAGCATGGCAGCAGCATGCAAGCCATCACAGAACAACAACGTGACCAAAGTGTGGCAGCACGGATGAGCTCCTCAGTACACAGTGGGATCTCCGGAGGAGGTTCTTGTAGAACACGGTCGCATTTGCCTTTTGTGGTAGTTACATGATCTGTTGTCAATTCGAGACTATTAAGAGGGAAGGGGTGTTTAGCCTGTCGATCAGGTCGCAGCTTGATGACCTCATTTGGAGGTGCTAAGGAAATAATTAGCTTGCTGGAGTTGGGACACATGCTCACTCCCTGTGAGACATTCCTGCCGACAAGACACATGGAGTTATGCTAGTGTCCTGGAGCTAGAGGAGCCATGTGGAGACCCCTGCCAGCACTGAGATATTTACACTGGATCCCTAAGACTGTCTGTGGTCTTCCTGCATTCAGCATCATTGCATGTGTCTGTGAGTCTGAAGAGGACTTTATAGATTGGTATTGGACATATGGGCTAATATCAGACTTATGAACTTGATCCGGACTGGGCTGAGATGTTTTCTCAATATACAATTTCTCTTTGACATAAATTTATCTCTTCCACACATATGAGTGTCTATGAATTTGTTTCTCTAGTTTACCTGGACTAACACACCTTCTATTAATGCTTCTGAAACATTAAACGGTAATGCACGCTAGATATTCTATACCTGAAGGTGAAGCCTGCAGGGGGAGTGGAAGAAAAACAACAACAACCGCAGCAACCATCTCCTCCGGCTGACAGGATTTTTGCTCCCCCTGACTCCTCTGACAACCTCTTCTCTGACATTCCCAATGGCTTCCCTCACTAGCTTCTAGGGTCAGCTCTTCTCTCATTTTGATCTCAGCATAGTCTTCTCTATTAATCTATTCCGATAGCTTGAACTAGGTGAACTTCAGCGTTCCCCTTCATCTGCAGGAGCACTATTAGCTCCCAGAATCTCTTTGTGGACCTACCACAGTAGCAGCCCAGTGGATTGCACCGTGTCTGAGGAGAACGGCACTCATGGGCCTTCCAGCGACTGACTTTTGGGGAATTCATTGGCCATTTCTATCTTCTGAGATACCTCTGGGTGTATTGGAACTACCTACCTATGGTTTGAACAGAGCGCTCAGACTGGTAGAATTGCTCACATATCTTCTTTGCCATCAAACCCACTGACTACCCTGTAGTCATGGGTTCCCTACCCACCCAGTCACCAGAATCCCTGTCAAGGACCAGTAGACTTAGAGAGCCATCCTTTCCTTATGGACTCGTCACAGCTGGTATTCCTCTCTGCCTCTTTCTAGTGTGTGTCACCCCTTCTCTGATGCACCCCAGGATGTAGGAGGGTCCCCATATTAACCCGGTTCCAGCTCGCCAGGATAGGAGAGTCAATTCCTATCACCACATTCTGGAAGGTGATTCCGTAGAAAGAGGAAACTAGACTTCTCTAGAAAAATTGAAGATGTAGTTTTCCCATGTTCAAGGGCGGATACTGTGGAAAGCAGGGCCATTACCTCCTAGTCACTAAGAGTTGTAGACGTCCCCTTGCATTTGGCTCCAGAGGGTTTGCAATGGAGGGATTTTTCAGAAGTAGAGGAATGGGCCTTTCTTCAAGGTGCCTCTGGGTGACTTCAAGCCTCTAACCTGTTAACCATCCAACAGGTTACTCTTTGGGGCCACACAGTAGTTCACAAGCCTCGTGCAAGAAGATGGGGTTTCCATGTTACCCCTCACAGCAAGGGCAAAATGTGGTTAAGGATCTGGTGTTTTAGGTCTGTGGAATGAGGAATAACAAATGAAAATGGGGAGAGTGCTTGTGACATCATTTCTCCACTAACAAAGTCAAAAGGATAATAAAAGTGTCTAATAGGGCCTTTTTTTTTTTTAAAAGGGAAAATACCAACCAACAAACGAATTTCACCAGCAAACCTTTGAATAGGCTCTTTCACCCTTTTCAGGTGTATCTGTGCGCACACAGTGTCCTGCACTGGGCTGGACAGGAACAGCTGGGAGAGGTGTTGAGTGGAAGCATGGACACTCTAAGTCCTCAGGATGAGAAGAAATCCGAGGGGCCCGGGCTTTCTCAGAAATCCTTGCAGTCAAAGACCAGTGTCTTGGCAATGATTGTACTACTTTCCTGAGGTTGCTCTGATGGGGCTGAGGAAAACTCTTAATGAAGAGTCCATGTAGATGAAGTGTCTCCATAGATCGTATCGTATCGATATCCATCAAGGACGAAACCCTGCAGGTAGAAACTGGTCTACAGCGGACTGGTTTCAACTGTCAGCAGGCTTGCAGCCCGCACCCCGGCCTTGTTTCTCAGGGTTGCGATTAGTCGGTGATTAGGGCCAACTGCCTCCCACCCTGTGCAGTCCCTGACATTTGTTCTCAGGAGGCTTCCAGCCAGAAATAGAGGCTCTTACAGTTCAGAGAAATGTTCAAGTTCATTGTTTCACACAGGAAAACGAATCAACACTTGGCGAACCCACTGCCCTCAAGCCAATCCTTTTGTGGACAAGTTTGAAGGCGCCAAACACCAAAAGCTCAGAGTTTGCTTGGGATGACTCCCACGGCTCTCACTTCGAGTTCCGTTTCATGGGAAGATCCCGCCTCAATGCCGCCGCTGGAGCTGTTCTCCCTCCCCTTCTCCATGCTCCACTCCTACCTTCCCAGTTCTAGTCTTGGTCCTGAGCAGAGGAGTTTCAAGTCAGCAACAGGTGTGTGGGCTCTCCTTGAAGGCACTATTTAGAGCAGCGGTTCTCAACCTGTGGGTCGCGACCCCTTCGGGAGTTGACCGACCCTTTCACAGGGGCCGCCCGATTCATCACAGTAGCAAAATCACAGTGATGAGGTAGCAACGAAAATCCTTTTATGGTTGGGGGGTCACTACCACATGAGGAACTGTATTAAAGGGTCATGGCATTAGGAAGGTTGAGTTTGGTAGGTTTGCTTGTTCTCTTCTATGTACAAGAGGGCCCTTAAAGCTCAAGAAAAATTCCATTTTTTCTTTTTCTTCAGTTAAAAATCTATGTTAAAAATAAGCTCACCACACAGAGAATTGATATTACAACGAGCAGTGGAACAAAGTGCAAACATTCCCACTGAGCGCAGCGCAGCCCTCAGACACCATCGCACTGGCAGGCAGCCGGGTCACTACTAGAGTTTTGGCAAGGTGGTGGTGGGAATTCCTGAGCTCCCTCAGCAAGGAGCACAAAGTGCTCTTTGGATAGCCTTTCTTCTCCCGGTATTCCTTGATTCCATGTACTGCTCACTTCTTCCTCCCTCCTCTTACTGCATTCTTACCCCAGGCCAGGCTCTCCAGGGGAGACACACAGTTGACTGTGCAGCGGGCCCTGGGAGGGGAAAAGGACTAATGAGATCTGATGGCTAAACAGAAGGTCGGCAGTTCGAAGATCTGGTGATCTTCTTCTGTCCTTGTCCTTACAGTAGTAGAAGTTAGCCATAAAGGGAATAGCATGGGACAGGTGTTCATGAGTAGGGCAGTGATTGAAGATGTTGCGGGGCCACTCAGAAAGTGATACATCCATTCGGTGAGAAAGCATGAATCCATGCTAGGAGTTCGGAGGGGAGAGCTGATGGCTTGGTGGAGAAGGACACAAAGGAAGGGATAGGAGAGTTTGGGCCAACCGAGAAGACCAGCCAGCCAGTGTGCTTGTAGGAAGGAAAGTGTTTACAGGAATATGTGGCAGCTCTGTTGGAGGAAGATGAGTACTGCAATGGGAACAGGGACCGTCACTGGCTGCCTAGCTCATCCTAGAGTTAAAATTTGGGATGGGGTAATTAAATGCAATTTTAAATGCCTCGCTGAACTTGAAATGGTATGAAACCCTGAATCCTAACCCTACTTTTTCTAATAACTTGCCCTGTGACCTAATCTTGGTGCATCTGTCAGTCTGTTAAATAAGGAAAAGGACCTACAGAATCTTTAAGGCCCTTTCTACCTTGCAACAAGTGATGAAATGCATAGGGCAAGCATTATTAAAAAGTGCCCAATGATTTCCCCAGCAATGATCCTCACTGGTACAGAGGCTGGTACTGGCAGCTTCTCTACTTAGCTGTGACGCTTAAGACAAGAGTGCGCATTCCCGTGGGCCATCTGAGCCTGCTGGCCGGGTGGGAGGACAGACTTAAAGACACAAGAGCGTTGCATCCAACTTTACGATTCTTTAGGTATTTCAGGCATAGGGGTGATCCCCATAACCGCATTTTCCAAATAACTGGCATAGAATCTTCTGTCCCCAGCGCCCCCCAGCCCAACTTAATGTACCACATGCTAGTGACAAAAGTCAAGAGCAGTCATCCTAGTGGAATTTTGAACATCCAAACCAGGTATTTTCCATTGCAATGCCTCCCAAGATATCCTTTGTTCTAAAAGATGGCTGAAGGAGCCCACATTATCTGAAATAAGAACTGTGTAGAAGGACATGTTCAGATCAAGATTCTGCATGTTGTTAAACTGGCTTCCGTATTTCAAAAGGCTGATCCTCTTCCTCACAGTTTGTCAAGGAGCCCTCCTTGGTTATTTAAAGGACTTCAGAGCTGCTTCAAGATAAAACTTGGGGAGCACACAGTGTAGCAAAATGTATATATGTATATCGAAATGTATGTAGTAAAACATTTGTCACTTTATCCATTTAGAGTTCAGTGACAATAACTACCTTCAGCATATCATGTGACCATCATCACAAACAGAAGCTCAACAGCGCTTAAGCAACCACTCCCTCCAGCAACCACTAACATGGAGCCCCAATGGCTGCGTGCGTTACTAACTGGGCTACTTACCACAAGCTCAGCAGTTCAAAATCAACACCTCTGCAGGAGAGAGATGAGGCTTTCTCACTTTTTGCAGTTTTGAAAACCCACAGGGGAATGTTCCAGTCCGTCGCATCAGGTCGATGTAAGTCAGAATCGACGTGAGGACAGTGAATCAGCTTTTGTTTCTGAGTAACCACTAATAAACACTGGTCTCTACACAGTTCCGCTTCTCTTCCTATGAAGTGGACTGACACAGTGCTTGTCCTCGTCACTGACATCCTCCCTTCAGCACAATGTCTTTGAGCTCTTTCGCTGCTGTACACTGAACCAGAAAAGTCACTTCGGATGGTTGAAGTAATATACTGTTGCTGAGTCTAAATCATAGGGAAGGGTCCGCACACCTGTGCAGCGGCTGAGTCCCACACGAGCATGGTGGTAGAGCGATACAGGTTGTCACCCCCATTGAGAGGTATATGTGTGTGTATTTTTTTTCTTCCCAAACTACATTGATTGTTCCCCATGCCTCTGTCACAGCATTAAACTATGTCTTTCTGGAAAAGATCCAAACTCGATGGCAGTGAGTGTACTGGGATTCCACTGCAGGTCCGGGCAAGCCAATAGCCTCTGTCATGTCAGATTTTCTACACACTAGGCAGGCAGACCTGCTCTCCAACCACCCCGACAGGTTCTGGTTTGGAGAGGAGTCAGGTCCCTGAGGAGAAAACAAAGAGTGCATTCTAATTGGGATGCATTTCTCCATGATCCAAGATGGATAATAATAACAAAAACTCACCGCCATCGAGTTGATGCCAACTGATTGGACAGGGTAGAACTGCCACTGTGAGTTTCTGAGACTACAACTCTTTACAGGAACAGAAAGCCCCATCTTTCTCGCAGGAAGTAGCTGGTGGTTTTGAACTGATGATCTAATGGACTGCAGCCCAATAGATAACCACTACACCCACCAGAGCTCTTCAGATAGATAACAATAGTCCCCCAGTATGGAGTCAAACAGAATGGAGAAGATAGGTGTAGTGTTTGCAATGGGACCCCATCCTAACCATTAATTCCTCCTCATCTTTCAAGGCGTGGCTCCTCAGGAAGCCTTCCTTGACCTCACCAGGTAGGGTTACGTACTTCTTGTCCCTTTCTCTTTCTGCTGCACACTTGCCACTCTGGAGGGAGGTCTTCAGCACAGCTGGGCTGTTATCTAGATATCGGTCTACGGCCGTCCCTAAAATCATCAGCTTCAGAGATGGACTGATGGTCCAATGGATCATCATTGGACTTCTCCCCTTCTGAGCTCAGTCAGGCCCTAGCAAATGACAAGTGTGCAGTCCGTCTTTGCATAAAATAAATTCTTAAAGTTGGACCAATCAGAGGTAGGTAATCGGTTTCATCAGAATCATGTTTTTACTCTCCTTTGCCATTTCACTCTCATAACAGATTCTGTTAGTTAAATCTCACAACAATGTTAGCCCGTTTTACTGATGAAAAGTTGAGGCACATGGTTTGTATTTGTCCAAGATACCACAGGAACTAAATGGTAGAGCTGGGATTTGAACCCTCTGCTTATGGCTTCCTTCTCAGAAGAATGTTTTGAATGAATAAGAGAAGATACAGAGGATCAAAAGGAATCAATATAATTGAAATAGTATCAACATACAAAAATAGATTTATGATTGGGAAATATGGAAAATAACAAGATCTAACAATGGATTGAATTACTTATTTCAAATCTGGATGGGTATTCTTGACATTTTGAGGAGGCATCACAGCTATCAAATGAGACAATGATGTCAGATTCCCAATGGTGCGAAAGGCAAAGGGAGCTATCTGGGCTTGTGGTCATCATTTGCGATGGTAGATAAATCTCAGTGGATGTTGTATGCCATCGGAGTCCATTGTTGCCCACGAGGACATTAGAGCAGAGTAGAACTGGCCCACGATGTTTCTGAGGCTGACACTGTCACAGGTACAGATCAGCCGCTCTTTTCTCTGGAGGTGTGGTTGTTGAGCTCAAACCACCAACCTCTCAGTTAGAAGCTGAGTGCCTAACGATTAAGTCAATAAAAACTCTAGAAACTAAACTCATTGTCATAGAGTTGATGTCAACACACAGTGACCCTATAGGACAGAGCGGAACTGCCCTTTTGGGTTTCTGAGGTGGTAACTCTTTACAGGAGCGGCTAGCAGGCTCACACTACAGACCTTGCAGTTAGCGTGTAATGCACTGTGCCACCAGGGCTCCTTACAGTGACTCGGGACTCCTTACAGTGACACGGGGCTCCTTACAGTTTCACTTAGAAGTTAGGAACAGCAAGATACATTCCCCCTCCCTTATTCAAGTCCCATCACATTCTGAATTCTGTCCACAGATCCCCTCTGTCTACTAACAAGACAATTATAAGGATGGTGCAGGACTGCTGTTTCCTTCTGTGGTTCACAGGGTTGCCGTGGGTCGGAACTGACATGATGGCACCCCACAACAACTACTACTTCATTTAAAATGCCACTGCATGGA
>NW_022111378.1:5121517-5132305 GCF_000313985.2 Echinops telfairi | reverse complement strand
AGCCAGAGGCAGAAAACAGCAGGACGGGTCACCAACAATCAGCCAGATGACAGGATCCAACAGTCCCAAGTTCAAACAATGTATATACCAGCAGTGTGGCGAAGCAGGTCTCGAAGGAACCTCACGCTTTAGTGACACCATCCACAAGTTGGGTGTCCCCCAGGTAGTGTAGCTCACAAGTTGAGGCAGAGAACTAGCTAAGGCAGCCTGACACTGGTCCGATCACCACAGAGCAAGAGAGAGGTAGGCCTCGCTAAGCCATTTCTCTCTTTGCCCTCCAATCAAACTGCGACCTTATTAATCCCACATGTTCTTATTGGCCAGGTTGGGACATAAAACCCACCTATCACATCATCCCAGGTTAAATCCTTCTTGTTACCTGCACAGGACCTAGGACTACTTCATCAAGTAGGTGTTCAAGAAATACTTGCTAAATGAAGGACTACAGGATTATCCTTATAGGCAAGGCTTCATCTGAGGGTTGGAGAAGGCAAGTAATGTAAGATCACACAACTGGAGCCAAGGACTACCTACTGCCTAGCAAGACAAGCGTTGCCCGCCGAAGGCACAGTAACCAGACACCCATGGCAAATGGTTGCTAGTCTCAGTGTTTGCATATGACGTGGCCTAAGTGTATTGATGGTAAGACCCAAGTTTAGCCACAAGAATAAGATTCTGCAATCGCCTATCTTAGAAACCACATGTGATATAGGTATATTAAACTTGGCCTCCCCCACCCAAAAAAACAAATTCATTGCCATCGACTTGATTTTGACTGATAATGACCTTGTAGGGTGAAGTGAGTTGCTTGTATGTCTTCTAATTGCAAGGTCAGCAGTTCAAAACCAAAAGCTGAGACAGATGAGGCTTCCTACACCCATAAAGATTTACTAGCTCAGAAACCCACAGAGAAGTTCTGTCACACAGGGTTGCTATGAGTTAGTCTCCCAAGCTCCAGCAATTAAGTAGTTATGGGCCTTTTGTGTTGTGTGGCTGGGAGTGGGCCAGAATAACAGCAGGAGATGCGACTGAGGACTCCCCATGCATCCCAGAACTTTACATATCTTTAAAAAATGCCCAAAGTTTGAGGCAGAACTATCAATAACTCCATTTCTCAAATGAAGATCATCAATCAACTGGCAGAGGTGACAGACCTATCACGTGGCAGGACTTCCCAGCATTCTAAGGAGCCCTGCTGGTGTGCGGTAAGGGGCTGGGCTGCTAACTGCAAAATAAGCAGTTAGAAACCACCAGCTGCTCATTGAGAGAAAGACGGGCTTTCTGCTCCCATAAAGAGTTAAAGTCTTTTAAACCCACAGGGGACAATTTTATCCTGTCCCATAAGGTCACCGTGAGCCAGAATTGGCTCAATGGCAATGAGTTTGGTTTCGTTCTAAGCAGTAGGAATTGAATTGTGGTCCCCAAGGCACGTGTGAGAATTCTAACCCCTGACTGGATGTCATCGCTTTCGGGCACAGCGGCTGTATTCTCTGCTAGGTGGATGCGGCATCTCAGTGGAAGGTGTGTCCTCACCCCCCTCACTGCTAAATCATGAGAAGCAGTATGGACCCAGAGATGAATGAGCCCAGACTGCGGGAGCCGCAGCACAGGATCGGAGCACCAGGGGATCAGAAACCCCGGGACTGGAGAAGTCGCGAGGTCAGCAGCTCACCGGTCAGCCCACAGGAGAAAGAGGAACCTGTCTGCTCCCATGAAGGGGAAGCCGTTTTACTCTGCCCTGTCAGGTGGCTGTATGTCGGAATCGACTCAATGCTGGTTGGCTTTGGTTTTAGAGACGCAGAGACAAGAATTTTGCTTCCCTGACAAGAGTGAGAACCCCCCACTAGAGCCAGTGCCCTGAATGTGGGCTTCCAATCTTCTAAACTGTGAGAAGATAAATCTCCATTCTTCAAAGTCACCCCCAGGTGATCTTTCCTCTGCATCGGCACCAGGACCCTAAGAGAGTGTGCACTTCACCACTTCTGGAAACCACCTCTGAGCATCACTCTAAAGTTGTTGAGTCCACAGCCAAAATATTCTCATGGCCTCTCAAGTATGCACATGAGACAGGATAGCATGGGCCCAGGACCCGGAGGCAGAGGGTAGAGGAGACACCTTTTCCCCTTCATTCATACGCGGTGCAGTGAGCACACCTTGAACCGGGAACTCCTCAGTTATATCCCACGTGAAGCAGGGGTCTGTAGGGCCTCCCCCAGTCCTCTCTCTGCTCATCTGCTGCATGAAGGGACTCACTTAACAGGTCACTATGTCCCACTCTGCCATTTTATGCTATGACTCATTCCTACTCATCTCCCAAGACAATGTTTACAAAGGATCCAGTGTTCAATACTGGAAGAAAAGCAATCCATAAGCAAGTCATATGGTTGTGCAATCGTTGCCTTGCACTGGTTTGGACACCAGTTTTCTGGGTCCTTCCAAGGGGGGACTTGCTAGACAGAAGCTTTATTTTCTTTACCCACAGCAATTGTATTTCCTTTTAAAGCTTGTCCTGGGGAGCCCTGGACCCAGTGTTTTGCTTGGTCCTGAGTCACATGCTATTAGATAGATCATGAGTCAGGCTGATCAGGCATGTAGAGATGTACATTCCAGAGGCCAAGCCTATCTCCAGGATAGAATTTCCTGGAAGCTCTGGAGCTAGCATCTCTAGGATTTTTTTCCCTAAGTGTCATTGCTTCTTAGGCAACTTTCAGGATAATATTGCATGATTCCTTAAAAGGTCACCAATGGACAGAGATCTGGAAAAGCCTGCTAGCACATCAAGAGAAATCTAGAAAGCCATTTGTTAAATACATGGCTTTGACTGGTAATGGTTGCATACCACCCAAGTATACCCAAGTAGGGGGGTACGGGTGTATACCACAACTGGCAGTGACCCCTAAGGATGAGAGAGTTAGATTATGTGGATAATGTGGCTGGTGCCTGAATCAGGCTGTCAGTCAGTAGACAGGCCGTGATCTATGTGTGGAGCTTATAGTCATTAATGAGTCCCTCTCCAACTGATGAACACTGTCTTGCTTCTTTTGATGTGCAAGGAGCTTAACCCTTAGGATTGGAGCGGCCTGGATTAGGGTTCCTACCCTTCCATCACATGGCCTGCTTGATGTTGTTAGTTGCCATGGAGTTGATGCCAACTCAGGGTGACCCCATGGTGCAGACTCGTGCTGCTCTGTAGGGCTTTTAGCCTTATGGGAGCAGGTCATCAGGTTGGTCTTCCATGACACCCCCAGGTGGGGTTTAATGCCATCCTTCAACTAGTAGTTAAGCGTTTAACCATTTGCTTCTTCCAGGGACTCCAGCGATGGCAGTAGGCAAGTCATTTTAAACTCTTAATCTTAGAAAAACGACACTACAATTGTTGCATGGTAGTCTTTAGGATGACAGCACGCATGAGAAAGCAGCCAGCACCATGTATCTCCTCAGGAGATGCTTTTCCTTCCCAATCGTCTGCTTTTACAAAACTTGTCTGTCTTTTCAAAGGACAGGCAAATCTTCTGGCAGAATCCTTGGGAGGCAATTGTCCAAACAGATGATAAAAAGTAAGACCAAACATGAAAGCAAGTCCTATCTGACCATAAAAATGTAAAAAGTTCTTTCCTCATTAAAAATAAAAGCTCCCAAGCCAAACAGTTTTATGAAGCTTTGCAATTGCACTATTGCTTCTGTTTTTGTGAAAGCAAAATTGAATTTCCACATCATTTATTTAGGCTTATAACCAGAGGCTCAGTACACAGACAAGACCCAGCTTCCTGCTTAACTCTTTCTATAACCAATGCAGCTACCATGGAGACGACCCTGTCTCACGGTGACCCCATGTGTCAGAGTGGAACTGTACTCCATAGGGTTTCCAGTGGCTGATATTCCAGCAGTAGATTAGCAGGCCTTTCTTCCAATGTGCCTCTGAACGGATTTAATGACTGACCTTTTGGTCAGCATTCAAATACTTGGGTGAATGCACTACTCAGGGACGCTAACTCTTGCTATCAAAATAAAAAACAAACAACCCCCCCCATAAAAAAAAAGCAACCCCCCCCATAAGGAAAACAAACATCCTTTCCATGGTGTCGATCTGACACATACCGCCCCTACTGGACAGAGTAGAACACTCCTTTCTCCTGTGACACCTCTTTCTCCCATGAAGTAGCTAGTGGATTTGAACTGCTGAATTTTGACTAGCAAGTGCTTGAGCCAATCCATCACCAGGGCTCCTTAACTTGCATGTAAGTCTTAGCATCATAGGATCATTTCCTGGAGCTCCTGCAGATAATATGGTGTCGATAGTTGAGACTCTCCAAGTTGGGTTCAGGGCACTCTGAACACGCCATGTGAAATCTTGGAGCATTTTATGATCTTGAGGGGCTCCTGTAGAAGCGGCCGGGGGGCTCTGCACCTGGCAAGATATTGACAGCTCTCACACTGCCAGTCCCTTCCTGTTATCACATGAAATGGGAGGAGGGGTATTTCCAAAGGAAGGCATTTAAAGAGCAGCAGCTGTCTCTGCACTTTGGATGTGCTAAAAAGCTGTTCCATAAATCTACACTCAGCTGAACTGAGTTGTAGGGCTGCCTTGCCATCATCGGTTATTATTATACAAGAAAGAGTCAAATAACTCTCAATAAGTGTGAAAGAGTAGCTAGTGGGCTGGAGACAGAGGTATCTGAAATTCTCGTGCCCTGTTATTCTATTTCGTAGGAGAAATGACCTGCCCGATGACTACTGTTCCTATGTTGTTCTGTGATGTCCTGCTGCTGCTGCTGTGAGGTTGGAAGCGATGCCACCAGGATTTCAAACAGCAGGAGGGCCATCCATATGGGGTGGACCGTTTTCAGCAGAGCTTCCAGATTAAGACAGACTAGGAAGAATGGTGTGGTGGTGTTAGCCAGTGAAAACCCTACAGTGAAATTAGCCAATGAAAACCCTACAGATCACAGCAGAATATTGTTTCATAAATATAGGGAAAATGAGCCCCCTGTATTGGAAGACACTCAGAACACACAATGGCACCCAGGTGAGCAAGGTTTTGTTCTCCTGTACATGAGTTACCCAGAGTTGAAGCCTGACTCGACAGCAATTAGCAATAACATTGCAATGATTCAAACCTGGCCGCAATTGGTGCTTTAAAGCATTTGTAAATCATGTTGGAGGGGCCAGCCACCAGCCAGGAGATAAGAGCAATCAAGATCAGTTACTCTTCATACCAAATCCCTATTTTATTATACACCAATTATTATGAATGCTGAAGTTGGAAAGAAAGGATGCTTCTCCTGCCCAAAGTCAAATCAAATGCCTCCCCTGGAGCTCGGCTTGCCCCAGAGCCAGCAGAAAGCATCCCATCGCTTCTATACTCAATACCTTATGCCCACTGGTGGGAGGGACAAATACACACGAGCCTTGGGGAAGTCCTTCTTTCCAGACCCTCAGCCTTTGCTGATCTCCCCCCAGGCCTTTTCTCCCTTGTTACTGTTGATCACTGTATTAGTTTGGGTACTTTAGAGAAACAAATCCACAGAAACTCATGTATAAGAGAGAGTTTTACACATAGGTTAAGTGTGCATCAATAAAACATCCCAACTCAGTGCTGCCCAAACCCACAAGTCCAACATTAACCCATTAACCCATATGTCCAACACCAGTCCACAAAGTCCTCCTCCATCTCACAAAGCAGACATAATGAGGCTGACTGCAGGAGGAAAGCTGAGTCAGTGAACGTGTAAGCATCTCAGCGCTGACAGGGGTCTCCACACGGCTGCTCCAGCACCCAGGGCTGCATCGGGGTAGGTCCATATGGCTTCTCTTTGGGGATGTCTTGTAGGAAGTCAGTCTAATTTTGCAAGCTGAAGCAGGGAGCTGCTAAGGCAGCTGCACCCTGATGCGACCATCACAAAGCAAGAGACCCGAGAACTAGAAAGGCGAGGCTCACTGAGCCATTTATCCCTCCACCCTTGAATTAATCCCGCATGTGTTTATCAGCCTTGTTGGCACAATAAACTAACTCAATCACTTAATATGGAGAGAAAAGATTGGAGGTTGGGATCTACCCAGTGGCGCCATGGAAGAAAGGCCTGGCAATTTGCTTTCATAAAGATCACAGACAAAAAATCATAGGGAGCGGTTCTATGCTTGGGTCACCACGAGTTGGAATCAACTTAGCAGAAATTAACTTTAAGGGGCACTTATAATTTTCTTTCTCCTTTTAAAATAATGCTTTCTTCACGGCGAATTTGCTTATACACCTAATGGCGTGTCTCCAATACTTTGGGTACTAAGGTCTTTAAGTGACAGCTTAATACGTTTCTAAGATTTCATGAGCCAACAGTAAGTCTTGAAACACCATGTTGTTGTTGGACGAGCACACCTGGGCATGGCGCCAACATCTTTGTCCATAGCTGGGCCTGAAGGTGAAGGCTGGAAGGGGGAGCATGGAAGAATGTCTAACCTGGAGGACAGGAGAGCCAAGAGGAACATGGTATGATGTGTGGGGAGAGAGCAAGCTGATGTTGGCAATGCATTTAAAATGCCATCTTTCAGCACTCCTCAGACACTGTGTTGAGGGGCGGGAAATAAACACTTCCACGGGCATAACCACCATCAACGATGTGCATGCCTTTAGATCTCGATGTTCTGAGCCTTCCTAGATTCCTACAAATACCTCTTTGACAGCCAAAGGCCTCACTGTTTGTCAGCAACCTAAGTCAGGAGTTCAACCTTTCTGAACTTTGGTTTCCTTATCCGAAAAGAGAGAAGTGCTCGAAGCCCCCTTCTAGGTGGAATGTTTTATGCCTCTAAAGGGACTTGCTCAATGACTGGTGATCTATTTTCAGAAGGACAAACTCTGTGTAGCTGCTGTTCTAGAATGAAGACAAGATGGGCCGCTGTCCCCTCTTATCACGGCTGAGCAACTGGTTTAAGGTCCGCTGGGTGGGAGTTGGTTATCCTTCAGATTGCTCAGGCATACATGCATACACACATACATACAATGAACGAACCTTCCAAACGAACCCTTTCGGTATTCATACACGCACTGGAACATTTGACTACTACTGACATAATAGTGACTCATTCTTATTGAATGCTCATTCCCTTTATGTGTATCAGTTCATCTAATTATCACCACCATCTTTGGAGGTAGTGATAAAAAGACAGCTTCTACTGTCTCCCCAATTTTCGGATTAGAAGAAAAAGTCTCAGAGGTTAGTTACCTTGGTCAAGAGCACAAAGCTAGAAAGTAGTGGAGTGGAGTTTGGAAACCAGATCTGGGGCCACAGCATGTACTAGTAGCCAGTCTTCTTCGATAGACTTAACACATAATGAACAAATCCACCACGGGCAATGACCATGAGGTGTTGGCCATCTCACCGTTCAGCAGGGTCCTCTCGGCACTAGGAATCTTTCTCCTTCCTTGTCGAAAATCAAATGATGGCAGCAAGAGGCCAGTGGAAGAGCTGGACTCGACAGAGACACAAGGAGGGAAGAGCTGTTTCCGGGCTCCACCATGGGAAGTTCCTTCGCCCTTCTGAGATTGGGGAGTTGATCTCTAGGGCTACTGCTCTCACTACGACTCTCACTTTTGAATTTTATGTTCTTTCTCGATGCCTTTTAAATGACTTTGCAGCTGCAAGGGTTCCTGGTGCCTCCTTCCCCTGGGGGAGTGGAGCAGGTCCGTGGAGGCGGCTTATGGAAGCCATTGAAAATCATTTCCATGTAAATAGGTCCCTTACAGTTCCAAGAGACTATGAAATTATTTCAAAATGTCTAAGTGTGATTGTGCACCCTGAAGCCAAACGTTATAAAATCCCACTGTTACAGATTGGAAAAGTAAATATGCAATAAAAAGCTTTTCAGCATGCTGTTGGTATGACACAGCACTTAAACACTGTGGTGTGTTCAGCGAGGCCCATTTCTCCCCTCTCCCATCCTTCCTTCTCAGAGTGGTGAGCCAGTTTCGGATTGTCACAGTCCCAAGAGCAAAAAAAAAAAAAAAAAAACCTACCCTTTCATCTTTACCCACCACATTCTTTCTCTAAGCCTGTAATTGGATCTAAATGGAAAAATAAACTCTTAGCAGGCCAAGGAAGTTGGCACTGTCGGGTGTCAAGAAGGAGACGTTGTTCCACCTCTAATCTGGATAATCACACTCTCCTATGCAGAAGAAAAGCAAAACAAGGCTCCCTGAGAGCTGGAGCCCCCAGCCTGTGAGGAGGGGGAGTTCACACACACACTGGCTCCACTCACACATTATCCAGCCACCAGTGTGTTGTGAAAATACCGAGAAAGCCTTTGGTTTTCCAGAGGGCAGCGGAACTCTGCTATCTTAGCCCTGAACCTTTACCTTAGCAGAATTTGGGGACGCAGTTTAGACACATCTTACATCTGATAAATATTCCAGTGCTACAACGAGTGAACAAAACAACATTGCATCAGATGTAAGATGTCCTACATGCAAGGGCTAGGGTCTTGGCCAGATGGATAAAAGTCATTCGCTGAAGAACTTTCTGTGGCCTGCTGTGTCTGGCATACTGTACTGAACAGAGGGCAACAAGAAGGGTATGTCCCCAAGGAGCTGGGAAAGATGTATAGGGAAGGAAGACAGGTGCATGCCTAGTCCATTAGGTGTAAATCATATTGTGTTAAACCATTAGGTGTAAGTCGTATTGTGCAAAGGCAGTGTCATAAGCACTACACCGAAGGATAGATGATTCTGGAAATAGTCTACCAAATGCAATAGGGCCTGGAAGGTTCTAGAAACATGTCCTGATCCGGTGTGGCTTGGTGTGCCGACTCAGACAGGCACACTGTACTCTTCAAGCACTGTCAGGGCTCGGCCTCAGCTGTAAGTCAGCGGGATGCCTACCACCCCAGGGCAGGCTTGCATTTCTGTTATGGCTCTGCCCTTGTCTTTTCTTTAGGCCTCTCCTTTTAGCTCCCAGGTCGTTCATGCTGATGCTCAGCAAGGCTGAACTGCCCCAAACCAGAGTTTAGGAATGACCGATGGGGAGCGTGACCCACAGGGTCTCTCCATCACTGCTGCAGCTGCTGGGAGGGAGATGGGAACTATCATTCCACATTAGAAGCAGG
Source organism: Echinops telfairi (assembly GCF_000313985.2). Lineage (NCBI taxonomy): Eukaryota > Metazoa > Chordata > Mammalia > Afrosoricida > Tenrecidae > Echinops > Echinops telfairi. The sequence continues at coordinate 5,123,212 of NW_022111378.1, read as the reverse complement.
TAAACTGAAGCTCAGAAAAGTGTTTTGGGCAATACTGCACAACTAGAAAGTGATCAAGCCAGGGTTGGAACACGGGATTTCTGCAGCTCGGTGGGGCTGGCTCCCTGTGACACTGGGCCTCCGTGTCTCCAGCTGTAAAGTAAGGGTGCTAGTCTGGTGTGTGTCTCAGCGGCTTCCCACTGACATGCCCTCTAAGACGCCAGCCTGTGCCCTTCTCCGGCTACATTCAGGTGATTCAGGAGTGATGGAGCTACAGGGACAGCTGCAGGCCTCCTCTGCGGTTTACCCGTGACCTTCTGGGCACCAGGCCAGCCATTCTTGAAAAGGAAACGTGCTGACCCTGGGGACAGAAGCTTGTTCCCTTGTGCTAGAACTGCTGCCACTGCCAATATCATCAACAAAGAAGGTGTGTGTGTGGGGGTGTGTGTGTATGTGTCTGTATGTGTGCACAATAAACGCGCGAAACACAAGCCAAGTGGGGAAAGCCCCACTGGATGAAAGCAAAAAGAGATAACGTTCATGCCCCCTAGCTCCTACTTTCACCGTAGGAGGTGGAACTGGACAAACTAGGTTTTTCTCAATCCTAAAGACCAGAGGATTACAAAGAAAAAAAAAGTATTACTCTAGTTACATTTTAATTAGCACCACCAAGTAAATCACCAGTGCACTTAGGAGGTTTCAGAAAGTTCATGGGAAATTTTCCTTATCTTTCAATTCCATTTTCCCACCCACTTTTGAAACCCCAGTGGCTCTTAAGGATGTGTGTCTGTTAGCTCAACCATCAATTCCCAACTGCTTCGTTCTCTAGGAAGTCTTGGCATTGACCGCGTTTTCACTGGATAAGCGAGGAAAGCCGGGAGGGAAAGAAAGAATGTGGGCAAGGGAAGACAGATCGCAGCTCACCTTTTGAACTTTAGGGTTGAGGTCCTTAGCCACCTTTGCCATCTTCTTCCGAGCTGGAGAAAGAGCGCCGAGCTTCTCTGGCGGTGCGTGCGCCCGAGCGCGCGCGGCGGAGACCTGGGCAGCTCAATGGGCAAAGTCGCCGGCCGCGGGGTGAGTTCTGCGAGCGGCCGGACGCGCCCGGGCCTTTTTCATTGGAGAGCGGGACGCTCTCCAAGCCCTCGCTAGCCAATCCGAGAAGCCGCTCGCACTTAACCAACCAATCCCAGCCGAGGCGGCCCCGTCCCCGCCCCTCTCCTTTAGGTAGCTCTGTGGCCGGGCCAGCGCAGCGAAGCCCTGACGTCAGTGCGGCCGACCACAGCCCTGGTGCGGGGCTCTTCTCCGCCCCACGCCCTTCTCCTTGAAAGGCGAGGGGCCGAGGGTGGGGCGCGCGGCTGTGCGGCCGCGCCCCGTTCAGGTCATCAGGGAGAGTGATCAAACGGGAAGCCTGGGGTATTTTTAGTGAGCTGAGTCCCGAAATAAATCCTGAGCTCGTTCCCCTGCCCACCCTTTCTGCTTGGTCTGGAGGGGTGGTGGAGAGGGGCGAGGCAGGTGGTTTGCAATAGCATTGACTCAGCGAGGGAACTTCTCCCAAAGAGATGCAATTCCTGGGAATGAGGATGAGGTTTTGCCTAATTGGAGAAGGCTTTTAAAGAGGAAAAAAGCTCCAATAAGAGAGGAAGCTCTGGCATGTGGCTGGTACCCCTGCTCTTCTCCCAAATAAGCATCGGTGTGGTATCATCTACAGTGAACCCT
>NW_022111378.1:5111500-5119195 GCF_000313985.2 Echinops telfairi | reverse complement strand
ATGGTTTGAAACTGATTTGATGGTGCTTGTACCATACACACAGCTTGATATGATTGAACTGTGGAATGATAGGATGTCTGGATTTGCTCCTAATGGTTTGAAGGAAATTGAAAAGTGTACCTTGTCGGCTTTTCTACGCGCTTCCCGCTTCTCTCACAATCCCTCCTAAGCAGCTCCATGTTGTTAGCTGCCATAGAGGCGGCCTCCAACATGGGGTGACCCTATTGAAAACAGAATAGAATGCTACTCCCTGATCCTCCTCCATCCTGAGCTCAGCTATGGATTGGACTGTTGGGCTGTTTCTGAAGCAGATCTCCATCGAGACCTGGAAGCTCTGCTGAAATTCTGTTCAGCATCATAACAACATGCAAGTCGCCACTGACAGATGACTGGTGATTTCCCATGAGGTGCATGGACTGGGATTGAATCAGGGCACATCTGAACTGCCAGTGAGCCACCAATTCCAATTTTATAGACACTATGATACATATAGTCTCTCCTGTGAACCAGCCACTAGGGTGTTCACCCTCATTTTCTCCTTCCTTCCAAATACTCCCCCATAATCACCTGAGGTGTCATCATTATTATCAGTTCCACTTCACGGATGAAGAGAGGATCAGAGAGGGGCATTGGCTCAAAGTTGCATTCCTCCGCAAGGCTTTGAACTTGCGAGGTGGGGCTCACCCGTGGAAGAGAAGGTAGGAAGTGAGCATTTGGGGAATAAATTGGGTGATGTTGGCCTGGGCAAGTGAGTCTCTTCAAATCCTTCAACTGCTGATATTACTACTTGTTGAAGAAGGCTGGCCAGGCCTTTCCTGGCTAGGCTGGGTAGAGGCCCTACACATGCACACTTCTCCCCTAACCCAATTCCACAGGCCTGAGCTCCCAGGGGCCATTTGTTTTTCCTGCCCGGACAGAGGATTAAACAAAAATCCCATTTATTCTGGCAGAGTACTGCTCTGTCCGCCATGAGCTGTTTGCCCCATAAACCACGCTGGCCGTGGCCCCTTCCAGAAACCAGGGCTCAGGGGAGCTGAAACAAAACCCTGGTGGCAGGGAGACCAAAGAGCAGTCTCAAAGTGCATAATCTTGTACGAGTGAGGGAAGCAGGCTACAAATCACATTCTATAATCTTCCTTTTTATTGGAAGCTTCCCTTCCCCCCCTCTCTAAAGGCTTCTCCGATTTAATTCTTAACAAATCATCATCTGCAGCCCTTTCAAGTCATGACCAATGATCCAAAATCACGATGCCTTTTGCACATTTCTAGAAAGGGCTTTCAGCCTTGACTTCCCCCTTTCCGAGACAAGAGGTGACTTTTGTCCTCTTTCGGAGATTTCAGCTGCTAGCATATGGCAGATGCGCAGTACTCGTTCGTTGAGTGAATGCACGTTGCGCCTGACTTTTAATCAGCAGGGAGCAGACAAGGTGGGTGCAGTCATTTCCTGGAGTGGCAGTACCTGAGATAGAGCTTCTCATAACCCAAGGCTGGGGCTCTGAGATCAGGAGGACTGCTGTGGGGGTAGCTTCTGAGGCACTGAGGAAGAATGGGTTCCATGCCACGCCTCCCTCTTTCCGCTTCTGTTAGCTCCATGTGCTCCTTGGCATATTGCTGCAGCGCCCCACAGGGGTGTTCTTACCGCTGTCTTTCTGCATCTGTATTTGCGCTTTTTTTTCTAAGTCATGCACAATTGGGACCCATCCTATTCCAGCATAACCTCATGCTCACCTAACTAATAACATCTTAGCAGACCCAATTTCCAAACAAGGTTGTATTCAGAGATGTGGGGGATGAGGGCTTTATCAAGTCCTTTGGGGGGCGGATACAATTCAAGCCATAATACTGGGGATTTGGAGAGATGGAACAACGCTGTCTAGGTTGTTCATATTCCCAGCTAGAATGCGTGATGACACTGTATGTAAATATACAGTGGCCAACAGAGTCCCGGACTGGGAGCGAATTCCAGGTGAAGAGCCCATAGGAGCAGAGCCTCAGGAACAATCCAGCACTTACCTCACATGTTATGCCCGAGCTTTCCTATTTTAACGAGGAGAGAACAGAAGCCAGGAGGATAACAAAGACAGGCTTTATTCCCTTCAACCCCAGCAAAAGCCTCCCAGTGAAGTCATTTCCCTCAATTCCCAGCCGCCTTCCTTGCCTTGTCTCAAGAAAGCATTTTCCCCCTGATTACTCCTGACATGATTACCAGTGGCACTAATTAGCTTTGACCACAAGATTGATCCCCTTCTTCCCTCCTTATTTTCCCCTTGTCCCCAAGTCCAATTAAGGATGGCTCCTCACAATGTAAGAATGAGCTCCCAATGAGAGTTTTCTCTCCTCCTATCTGGGACTGCTGACTCAGACTCTTTAAACTCTACTCTTGATCCAAACATTCTGGAAGCCAGTAGTCAGAGACTTGACTAGACATCTGATCAGACAATTACAAATCAGAATTGTTCTGGAAAGTAGGAAATCTGGCCTTTGTCCCTTGGCCTGACTCCAGCTCTGTAACCCCCTCAGCCACTCTGAAGAAAATGGGGTATCTTTTTTCCAAGTGGTGCATCAGAGAGACTTGATTTTCCATGGTCTATTGCTTTGTGGGACTTATTAGATGTGTTCATTCATTAGATGTTTTCAGACAGTTTGGGGCACCTTCTTTAAGCCAAGTATTTGGGGCATCTAGGTAAAGAATTTGATCCCAAACCACTAAGAGATTTCTGGTATAATAACTAAAACTGGGGCTCTCTGGTTGACAAAACTCTTACCTTACTTGAACATTAAGATAATCAATCGCCAAAGGCCTCATCCAAGGTCACACAACTATTAAGTGGCAGAGCTGAAATTAGAATTTAGGACTTCAAACTCCAAATTCTATATTAGGAAATGAACAAATCTTAGAAGAAGTGTTGTCAGAATGTTCCTTAGGTGTGAGGATGGTGACACTTCATTTCACATCCTTAGGACATGTTATCAGGAGGACCAGTCCCTGTAGATAGACATCATACTTGGGGAAGCTGAGGGTCAGTGAGAAAGGTTAGGCCCTTCTTGAGATGGGCTCAAAGGTGGCAATGCTTATGGGGCACAGGCCCAAGCTATATTTTGTTCTAATACACGTAGGGTCAACATGAGTCAGAACAGACTCAGTGACGCTTAGCAACTGCTGCAAATCAGATGTTTCTGGGTAGCACAAAGCTCTACTGGGTGCTCAACTACTAGTTTAAAGGTGGGTGGTTCAAATCCACCTAGCATTCACCTCGAGGTGTCTTAAGGCAGGCCTAATTTCTACCTGTGGAGTAATTCATCCACTGATTAATCCTCACACACTTGGTCCCAATGAGTCAGAAATTATTTGGCAGCAGTTAACAACCACAACTCCATTGGTGGTTTATTAGTGAGAGGGGGCATCAAAAAGTCCACGGGACATTTTCATTATCTTTGGTTCCAGTTTTCCACAACGTTTCGAAGCTCCCTCATATCCTCTTTACTTCTATGAGGGATAACCGGATTCAATTCCTGGCCGGTACACCCTGTGAGCAGACTCCAGAAGATGTTTGCATGTTACAGGCTTGTCTGCCAGAGAAGGTACAAGTTGCTATATTGATGAATAGCTTACAGCAGAGCCTCCCTACTGAGGCTAATGACGACCTGCTTCCAAAACTCCGCCATTGAAAATCCTGTGGGTCACAGTGATCCAGTGCTCAATTGATCATGGAGGTGGTGTGGGTGCAGACAGTACTTCATTTCATTGTGCCTGAGGTCACCATGAGGCTGGGATGACTCAGCAGCAGCTAATAGAAACAGCTCCCGGGTGGCGTAGTGAGTTACCCGTTGGGCTGCTAACTGCAAAGTCAGCAGTTCGAAGTCCCTTGCAGAAGATTTTCTGCTGCCATAAATAATGACAGCCTGAGAAAGTCAAGAAGGGACAGTTGTACTCTGTCCTATGGGGTCGCTGTGAATCAGAATTGGCTGCAGGGCGGCGAGATTATTTAGACTGAAACCTTTCCATTAAACCACGCTGCCCCCTAGAACGGCTGTCCGGGATTTATTGCAGGAAAAAGAAGTAAGATAATATTGTTGTCATCATTCTCAGTAGGCTTGTCTGAACTGAGATTTTGACATTCATGCCTTCTTCCCCCCACCCTCCACTCAATCATTCATGAAATCATTCATCCAATCAACAAATATTTCATGGAGAGAACTCCTTTAGGTTAGGCCTTGAGCTGAGAAGACCAAGCCCAAAAACAAAAGCACAAACCAAACTCATTGCTATAGAGGCAATTCTGACTCCTAACAGCCCTCTCAAGACAGGGTAGAAATGTCCTGTGGGTTATCTGAGATGATAACTCCTTACAGTAGTAGAAATCCCAGCCTTTCCCCTGAGCTGAGGATGCAATGTTGGATCAATCAATAAAGGTTCCTTCTGTCACCCAGATCCTGTTCTAGTGAGGGAGAGGGAGGGGAGTGGCAGGTATTAAATGACAGATGCGTACATGAAGAGATCAAACAACTAAGAATGGAAATGAGTGAGTGCCAAAGAGGGACTGAATGGAAGAAGGGAGGGGAGAGCCACAGCAGGTGGGTCAGGGCCCAGGGAGACTGGGCTGTGGAGAGAATGAGTCAACTCTGAGGAGAAGAAAGGAGATTCTGGGAGGCTGGAGTCCCTGAGGTCCTGAGGTGGGTCCTAGGTATTTTGGAGAGAGCAGAAAGATCAGTGTGACTGGTGGGTCATGAGGGTCAGAGGTCAGAGGGTCAGGGAGCCTGGCATGAGGTTATGAAGAAAGGCAGGTAGACTAATATCTTGCTGTGCCCTGTAAATCCTGCTTGTAAGTAAAGTCTTACATTCTGTTTTGAGAACAATAAGAAGTTATGCTGCTCAACTGAAATATAATGTGAGCCACATTTATAATTTTAAATTCATAATTGTAATTGGGTACCATTGAATCGATTTGACTTACAGCGATCCTCTGTGACAGAGTAGAACTGGCCCCAAAATATTGTCTAAGCCAGGCCCTAGGTCAGGGGTGCTCACACTTTGTCAGCATGCGAGCGAGCTACTTATGAAATGATCAAGTCTAAATGATCCACCAACTACAAAAATGCAAAACATATATTTATTTATTATATTTATTCATAAATACATTGAGAATTCTTTATATGTACAATGTATGTTCATGAACCTTGCATAACCACATGAGTCCATATTGCACAACACAACATAATTAACTATGTACATTTTTTGTCATTACCTTTGATGACTTGCACTGAATGGAATGAGCCAGGGATGTATACTCCGGACAGTAGCTGATGACAGCCAGTCGCAAACACACTTCCAAATGATCATCAGTCATGTGGAACGGTACTCGGACTTAATGGTCTTTATGTGGGAAAACGCTGACTCACATAAATAAGTAGAGCCGAATAATGCAGTCAAGGAGGTAGCACATTTTCTCATGTGTGGGTACTTTCCCTCTGAGAGTAAGTTCCAGAACTGTTCGTGCGCTCTGGACTTCAGCTGAATGTCGGCTTGTAGTGTCAAAATCTCCCATTCCGTATGAAAGTGATACGTTTTTGTCTTCTAATTTGGTCCAGCTCCCCCACTCATTTTAATACCCTTTCTTCCGTTTAAGAGAAAAAAACCAAAGTCTCAAAATTGGCAAAAATTTAGCTTGTCAGTTTTGTTGACATAGAACAGTTGTTTGCGCATGCGTTCGACACAGAAGATTGCATCTGATTGGCTGCACTGCATATATATTAAGTGACAGGATTGATGACAGGTTTACGTGTATTTTTTTTCAATGCCATGCGATCTACCCACACTGCATTTGCGATCAACAAATAGATCACAATTGACGTATCGAGCACCCCTGCTCTAAGTCGTGGAGGTTCAGGAAGGAGCCAAGGTTGTGTAGGGGTTATGAATAGGGCTGCTAATTAGCTGCTCTGAGGGAGAAAGATGGGGCTAGCTAATCCCATAAAGCAGGGGTCCTCAAACTTTTTAAACTGAGGCCCAGTTCACTGTCCCTCAGACCATTAGAAGGCCAGACTATAGTTTTAAAAAAAACCAACCATGAGCCAATTCCTATGCACACTGCATATATCTTATTTTGAAATAAAAAAACAAAACAGGAACAAACACGGGAGCACTGACAATTTGCGTTAACACTGAGCGTTGACTATTTGCATTATCACTGTGATGCAATCCCCCTAGAGACCACCCCCAACCAACAAACCAACTTAAAAAAAAAAGACCTCCTAACTTCTGAAAAATAAGACCTCCCTTAACTACAAAAAGCCCCGACTAACTGCAAAAACAAAACAAAACAAAACAGACCTCCTAACTTAAAAAAAAAAAAAATCCTAACTTGTTCTTACCTAGGTCCTCAGGCAGCAGCAGACTGCACCAGCAAGCTCCTGACTCTTCAGATCACACCCAAGACTGAGAGGAGGAGTCGGGAGACAGAGCAAAGGAGGCAAGTCGGAGAGTGCAACGCACATTCCACACATGTGCACTGCAGGCAGGCCCAGGAAGAGTCCGCTGCTAAGCAGGACAGGCGGCGGTGGCAAAAACACCTGGCGGGCTGGATAAATGTGCTCCGTGGGCCGCATGTGGCCCCCAGCCATAGTTTGAGGACCCCTGCCATAAAGTTACAGTCTGTGAAACTCACAGAGGGCAGCTCTACCCTGTCCTATAGGGTCTCTATGAGTCAGCATTGACTCGATGGCAGTGGATTCGTTTGCTTTATCTTGTTAATCTTTTCAAGAGCAGATTGCCAGCTTTTTCTCTCACAAAGCTGCTGGGTGGGTTCCAACCACCGACCTTCCAGTTAGCTGCAGAGCACTGGACTGTTGTTCTATCAGGACTCCAAAACATTGCAGTTTAACAATATATTTTATTTAACACAATACATGCAAAATACCATTTCCACATGGAATCAAGATAAAAGCAATTACTGAAACGTTTCCCGTTTATTTTTTTTCATGCTACGTCTTTGAAATCTAGGGCATATTTCAAATTTGCAGTACCGGCATATCTCAAGCCAGCCTAACCACAGTTCAAGTGCTAAATATCCAATGCTTGGGTAGTGGCTACCATATTGTACAACTTTGAGAGGAGTTGGGGGCAGGAGTGCGACAGTACCTGATTTGTGCGACAGTACCTGACAGTTCCACATAATTGTGGCCACCTGAAAAAGACTAAAGGAATCCATCTGGTAATTAACCTCATTCCCAGATCGTTAAAAAGCAGAGAAGCCACCTTGTTGACTGAAGTCCCCCTGGCCCAGATTACAGTATTTTAAATTGCCTCAGATGTGTGTAAAAACAGAAGGTCAAGGAAAATGGATACCTTTGAATTATGGTGCTGGTGGAGACTATTGAATATATCATGAACTACTAAAGGGCAAACACATCTATCTTGGAAGAAATACAGTCAGCATGCTCTTTAGAAGGGAGGATGGCAAGATGTCGTCATGCTTATTTGGACACACGATCAGGATAGACCAATAACTGGAGGGCCATCATCTGTGGTGGAGAGTCACTGGAAAGGAGGGCGATCAGGAATGAGATGGATGGACACAATGGCTGCAACAATGGGCTCAAACATAACAATGATTATGCACATGGTACAAGGTCAGACAGCGTTTTCTTCTGTACCTAACACTAACAGCATTATCAAGTGGAGAAATGGAAGGACAG
>NW_022111378.1:5110108-5111047 GCF_000313985.2 Echinops telfairi | reverse complement strand
GGGGGCAGTGAGTTTGGTTTTTTGGACCACAGACTGCTGAAAGGACAAACCCATCTGTCTTGGAAGAAGTACATCCAGATTGCTCCTTAGTAGCAAGGATGGCACCACTTCATCGTATGCACATTGGGCATATTGTCAGGAGAGACCAGTCCCTGGAGGAGGACATCATGCTTAGTAAAGTGGAGTGGCAGGGCAAAGAGGAAAGCTCTCAATGAGATGGATGGGCACAGTGGCTGCAACAATGGGCTCAGGCCTGGGCACAATGGTGAGGATGGTGCAGGACCATGCCATGTTTCGTTTTGTTGTGCACTGGGTCCCTCAGGTCAGAAGTGACTCAATGTACTTTCATTGTCTCCATAGAGCAGGTGTGCCTCACATTGATTCCATGTACAAACATGTGTGATGGCTACTAAGTGCTTATGATTTCATTTTATTTTTTACATATGGCATTTATCCAAAGGAGTCATTGGGTCCTGCAAATTGTTAAAAACCACACATTATTTCAACACACCCTTCCAACACCCTGCTCAAATGGGTGGTCTTATTTCTAGTTCACAAAAACAAAACGAAACAAGGGAACCCTAGGGAAGCCAAACAATGTTCCAAAGGTTACTTACCAGGTTCAGTAGACAAGCATTGCTACTGGGCTTCTGGAGTATATATGCTTGAATTTGCTTCAGACAAAACGTGTTTAAACATGTCTCTGTCATCAGTGGATGACAGTCGATAAGTCCCCTCAAGAAATTCACTTGTGTTAGTCTCATTAGGTACCTTAAAAAAAACTCCAATCCCCAAACAGTAGCTGGGCCATTTCAGTTCAAGACAGAGATGCCATCTCAGAAGATTATGGGGACTGATTTTTTTAAATCATTTTCTTAGGGGCTCATACAACTCTTATCACGATCCATACAGACATCAATTGTGTAAAGCACATTTGTA
>NW_022111378.1:5094164-5109030 GCF_000313985.2 Echinops telfairi | reverse complement strand
TATTCTTGCATTGAGGGAGTACTTGAGTGGAGGCCCAATGGGGGACTGGTTTTTAGAGATTCCAGAGTGAGAAGCTTGATAAATTTTTCTTGAAGGATGCAGGGAAATCATCAGGGTTTGTTATAAATAAGTTTATAAAAACGGAAAACTACATTGGTGAAAAAATTGCATTGAGGACTTTTATTTTTCTAATCAGAGGGTATCAAGGACTATCCTAGGAAAATCTCATTAGGAAACTTTATCTGACCTATCCTAAAGCCCCTCTCTTGCCCCTACATATTTCTTTTTGTTCCCCAAACTCAAAGAACATTTAAAGGGAACATGATTCCAGTTTCTCAAGAATGCCCCAAACTGCTGCTTTGATGTGCTCCAAATCAAAGAGGACAGAATTCTTTGGTCAAGGGTTAGAGAGAGGGAAACACTGCCTTCCAAAGAGTAGGGGCCTACATGGACGATATGTCAAGCAACAATAACTTCATATTTTGATTGTGTTGTTATAGCAATATATTTTTTGCTTACTCTTGTTGCTTGTTTCGGAGCCTGAATTTAAACCCACATGTGTCAGATCCCAAAGACACTACTAACAAACACAATACAACACACAGTCCTTTAGTCGCTCTTTGTGCCAAGCTACACCAAACATGTTGAGTCCTTATGCTATGTGATCTGGATCTTTGGCACAGAAATAAAATGATTCCAACTTTCCCCCCTTCTCCCCCCATTAACATTTATGATCTAATTGCAGGTGAACCCTAATAACCTAATTATGAAGATTTGGTTTAAGTTATTTTTAACATTTATAAAAATAAGATAAGGCAAAGGCTTCCCAACCCACCAAGTAGTCTTTAATGAGGCAGGGGCCTTGCAGCCCCTCTGTTTAGCAGGAGGATCTGGGAGACAGAGAGAAGAGAAACGTCAGCCCAGCCAAGGCCATCATTCACACCTTTCCCCAGGATCACATTTTCCATTCTGTTTTGCTATGTTGGCATCTTCCTTTTCCAAAGCCTTAGGAAATTGGGTTACCTGGTAAGCTTGCCCCTTGGAATATTGAAATCATGTCATCCTTTGGAGGAAAATAAATGGTGGAAATGCTTTTGTATGTTACCTGTAGGGGCAAAGGTATTACGTGGGCCTGAATTACTGTAGATTTGGAAACTGTTCTGTGCTGTGGGCTCAGGACCAAATTAACATCATTTGTGAAGGAGGTGATGTCTGGCACCCATCCATTTCAATTTGTTTCTTGTTTTTCCTCAATGATGCAACTGGTCATTTGCTGAAACCTGCCTGAGTATCCCACTTGGACATGATTTTGGGCGCCCTACTCTACCTTGAAGCCTTATTATGTCTTATCTATCAACACTCATTTACCTACGTACTGTTCTCTTTGGGTCCTGCTCAGCCTTGCCAATGCAGGGTTTGGCAGGAAATTATTGAGAAAAAGTAAGTTGTTTGTTTTTAAATGGATGTCTTAGTTTCTTAATGCTAATGTAACACACATTTAACAAGTGGGCAGTTTTGAAGAACAGAAATCGACTTCACGGTTTGGGAGGATTCGATCAGGTATCTGTCTTATTGAGTCCTTCCTTGTAGGTAATTCTGAGCATTCTTTGGTTCCTTGTCGTGTAGATGATCCTCACCGTTTTCTGTTTCTTGGGGTGTGTGTGTGTGTGTGTGTGTGTGTGTGTGTGTGTGTGTGTGTAATCTGCTATTTTTATGGCTCAGAAGTGATTCCATATAGAACCCACCCTATTCAGGTATGATCTAATTAACATAGCAAAGAAAATTCTTATTTCAAAAGAGGATTATATTAACAGATATACATAGGGTTAGAATTCTATATGTAAAATTTCAGGATATAAAGTGGGATGTGTGTGTACAGGCGAGGTCTGATCGCCTCTGACTTCACAAGGGGGAAGGAGAATAAAGTTCAATATTAGCTCAAGATCAATTTCTGTCATTCTTTCGTTCTTTAACAGTTTTATTGGCATGTCATGTAATTCGATAATTCAGTCACATGAAGAGGAATTGTACAATTATCACCACAATCCAGTCTACAACATTTTTTCCTTGTACTCCTTGTTATTCAGATAATTTTTTTAATTGTGGAAAATGTATACACAGCAAAACATTCTCCAATTCAACAACTTCTACATTTATAATTCAGTGCCAATGATTATACTCTTCGTGCTGTGTAACTATTATTGATAGCCTTTCCCAAATTATTCCCCCACCATTACCATAACCTCAACACTCCCTAGGCAACAACTCTTCCTCCTTCACCCATGATAACCATTGGTCATTTGGTTTCTTCTTCTTCTTTTTATTTTTAGTGGTTTTCTTGATATCATATTCATATACCATACACTTCCATATTTAAATCACTTAAAAATGTTGTATATGCATCATTACAATCACTTCTAATGTTCTCTCCCCCTCCCACTTTGATTATTTACTCCCCCAATCCCCTCACTCTCCCCACCAGCCCCCATGTCCCTGACAAACAATTGTATCAGTTATTGTTTTTGGGCATCCACTCCTTCTGGGCTTCATAAACTGACAAATCTAACAGAAACAATACAAAACCAAAATGAGACAGAAAGAAGAAAATAATCAAAATAAGGTAAAAATAAAGAGTAAGAGAAAATACCACCAACAAAATTTAAAAAGCCAGAGAAGAAATTTCTGTAATGGAACAAATGAGACATATTAGAGCCTAGAGCAAATTCAGGTTGGGTCAAGAGGTCAACTGAGTAAGTATCACATTACTTTGGTTCAATACACCATAATCAAGTTTATAATAATCTCTGTCTGATAGTAAAGCTGGTGGAGACCCTCGCCGTTAGCCAGAGCGGATCTGCCAGAGGCTTAATCTTTTTAAAAAATTTTTTTTATTTAATCCTTTTATGGGGACTGAGGCTTCATCTTACTAGATACTCTGCAGATAGATTTTGGGCTCCTACTCTCCTCCATAGCCTTCTATAAATCGGGTGTTCACAATTTAAGCCCTGATACTTTTTCCTTCATCATGTTTGGATTTTGTTATTGTTGTCTTTGGATCACACAGGTTGGTGTGCTTCTTCAGTGTAGACTTAGTTGATGTCTCACTTAGATGGCTGCTTGTTTGAATACAAGCCATTAAGACGCCAGACACTATTCTGATTGATAGGTGGGCACCATCTGCCTTCTCCACCAGACTTTGCTGTAGCACCCTTGTTTTCAGTGATCGCTTCATGGCGAATATTGAGCAGGGGTCAAGGCCAATTTCTAGGTGACAAAAGTTATCCATACCTCTACTCGCCAACATTCTTTTCCACTTCTGATATCAATCATCCCTCCCACGGTACTATTTCTCTGCTGAGTTTGATAATTTATTGCAATGGCCACTCAGAACTCCCAGACAATATTCATAATTACATGGTTTATTAGGGAAGTTATTAAAACACAATCAGGATAAACAATGCACAGAATACAGTTATTCAGTCAGGATAGCTTCTTCACAGCCATGCATGCAGGCGGGCCTCTCTTTGGTCCAGTTTCTGATCCACAACATCTCTAGCTTGCTCTAGCAGTGTTAAAGAAACTCTTTTAACACTGCCAATATATTTCCAAAGGGCGTGCTACTCTGACATAAGCCCCAGCCCAAAGTTGCTCAGCACTACCTTTGTGAGTCAGCAAAAGTAGTTTTCCCAGTGACGTGCCTGAAGTTTCCCGAATGCCATAAGTGAGCCTCCTGCCTCCAAGCTCTCAGCTTTGCTTGTCCTTGGGCTGGGTAGTCCACCATTCTGTCTTGTGCTCTGGCTCCTGGTTCTGCTGGTGCTATTCGTTGGCCATTCTCTGGTGCCACAGCTGTTTTCTGTCTCCTAGATGAGAAGGTTCCGCACAAAGATCTTGGGGTCTGCCAGACACATTCCAATTCTGCCTTTTCTTTCCTGATGGTAGTAAAATCCCCCCTCTGTGATGTTGACATGACTCATTTTATATTCAGTAGGGTGGCAAGTTGACTAGTCTCCACATTATTGTGTCAAGTTCTTACAAATACAATGAACCCTAAAAACAATCATTATAACTGAATCATATAATTCCACCAACATCTCCTCCCATCTTCTCTTATCCAATCCCATCAGGAAGAGGAAATACACCTGAGTTGTCTTAGTCATTTGGTAAGAGTTACAAACACTATCTATGACTAGAAGAGTTATAGCAAGTAATTCACTGCACTCCAGTGGGACACACTTTTGTCCATAAGAATAGGTGTTATTTTGGAAACAGTTTTAAGTTTAAAGAAATGTTGTACACAATGTTATTTGCACATGCAGATAGTTCTCATAATCCCTTTCTCTTCACTGTATATAATGTCTACTATTATTTATTGATATTTTGCAATTGTGTGTGTGTGGTACATTTGCTATAATTGTTAAGCAAAGTTGTTAACTAAAGTGCAAAGTTCACATTAAGGTCCACTCTTTGGTAAGTTCTATAGACTTTGACAAAACATACATAAAGTAATGATGTGTTCTCATTATTTTCCCACAGGAAAAATCATGAAAATGAGTGTTCTAAATTGGTTCTCAGATCTGATTAGACCTAAAAACAACTGAGAACTTGGCCTCTATCTGCCACTATTTGTTAAGAAGGCATGGTAAATCCGTGGTGTGAGGTGGTAAAATTAATATCCCAAATAGCACCTTATCAGGTGTTGCTGAGCAGCTCTAGGTGATCATATATTTGACATCTTTCTACAGTTTTAGCAGGGTAAGAGGTGTAGGGTATCTACTAGGTTGGTGAGTTAGTTAGTTAATTGTGCCAACCTGGCTGGTAAACAGATGTGGGGTTAATTGAAGGGCGGAGGGATAAATGGCTCAGTGAGCCTTGGCTTTCTAGTTCTCGGGTCTCTTGCTTTCTGATGGTCACACCAGGCTGCAGCTGCCTTAGCCAGTTCCCTGCTTCAGCTGGCAAGGCTCACTTCCTGCAAGACATCCCTGAGGAGAAGCCACATGGACCTACCCCAATGCAGCCCTGGGTGCTGCAGCAGCCATGTGGAAACCCCTGCCAGTGCTGAGATGCTTACACATTCACTGACTCGGCTTTCCTCCTGCAGTCAGCACCATTGTGTCTGTTTTGTGAGATGGAGGAGGACTTTGTAGATTGTTGTTGGACATATGGGTTAATGGGTTAATGTTGGACTTGTGGGATTGGGCAGCACTGGGTTGTGATGTTTTCTTGATGCACACTTAACCTTTATATAAAACTCTCTCTTATACATGAGTTTCTGTGGATTTGTTTCTCTAAAGTACCCGGACTAACACAGTTGGTATGACTTATACTAGACAGACTGGTAAAGGAAAGAGAAGAACTCAGAGCTTCAAAAGCCTGACTCAAAAGGTGCATAAAAGACCTCAGAAGAATGTTTGGAAACTGATTGTGGAAGCAATTATACGTTTTATTGACACGATTGAAATTTGGAATGATATGACATATAAAATCCCAACTAACAATAATAAAACATATAAAAGCTAAAAAAAAATTCTATTTGTGCCATGAAAAAAAGTCTTATCTCTTCTACTAACAGAATTACTATTGCTGAAAATCAAACCCAGAGTCTTATCATAGGAGTAACCAAATGACAATGCCAGCTAAATTCTCAACCTAGAAAGGTGTCTGATATTTAAGTGAAGGCATTAATTGGACTGAAATGGGACCCTAATTTGGGATGGGACTATGTGGGCTGATAATCTGGAAGATGGGGACCTTGAGACCATAGATTCCCATTGAGTCACTTCAGAAGCCAACATCACCCCTCCCATCCACTCCATAAAACCATTATCCCCTCAACCCACACTTGAGGAGCTTAGCCCCACTGTGCATGTTGCTATGGCACCTTGTGTTGTATCTGGAGCATTGCCTGAGGCAAATGTCTTAGAAGATATTGCTGCTAACTTCTGGGAAACACGCTTCCACCCATTATTGCTTCTATACCTATGAGTAGACTTAAATCACAGGGAGTGCCCAAAGGTGCAGCCCAGATAGTGAGGCAAGAAGAGGCACACTATAAATCTAAAGAACCATTAGCATTTTCTAATAATTACAGGCAGAAATTTGGTGAATATGTAAGAGAATTGTTAAGGGTGTGGGATAATGGTTCAAGGAACATAAGGTTGGATCAATCTGAGTTTATTGATATGGGTCCAATAAGCACAGCTTCTTCATTCAGTGTTTCAGTTCAAGAGGTTAGGAGAGGTTCTAATAATTTGGTTGGTTCGATGAAGCATGAGTTGAGCGATGACCCACACCAAGTCAAGTTGAAGGACCAGACTTACGTTATACTATAGATGAAAGTATGGAATTTCTAAGCGAAATTGTCATGTTAGAGTGAATAAACCCATAGATCCTGAAGGCACAGCTCTTACCCAAACAGTAAGAAACAAATTTTGAAGGGAGTCCCAGCATCTCTGCAGACTATTTTATGTCAAGCAGATTGACAGATTGATGTCCACAATTGAATTGAGATATTTATTTGCCTGCAATGGGCCCCATGGGCGTAGGGGTCAAGTGGCAACACATACTTGGCATAAACCAGGTGGAGATGAGTGCCATGATTGAGAGAAGAGGCAAAGCACGCATCACAATAGCAGGACTTGTTCAAACCTATGACTTTGGCTCCTTAGTCAGGGTGGCCCTTGGAGTAAAATAGATGGGGAGCCTACTAAATATTTACTTGATCTATACAAGCCAAAAAGTTCTAGATCAGGTGAATGGAAATCTAACTCAAATCTCCAGAAAAGAGTCAAAACCCCTCAATCAATTACCAGACTTGAAATAGTTAGACTCAAAACCCCTTGAGTGAAGGAGAAGGCAAGTCCCTTTGAGAAAGAATCCCACTATCCCATGAAAGGTGTATGCCCTTAATCTTTCTCCCAGCCTTTCCCAAAGGTATCTGTAGCCTTTCCCAGGGTGACTGTTCACTGGAGAAAGGAAATAACCAGAATCGTCAGTGATTACTGGAAACTGGTTCTAAATTGATACTAATTCCAGGAGACACAAAATGTTTGGAAGGCTGACAGTCAGAGTGGGAATGTATGGAGGACTAGTTAGTAGTGGAATTATGTTTGGTGGGATTCTCTAGAAAAACAAAACCAGTGACGTGCATATGTGTATAGAAAGAGATTTGTATCAAGAAATGACTTACACAGTTGTAGAAGTGGGTAAGTTCAGTATGGTTCAAATCTGTCTGTTAGATATAAGCTGGTAGCTTCTCCTGACTTTTGTAGCTGCAGGAGCTGATGAACAGGAAGATGAGGCAGGAGGGACACGCTGGTAGATACAGAGCTGACTGAATCTGAGGTCAGCCAAATGCCTCCTGGCTGATGGCTCTGGCAATCAGCAGGTGATATAATAGACGAATGATGCACCAGAAAGAGTCCAGACACAGCAAAAGGTGAGGGGCAAGAGTGAGCTCCATTCTACTCAGGGTCTCTCTTATACAAAAGACCACTCCCCCAAGGAGGTGTTATCAGGGTGTGACTTGATTGTTAGGTTAGACTTCACCCCTTACCTTCACCCAGGTACATCAAGTTAACATGAAAATCCAACCGTTGCAGGTATCTTAGCTCACATTCTTCTCAAAGTGTGTCCCAAGCTCATCTTGTAGTAATTTCTCCAGTCCAGAATTTATTATTGGGATGGACATACTCAGAACTCCCAAATTAGATCCTTGAAATGTGGAATAAGGGCTGTTATGGTAGCAAAGGCCAGCGGAAGCCCTTGGCACTACCTCTGCCTAGGAAAATAGTAAACCCCAAGCAGTATAGTATTCCTTGGGGATGGCACAAGGATTAGTGCCACCATCACGGTCTGGAAGGATGCCGGGATGATTGTTCTCACTGCATCTCCATTGAACTCACCTATTCGGCCTCAGCAAAAATCAGATGGCTCTTGGAGAGCACTAGAACTTAACCAGGTGAAGGACCAAGCCAGTTGCAGCTGCTTTTCTGGGTGTGGTTTCGTTAATATTTCTCCTGGTACCTGGCAGGCAGCATTTGATCTGGGCAATGCCTTTTTTAATCAAATTTGGAAGACAGGGACTTGATCGCCTTTCTGTTCCACACTGGTACATTGCATTGAGGACATTCATTTAATTCAACCCAGTAAGGAAGAAGTATCAATGATTTTAGATCTATTTGGTAATTAGGAAAATTTAGGTAAACTTGAAGACATAGGGACGGAGTCAAACCTGTCAATCAAGTCTGATGACATTCGGATGGTATAAGAGTGCGAAACTCTCTCTCTCCCCTCACCTTCTTGCTCTCTGGCCGCCCTGAGAGCTGCTGGAGACCTGTTGTATTTCCACTCCCCTATGGACTTGAGTTCGACTGAGCTGGGATGTTTCCTTAGTCTACAATTACGTCTTGATGCAAAGCTCTTTCTTATGCCTACACAAATGTCTTTGGAGTTGCTTCTCCAGTTAACCCAGCCTAACTCCATGTGTGAAACCAAACTCCCGCTATCAAGGCATTTCTGATGCAGAGGAACCCCATAGGACTGGGTGGAACTGTCTGGGTGAGTTCCTGAGACGATAACCACTAACAGGAATATGCAGCCTTGACTTTCTCCCACGGAGCTGATCAGTGATTTTGAACCACTGATGGCTCAACATGTAACCACTATGCCACCAGGGGGCCTTGCTAGAAGGTGGGAAATTAACCTGGTAAAAATTCAGGCTCCTCCCACTTCAGTGAAGTTTTCCAGGTCCAGTGGTCCAGTGGTATGTAGCATCTCAAAATATTCCCCCTAAAGTGAAGGATAAGTCATTGCATCTCCCCCCTCCACCCAACACAAAAGGAAGCACAATGCCCAGGGTTCTCTTTAGATTTGTCTTTTAGAATTTTATTTTATTTTTAAATTGTTTTATCGACATCTACTTCATATATAATTCCATTGTTTAAATATATTAAAAAGTTGCACCATCATCATCACAATTTTTAATCATTTTATTAATTCTTGTATCCATTGTTATTAGCTCCCCATTGTCCCACAACCTCCCATAACAGAGTCCGAAGGTACGTTCATCTGGTTATTGTTTCTACAGAGTTACCGATCCTCAATTTCAAATAAGGAAAGTCATACCCAAACAAAAAACTCATCATCAGCAGCAACAACACAACATCGATAAACTCCGATCTAAAAAACCCCAGAAAATAGGACACACCAAAGCAAGTTTACAAAAGGATCAAGAGAGAAAACAAATAGTAAAGTGTTGAATTTTAAGCGACCTGTATCTTTAGTCATCCATTTTTCAATGCACTGTGCCTGAGGATAGGAGCCCTGGTTGCATAGTGGTTATGAGTTGGGCTAGTACACACAATGTCAGCAGTTTGAAACCACCAGCCACGCAGAGGGAGAAAGAAGGGACTTTCTACTCCTATAAACAGTTACAGTCCTGGAAACTCATGGGGCAGCTATACTGTGCCCCACAGGTTCACTATGAGTTGGCTTTGACTCCATGGCAGTGAGAATTTGAGTGTCTGAGGATAAAACTATTCACATCTTTGGTCAAAGGTCCGAGATAGTTCAGTATAGACTTATTCTATGAATGGACAATGCAAATAGATTTGGGGCTTTAAATGTCAACCATAGGCTTGTGAAAACCAGGTGCTCACAATTTAAACTCTAATCCCTCCTCTGGTCTTGGATTTTATTATTTACAATCCATGGATTTCTAGAATGACTACTTTGACTACTGTTACTTGTAATGAATGTAAGGAATGATATATTGCAAATCAGAGTTTCTGGAGTGGCCTGGGGGAAAAGACTGGGCAATTAAGCAAGGCCTACTGGATCCAGCCTGCTGGAAGCCCCAGGTTATATGTATATAAATACAGTCCCAGGCTGGAGAAGACCTTATTAAATTTGAGTTTTTTTTTTTTAAAGGATAAGGGTTAGATGTTTACTTGACTTCATTATTGATAATGAATGTTTCATCTACTGGTATTATAAACTAGGATATCATATATGATTACAAGAACTTACAAACCCACCTTCAACCTATATTTGATTTAATATACTAAAAGGGGATTAGGAATTGCCTAGAAAAAGTAGCTTCTTGTTTGCAGCCAAGAAATAGTATGGTGCTTAGAACGAAAACCTGAGTCCCACCCAGAAATGTTGAGAACAGATTTACATTTGAAGGGAAGGCCTACAGAGAAAAGGACTTTTCAGTTCTGAGCAAGCAGTTTTCTAATGGACTTAACAATGCAGAAAGCCTGTGCCCATCCAAGAAACCCCCTTCTAAGATTGATAGTTAGAGAGAGTCAGTGAGCATGCTCACCATGGTAACCACCTGGATCCACTTACTCAGCTGAAGTGGGTGGAAAGGCGGCAGTGAAGAACCAACTGGGTTTGGACATGTCCCATTGGTACCCATTATCCTGGTGCACAGAGCCCCAAGACGAGGAAGGGCTGGTTGGTCTTAAGTGAAAAGAATTGTGAAGGTCCTGAGTGGAGAGCCTATTGCCATGACAGCTCCAGGGGCCTAGGGCTGATGAGAAAGATAAGGGGCCAGCGAGTCTGAAGTGTAGGGAGTTATAAATACCAGCTATGGCTCTGTGACCGCCTGCAGAAAGGAAAACTGTAATTGTTATGGATATTTCCTTTGTATGCAACAAAGATTTTTGTTTTGTTCACTTATAAAATATGAAATGTAAATAGAGTTAGTGCATTTTTTGTTGTACGTGTACTAATTGCATGATGTTAGGCATGAATAAGGCTTTTTTGTTGTCTTTATTTAGAGACTATGTGCAATGTAAGGAGACATGGCTAAGTGCCAGATTGACAAAGGGGGGACTGTGGTAGCTAGGTTTTAGATCAATTTGGGTGGGCCAGAATTCTCCCATGATATGATCTAACAAAAGAGCCCTAGTGGCATATTGATTCCTCATTGGGCTGCGATCCACAAGGTTAGCAGTTCAAAACTACCAGCTGCTCCAAGTGAGAAAGACAAGGCTTTCTACTCTCCTGAAAAGTTACAGTCTCAGAAACTCACAGGGGCAGTTTTATTCATACTATAGTGTCCCTATGAGTTGGTATTGACTCGATGGCAGTGAGTTTGTTTTTGTTTATTTATGATTTAACATCGTGTGCTCAACCGCATGATGGGATCATCTGTGAAGCAGTCAAACGTTAATCTGGTCACATTCTTGATACATTTGAGAGGTATTATTCAGGGTGATCTACTCTCAGTATAGAATGACAGTGTGCAGAAGCTAGCTCATTTATACTGCTGGATCTGAATCCTGCGTCTGATTGGTAGACTTCCTGGTATATTGCCTGCTAAACAGTGGACTGTAGACCTTGGTCTCATCTGCCAAGCTCAGATTAATTCAGCTCGGCATCCTCCAGCCTGTGGTTTTCCTGTTTCAGGGTTCTGCCTCCTGTTCATCAGCCCATGCAGCTACAGGAGTCAGGAGTCTTCAGCTTACTTCTGACCCGTAGACTTGAAGTGTACAGAACTTACCCACTTACAACTATGTAAGCCATTTCTTCATTTAAGTCTCTTTCTACATATATACACATACAAGAGCCACTGTTTTTGCTTCTCAAGAAAACCCAGCCAAACACATCACCCAAGTATTAAATGAAGGAATGTGTAAATATAACCAGTATAATGCTTGGAACACAATAGATATCCATAGTTGTCTTCCAAAATCCATCTCCCTCTTAATGTCCATCCAATTCTTCCTTGTTTTTCACAAATATTTTCAGAATCCCTATGGTATTTTTACTGTGCCCGGGAAGCTGACACTGAGTAGACTGGTTCAGATAAAGGTTGACTGTAGCCAAGGCTAAGCTTTCTCAGATGATCAATGCGCAGAAACCCAAAATAAGCGAGGGACAGTGCGTTGGAAAGGACATCAGAAGGTAATCACCATTCCTCCCCTCACCTCTGTGGTGCCCCGGGAGAATGTTTCCTACCCTCTGCCTGCATGCTTTCTGTGCCAAAGAGCTCCTTCTCTCAGTGGACAATCAAGTCATGCTTGGGACAGTTCTCATTACTATTGTCTTTCCTTTTTCCGTCTTTGGGATTTATTGGAAGAGCGCTCCCTTTCTCACATGATGCCAGTTGACCCATAGACAGTGTGGCCATCTTTTGTAGGCAGCCCTTTCCTCGTCACGAATCAGAATCAACCCGACAGCAATGGTTTGGGTATTAGGTTTTGGTTGACCTGTGTTTTTCAGCTCCAAGCTTTAAGCATGGCCATTTCCACTAATTTGCATTCTATTGTTTTCCATGAAGAACCACAGGAGTGTCTCTGGTATGCATCAGACTGCGAATAGCAAGGTCAGCCATTTGAAACTACCAGCCGCTTTGTTGGAGAAAGATGAGGTTTTCGACTCCTGTGAAGAGTGACCGTCTCAGAAGCAGTTCTACCCTGTTCCATATGATCACCGAGTTGGCCTTGAATCAATAGCATGGGGCTGTTTGTTTTGGTATTATATTCCACTTTGTTTTGTCTCATATTCCACTTTGTTTGTTTTGTCTTATATTCCACTTTCATGGAAGCATTGCACTGCTAACCACAAGGTCGGTGGTTTACATCCTTCAGCTTCCCCTGAGGAGAAAGATATCTGTTCCCATAAAGATTTACACTCTGAGCTGGAATCGACTCAATGACAGTGGATTCGGTTTTTAGATTGTATTCCACATTGTGAGCAGTTGATTTTTCCTTATTGTGTAATCCCTAGAGGGGAAGGGGCACCAGTTGTAGAGTTGTATAAATCTGATTCAAGTTCCTACTGTTACTGTCATTTATCTGTCTGTAAAATGGAGGCATTAATAACAACTATATTGCTTCACCATGAAGATTAGATGTGATGATGGATATAAAGAATGTAGTGTGATGCCTGTGGAGGAGACGATTTTTTAATTCCTGGTATCTCTGGAATTATTATTTGTTAATTGCTAGGGAGGAAGTTTAACTCAAGCCTGACCCAAGTCTGGTATTCTCCATTGCATCCTATGAATGTGAAAATTGGACAATGAATAAGGAAGACCAAAGAAGAATAGATGCATTTGAATTGTGGTGCTGGAGCTGAACATTGAAAGTACCACAGACTGCTAAAAGGACAAGCAGATCTATATTCAAAAGAAAGTACTCCTTAGAGGCAAGGATGGCAAGACCTCATCTTACATACTTAGGATATACTGGGGAGACCAGTCCCTGGAGAAGGACATTCTGCTTGCTAAAGTGGAGGGGTGGCAAAGAAGACAAAGGCCTTCAGTGAGATGGATTGGTACAGTGGCTGCATCAATGGGCTCAGGCATAGGAGCAATGATAAAGATGGCCCAAGACCGGGCAGTGTTTGGTTCTGCTGAGCATGGGGTTGCTACGGGTCGGAGCTGATGATGACAACACCACCACCACCAACAGGGAGGCGGTCATCATGCTTCATTCTCTTGAAATATCTTCCCAATGACTTCTGAGATGTTAGATCTCTGCACCCGGATTTGGGAGTCCTTCTTTCCTTCCTCTTAAAGGAAAGGCATGGCCATTAAATCAATGTCAATATTTCATTTCAATCATAACTACTTAGAAGGAATATATAATAGTTAAAATACTATTCAGTGGTCACTATGATATGTTCAGTTAAGGCAGGTTATCGTTTGGACCGTAATGTTGTATCTTCTGTGAGCTCCCCTGCATATCCTCTGGGACTCTGGGGATGCTGTGGAATGTTGAGACAGCTTTGGGCAGCATTCCAGAGCAAGTTGATCACTGAGTGCTTCTGAAAGATGAGTATGTCCTGTGCTTGACGAAGAAGGCATGAAGACACTAAATCCCCCTGATAAAGTCCAGCGATGCCTTCATCCTGATTAACCTTCCTGGAAAGGCCAGATGAGCTCACCCAGAAGAATGCAAGAGGGGGGAAGCTTTAGGGAAGATTCGTAGTTATCAGCATTTCGGCAGTACTGTAAAGATTTCCTGTTGTTTCCCCAAGTTGCTTTCACAACCTAAACCACATGATGTAGGCAGGGTGTCATCTGACAAGGATAGATGTACTGAGGCCAGGAGCTGCCAAGGAGCATTTGCATTATGATAGAGGGGGAGGGGTGTCTGGGTAATTTGAGGGCCACATGAGTGCGGAGTGCGTAATGCTTTCCAGTAGGGCGCTAGCACTCCTCTATCCCACCACTGAGCTTTCCAAGATACCCCCAAATAGTTATCAGATAGCCTCCCAAAGACCTTCTTTTTCCAAGTCAAAACCTATTATTTATTTATTTAAAATCATTTTATTGGTGGCTTGTACAACTCTTATCACAATCCATCTATACATCCATTGTGTCAAGCACATGTGTACATTTGTTGCTATCATCATTCTCAAAACATTTGCTTTCTATTTGAGCTCTTAATATCAGCTCTTCATTCCCCCCCCTCCCAGCTCCCTGCTCTCTCATGAACCCTTGATAATCTTTAAAATTATTATTATTTTGTCATATCTTACTGTCTGATGTCTCCCTTCACCAACTTCTCTGTTGTCCATCCCCCAGGGAAGAGGTTATATGTAGATCCTTGTAATCGGTTCCCCTTTCTACCCCACTGAGGTAGTTAGCTTATTGTGCCAACCTGGCTGATAAACACATGTGAGATTAATTGAAGGGCGGAGAGGTAAATGGCTAGGCGAGCCTCACCTTTCTTGTCTCTTGCTCTTTGATCATAGGACCAGTGTGAGGCTGCCTTGCTTGTTCTTTGCCTCAATTTGCAAGCTACACTACCGGTAGGACACCTAACCCGTGGACTATGTCGCTGTAATTTGAGGTTCCTTTAAGACCTGCTTCACCACACCATTGGAATTTACATCTCTTGAGCTGGGG
>NW_022111378.1:5073741-5093469 GCF_000313985.2 Echinops telfairi | reverse complement strand
TGGTCATACAGGCTGGTGTGCTTCTTCCATGTGGGCTTTGTTGCTTCTCAGCTAGATGGCCACTTGTTTATCTTCAAGCCTTTAAGACCCTAGACACTATATCTTTTGATAGCCGGGCACCATCAGCTTTCTTCACCACATTTGCTTATGCATCCATGTAATTGTTGTTGGTTGGTCATTCAGTTGGGTGTCCAGCCAGTTGCTTAATTTGTCATACCATCAGTAAATTCATTGTTCAACCTTTTGGATTTTTCAAGAAATCATTTTACATCTCTTTTTTTACCAAGAAGCCTGCTGGTCATTAGCATACAGCAGTGAAAAAACCCAGAAGGTCCACTCTCACGAAGACAGATATCAAATAAACAATGACAACAAAAGATAAGTCGTACTTGACAGAGGAAGCCTTCGTCCTAAGGCAGGAGAAATTCACTTCAGCAGGAGTGTGTGATTTTCTATTACCTAAAACATCAGATACTAGTGGCTTAACTTCCAGGGTGTCTAAATGAACAGCAGCGCCGGGAGCTTTTCCATTTGAAAGAGTAAGAGCTAACCCTTGTGGAGCTCTTGCCATGTGACAGGCACTTTGCAAAGGTGGCCCTACTGGATCCTCCCAATAATCCTCTGGGTTGGGGAGTTCAAATGTTCTTATTTCAGATAAGGTTGCTGAGGCTCCAAGGGGTTAAGCAATCTGACCAAAGTAACACAAGGGCAAGTGGCAGAGCCAGGAGTTGAACCCTGGTTTGTCTGACTCCAGAGCTCATGGTAATACACATGCATGCTCTCATGTCCAGGAACTGGGACAGAAGAAGAAGGAGAGGAAGAAAGAAAAAGATCCTGAGACCTTAGAGCAAACCATAGCCTCTGGGTCTTCCCAGTTTTATCTCAAATCACCAAGGCTCACAGGTCAGGAGGATAAAGGTCAGCACTTACGGTGGCCAGGCCAGAGAGCATCTTGGGTTGGGAAATATTCCTGCATCCCAGAAGGAGTGAGAAAGCTTTGCGGGAAGGTATTTACAATAATAGAAAGACTTAGGTAAGCCATCCTAGAAATGAATCAGTCTTATTCTTGCATGCGTTTTGAATGTAGCTAGAATAATATAAACCAAATTAGAAAGCTTAATGTCCGTATAACATCTTTATTTGGTTGTAAAGTCATCTGTTATATTCATTCTCTTTTGCAATGATCAGAACAAAAAGAAATGAGTCAGTCTTTTTTTTGCAAAAATAGGTCTGTATTTCAAAAGAGAATAATATTTTTTTCAGAGAACATAGCTTTCTATTTTTTTATTGATTAATTTCTCCTCTTGCCCCTTTCCTCTAGCTCAGGTCTATATATCTTGGTCCTGATGTTAGATCATTTTGATATAAGCTGGAAAATGTCATGCTTAATTTAAAAGTGATTCATCTGTCAAGTGAGTAATACCTACTCTGGCCAAGAAGGGGACAGTTGCTAGTGGCAGTGGTGATTCAGGCTTGCCAGGGGGTGATCCATCTACTATCACTTGAGATGTTACTGAATTGCTATGATGACTCAGACATTTGTATAACTGTGAATATGACCATGAGCTGCCTCCACTCATATGATCTGGAATTATCACAGGCCTGGCTAAGTTTGTGCCAATTGTCCTCACTGAAGGCATGAATGAGACAGAACTACACTATCAGGGCTAGTGCCCTGATGCCACTTGAAGAGGAAGCCACTGAGCGATTTCAATTAGCCCAGTGCAGCCCAACATCCCTCCTACAGCCCCCTGGACATCCAGAGGTGTAGTGAGTAGAGGTGAAAGGGGGAATTTGCCCCCAGGTGCAACTACAAAGGGGCACTTGATACAAAGATTACCATTCTGAGTCATCACAAGCATAAAAGGTGTCTGACTGAGGCAGACAGACAAGGGAGTAGGACAGCATTGCTGTGGATGCATCCCCATTGTCAACATCTATGCTGCCTGAAATTGGGGGAGAGGAGCACAATTCAAAGAAGGCTCCTGAGTGTTCAAATTGGGGCAAACAATTTAGATTTCTGGGACACTTGCTACAGCTCTTGAGCACGAATGATGTGTGCTTACACGTGCCTCTCTATTAATGCTAGTTGTTCATTTTGCAGTGGCTGTCATCTTTGTCTGTGTATCACTTTCTTCTCCCAAAGGGTTATTTTATCTGACATCTCAATTATCCTGACTGATTACTTTCTTTCCAGACTCAAGAGCGTTGAGCCTCAGAGTCTAAACAACCAGCTTATAATTTCATTCCTGAACTCCTACTGTTTCTGTTTGACAACAACTAGAACACTGGTGGCATAGTGGCTACTATTAGGCTGCTAACTTCAAGGTTAACATTCTATGGGAGAAAGACAGGGCTTTCTACTACCCTAAAGAGTTATAAGCTTGGAAACTCACCAGGCCAGTTCCACCCGGTCCTATAGGATCACTACTAGTCCACATTGACTTGATGGCAATGAGTATGGGAAAGTTCAGAGTACTGTATTATTAGTACTCTATCACACTACCACCATTCCTATTAATACTACAAAGTGTCATTTTGGAACACTTACCAAATTACAGACACTGATTTGAGCTCTTTATATGATTTGAGCTCTCAATTGATCCTTGTACTAATCATACTGTAGGTGCTGCTTAGATCACTACTTTGCATAAGAAGAAACACCACTGTTCAGATATTAAGTAACTTGCCCAAATGGCAGTCATTGTATAAGCCCGCATTGTCTGACATGATATTTTAAATCATGACAAAAACATTTTCTACTTTCATGATCTCTCACCACTTATTATAGTTAAGGTTTCATGTCAACTGGGCTAGACCAGGATTTTCAGTGATGTGGCCGTTAAGAAGTAGTAATTCTGTATGATGCGATCTCCTTGAGTGTGGGGGCTGCCTCACAGGTAACTGAACACTGTGGGAAAGCTTGCCTACTTTGGCTGGCTCTGGATCTTACATCTGGCTCATCATAAAATCTTTGGTTCTTGGGACTTGAGCCAGAAAACTGCTGTATCACCCACTGATCCCGGGATTTGTCAGCAGCCTGCCGGCTTACCTGCTAACTTTGATCTCCTTCATCTCTGTAGGAAGAAACTTGTCTTTTGAACTGACACTCCTGGCGTCATCAGTCCTTGCAACTACATAAGTCCAGAGAATCCCCCAGCCTAACTCTTGTTGCTGCTTCATAACTGTAATTTTGCTACTGTGATGAATTGTAATTGTAAATATCTGAAATGCAGGATGTATTTTCATTGTTACAAATTGAACATAATTAAAAATAATTAAAGCATAGTGATTGATCACAAAACAATATGTAATTATATATTGTGAAACATTTATGTTTCCCAATGGTCTTAGATTACCTCTGTGAAAGGGTCGTTCAATCCCTTAAAGGGTCGTGACCCACAGATTGAGCCACTGCTCTACAATATAAACCTCCTTGATAGAAACCTCTCTCTCAATTCTATGTATACATATACATGTTTCAGTAGTATTGCTTCTTTAAAGGACCCAGCTGAGAACACACATGGTACTTATGAGCAGACATGTATTTTAAGCACGCAGTACTTTTGACTTCCACAGTCTGCATTGTCCATTAAAATAGATCCCAGGAAGGAAACCAGAATTCCAAGGATGAATTTGTCAAGCTACCAGTGTCCTCTGTGGCAGCAATTTTCCTTGTGGATCTCCAGGTGGGAGTGCCACTTTAAACTAGTTCTTCTTTGCCAAATGAGTTAAGTTTTTTGCAGGATGCTAATTCTGTTTCCCTTGAATTTCTAGGAATAGTCTGAAGACATCTATGAGGCTTTGTGTATATAGTTCTCTAGATTTAACCATTTTAACCCCTGTCCAGTAGGATCTGATGGTGTGTTTGAAAATTGGAAATTATATCATCGCTTCCAATTGTAAAGTATATTCAGTGTCCCCATGAGCATTGAAGTAGTTAGTTTATTGTGCCAACCTGGCTGATAAACGCATGTGGGATTAATTGAAAGGCGGAGAGAAAATTGGCTCGGTGAGCCTCACCTTTCCTGTCTCTTGCTCTTTGATCATTGGACCAGTGTGAGTCTGCCTTGCTTGTTCTGTGCCTCAATTTGCAAGCCACACTGCCTGTGGGACACCTAACCCGTGGATTGTGTCGCCGTAATTTGAGGTTCCTTCAAGACCTGCTTCACCACACCATTGGAATTTACATCTCTTGAGCTGGGGACTGTGGGACCCTGTCATCTGGCTGACTGTTGGTGACTGCCTTGCTGTTTGCTGCCTGTGCCTGGATAACCTGAATTGCTCTACAGAGGACTACCCGGCTGCCCTCAAGATTTGAAGGACTGCCAGTGTCTCACAACTGTCTCATGGGAGTGAGTTGCACTGAGTCATGTGTACAACTTTATAATTTAATTGTTTATTTCTTATGTTATGTATCTAGCTATCTGTATACATATATATATAACATCATTAGCATTCTGGTTTTGTTTCTCTAGAGAACCCTGTCTATCTAATACAAGCATCTACACCCTCCTGGGCTTGCTGCATTGGGTATGAGGGACCTCCTAATTCCAAGTCTGAGGGCCAAGCTTTCAATTAAAGGACAGATTGAGTCTTTCTCTTTGGAGTCCATTTTCCTCCAAGGACAAACTTCACAAACTTGAGGCCTGATGAATAATCCAGGCAGAGTTGTGCATGGGGGCCGTGGGCAGAGTTTAGGTCTTTGCAAATGTCTGAGCAAGGCCTCTTTAGGTGTGAGACGGAGCAAGGAGAAGGTAGGAACAGATACAGAGCCAGAGAGTGACTCTAAGGGTCCAAACTGTCCTTCCAGCTTGTGTTGGGAGAACTGTGTCATGGTAGGACAGATGATGTTCTTATTAGGCACTATGTTAGCTTGAATTATTGAGACATAAATTATATGGGCCTCTACACTTTTTTTTTTTTGGACTCTGATTCCTTCGAGTTAGGGGTAGGCCTGCTAACTACTACTAAGACAACCAACTAGGCTGGTTTGCCTAAGACTAAGGGGTTTCAAGGAGCAGTGCCCTGGTGGTGCAGTGGTTAAGTGCTTGGCTGTAACCAATTGGAAGTCTGAACCCACCAGCTACTCCACAGGAGAAAGATGAGGCAATCTGCTTCGGTAAAGGAATAGCTCTGAAAACCCTTTGGGGGAGGCAGTTCTGCTCTGTCCTACGATCTTTCTATGAGCTAGAATCAGCTTGACAACATGGGGGCCCTGCATGTTCAGGACTTTCAGTGCTATTCAAGAAAGTTATGGGCAATGAAGAATGAGTTGGTCACTCTTGACTATCCGCTGTCTATAACACAGTTATAGCTATTGATTTGCATAACTATGTTACCAACCAGTTGCTGTTAAGCCAGTTCTGGCTCGTGGTGACCTCCTGTATGTTGAAGTTCAACTGTGCTCCACAGGGCTCTCAATGGCAGATTTTTCAGGGCTGGTTTATTTGATCTTCTTTTGGTTAATCTATTGCATTAAAAATTTCTACTATGCAGGGAATCCTTTTGGGGGCAATCAATAACTTCTATTTCCATTTTCATCACAATAAAAAATTCTAGCAAATTCACTGCTATTGAATCTATTAGACTCATAGCAACCCTACAGGACAGGGTAGAACTGCCCCTGTGGTTTCTGTGACTGTAACTCTTTACAGCAATAGAAAACCTGGTTGTTCTCCCACCAGGCACTCTACACCCTCCTCGATTTTATATCTCTTATTGTTCCCTTGTCTCTGGGTTTGTTTGATCCTCTCTCCCTTTCCCCCACCTCCTCCTCTCCCCTATCCCCCAGGAACTGTCAGTCCTGTTGTTTTCTCCTCACAATTATTTATCCTGCCTATCTCATATAGATAGACATAAAAAAAAAGAAAAACAAAACAAAAAATAGCCTTTCAACATTCAATATGTGACTGGGGATGAGCTACCTTCTCAAAGCAGAGTCAACAATAACAAAGGAAAGCTTCTCGAGGCTGGAGATGGCCCCATGGGACATTATTTCTTGCAATACAACTCTCTAAAGTAGTTCCACTCCAGAAAAGTCTACAGATAACTGAGTTGTGAAGATGTGAGGCATTTGGCAACTGATAAAAGAGCAGGTGACCACATCTTTAGCCAGAAAACTCTGGAGGGAAAAGTAAGGAATATAAATGGTTAAGAAGGACGGTTGAACACAATGAACACATTTAATATCACTGAACTCTTTCATGTGCAGTTTGTTGAAACAGCAACTATTTTGATATCTACATCTTTAGCACAATGTTAAAATTAAAATTTAAAAAGGAGATGTAGACAACGTTAATTTCTGCTCAGGTTTCTGGGTCTCCTTTTTCCATTCTCTTGTTTTCAGAGCTCTTGGGAACACTCATCTTTTTATTAAATGAGACCAAGAGTTGTAGCGTTCAAAGCAAAAGGAACTTCAAAAGCAAAAGCTCTGAGCCAGGACCATTCTGGGTGACCTGAAGCCACTCATGCGAGTATAGAAACAGGAACATATGGGGTCTGAGAGTTGAGTAGGGACCAGATCACAGGCCTTATTGGCCTTGTTGTGGATTTTATTACGTGCAGTGGAAGGCAGTGTGGTAGATTGAACAATGCTGGCCCCCAAAGATGTAATGTTCAATGCAAAGAAAGCAGAAGTCCTCATAACTGGACCAATAAACAGCATCATTATAAATGTAGAAAGGATTGACGTTGTCAAGGACTTCATTTTACTTGGATTCATGCTCATGGAAACGGCAGTCATGAAATCAAGCGACATATTATATCGGGCAGATCTGGTGCACAGACCTCTTTAAGATGTTGAAGAGCAAGGAGGTCACTTTGAGGACGAAAGTGCATCCGACCTAAGCTATGGTATTTTCAGTCACCTCTTAGGCATGGGAAAGGGGGACATTTCAATTATGGTACTAGTGAAGAATATTGAAAGTACCATGGACTACCAGAAGAACAATGAAATCTTGTCTCGGAACAAGTAGAACCAGAATGCTCCTTAGAAGCGAGGATAAGTCGTGTCCCTAGAAAAAGGCATTAAATGTAATGGGTTCCTCAGTGGGTTGCTCACCACAACGTCTGCAGTTCAGAACCACCAGCCTGATGCCAGGGGAATTAGAGGGCCAGCAAAAAAGAGGAAGACCCTCAGCAAGATAGATTGGCACAGTGGCTGTAACAATGGACTCAAACGTAAATATTGTGAAGATGTGGCAGGGCTGGGCAGTGTTTTGCTTTGCTGTGTGGAGTCTGAACTGACTAACAGGACCTAACAGCAACAACAACAACAACAAAGACGCTAGCATTCTGGCCCCTGGCCCCTATGAATTCTACTTCCTATGACAAAAAAAAGGAGACAGGAAGATTGCAATGCAATATTATAGTGGCCTTAAATGCAGTCACAGTATCCTTATAATAGGAAAATAAATACCAAACTCATGGCCATTGAGTCATTTCTGCCTCATGGTGACCCTGTAGAATAGAGTAGAGCTTCCCCTATGGGTTTCGGATGTTATGAGAAGAAGGCAGAGGGAAATTTCACAGACAGAATAGAAGAGATCTATGAGACTATAGAGGCATTCAAAACTCCAAATTCACCACTGTCAAGTCCATTCTGACTCATTGTGGCCCTACAGGATATAGTAGAACTCCCCCTTTGGGATCTCAAGGCTATAAATCATTCCAGAAAAGAAAACCTTCTTTTTCTCTGCTGTCAGTCTGGTGGTTTGAACTGCAGACCTTGCAGTTAGTAGTCCATTGAATAACCCACTCCATCCTCAGGACACACAGACTGTCCTAATGTGGCCATGACATTTGCAATATTCCCAGCAGCATCTAGAAGTGGGAGAGGCAAGTAAGGGACTTCCTTGGGAGAAGCCCTGTGGACCGCTTGATTTCAGCCCAACGGAACTGATTTCTGACTTGTGGGCTTCAGAACTGTGAGAAAAATAATTCGTGTTGTTTTAAACCACCAAGTCTTTGGTAATTTGCTCCAGCAGCTATTGGAAACTGATACAGGTCACTCTTAGTTTTAGATTCATGTTCAGTGATAGAATTTTCTTCTTTCATTTGGGAGAACTGAATTGGAATCTCAGGCAATGGCCCTCATAGGCAGCCACCACCACCACCACATCTGACAATGGAGGTGTACATGTTGCTCTGATGCTGAATTGATTTCAACAGAACTTCCAGATTAAGGCAAACTAGGAAGAAAGACCTGATGATCTATTGAGAATCAGCCAGTGAACATCATGTAGTTCACAGTGGTCCAATCTGCAGCCAGGACTGGGCAGTGTTTTGGGCTTGGGGTCACCATGAGTCAGGAGCCAACCTGAAGGCAAGGGACAACATGAAATAATCAGATTTTCATCTCTCAGCGGTCACTGTGGTGAATGACCAGGACGGGATCAGAATGAAAGCAAAGACAGCAGCTCTCGGGGAAAAGTTGATGCAGCTGTGGACGTGCAAAGAAGGGGCGAGGTTTCCGTCGGAGGTAGAATGACGAGATTTGCTGATAGATTGCCACTGGAGGAAACAGGTTTGAAAAAGTCATCTGACTTGGTGTGTTTAGAAAAGATTTCTTTTTTCTTTCAAAGGAAATTTGTAGTTTTAAAAAGAAGGAGGGAAATGGCCCCATGGTGGAGTTTCAGGCATGGCAGGACTCTATATGTGGAGAGAGATGCTGTCTGGGCTGCGAAGTGTCCCTAGATCCCTTGTAGCCTTGTAGCTGCGCACCTGTGGTGGTGAGTTGACATTGAGTTGACTCTGACTCACGGGGACCCTGTGGACAACAAACTGGACATTGCTTTGTCCCAGGCCATCCTCACAAAGCCACCGGTCTGTCGTCATTGTCACTATATATTCTGAGTGTCTTTCAACCTAAAGGTCTGCCATCCATAGACTTTTCATTGGCTGGTATTTGGAAGCAGATTGCCAGACCTTGCCTCCTGCATGGTCTTTGTCTGGAAATCCCACTGAGACCTGTTCACAATGGTGGAAATACTGGTGGCATAGCTTCCAGCATCCCCGGAGATTGAAAGACACCGCAATAGGAAAAAGGGCAGATGTGTGATGCTATTTGTAAGCTACCATGAACCCTTTTTGAGAAATCAATGGGCTATAATTTCCTTGACTGTGTTTTCTCTGACATCCAGAAGAGATTTTTGTGACACTTCTGGAAGTGGGAGGCATCTGAAAGATGGAGTTTGATGCTCCGAGGGCAGTTCAGAAGTGTGCTGCACTGATTCACAAACATTACTGCACATCCAGTTCACCCAGAAAGCTTATACAGCACACCAATTCAACTAACGTAGCTCCCAAGATACTGATTCAGTAGCTGGGGCCTTGGATTAGGATTGCAGTTTTCCGACTTTATTGACTGGGTTTATTTATTTATTGTTTTGCTGAACTGCACATTCTAAGCCAGCAGGTTTGGGATAGAGCCTGACACTGGGCATTTCCGACTAACTCCCAGGCTATGCCGATGATGCTGGTCCTGGATTATGCTTGGGATAGTTAGACTCACAGGGATACTTTTCAGGGCTTTAAGCCTCTGTGTGCCAAAGATGAGCCTGAGTCCAGTTTGCATTCCGTCTAACCAGAATCAGAAAGCAAAGGCAGTCCCAGTCTTAGGTCAGCAGGTCCTTTTCCTCTCTAAACCAGGGTCCCTCTGCATTCCCTAGGGCTGATCTCATAAATGTCTCCTTGCCAAACCCAACAGGGGACAGCTTCCCAGTCTGGATTACAGGCTGAAGTGTGCCAGCATCGCCTCTTCTTAGTGCCAATCATGGGCTAGACGACTTCCCCAGACTGCGGTGTCTGCCTTGAATCAGATTGGATGAGGACTGGCATGACAGCATGCTGTTTCTAACACACAGCCCCGACCACACTTGTCTATAACTTTAAACCTTGCTCTCCACCCTCACTGCTCTTGGGAGATAGTCCAAGTTCATTGGTGTGCCCACAAAGCTCCTCAGCCAGCTCCAGTTTTTCTCCATTTCCATCTCTCCTTATCATCAAAAGCCCACCCTCCCAAACCCTCGTGTTTCTCTTTTCTTGTTTTCTCTTCTCTCCAGAAACTATCTTCAGACTATGGGCAAGGCGACATGTGGTAGGAGATAATGGGAAAAGATTGGGGCCAAAGGGCAGCTCAACTCAGTGGCTCAGAGTATAGACTATGACATCAACTGTATGCCCTTGGATACATCTCTGGGCTTCCGTTTTTCCACCTGTAAATGGGAGAGAGAATGCCTTTCTTTCAGGGCTATTCGAAGGACTGAAGAAGATAAATTTATTTAAATGACTTAAATTTGTGTCAGACAAGCATTCAGGTCAGTAATGATTATTTGTCATTTTCTCCCCACCCCCTTCCCTTTTTTCGTCTATTCTCTGAATCTTGGGATCTTCACAGAAATACCTTCTTCGTGTTCTCTCTGTGGTAGGTTCCATAGAAGAGGCAAACTTTGACTGTATCCCAAAGTCTGCTTTGATCATTGACCAACAAGGACGGGTTGGGACTGTCCACTGGTTAAAAGCAGCAATACTGTAAAAGGAAACGAATGGAAATGCTCATTATTCCAGCTCCTAGTCCATACTTGGAGCAAACAGGAATCCGGAGGTCCAAACATTTCCCCTTAAAGCTTTGTTTACCTTGGAGACCAACATCAACACAATTAGGTTTCAATATCAACAGCAGAAGAGGGTTTGAAGTCAAGGACAGCGGAAGCCTTTTCTGAATCTGGTGCCCAGGGCCCCAATTAACACCTTCTCTTCTGGACTAGGAAGGGTTTTTTTGGCCTGAGCTGGTAAACTGACTAATCAGGAGCTGCCAGTTCAATCCCAAATGTGGTGACAGATAGAGTATGAAAAGACTCCCTGACTCACTGTGGAGAGGGTCCACAAAGGTCAGTGTTCACTGAAGCTAAGAGTAGGGTTTCACGGACTCCTACGCCCCAGCTTCCCAGCCTCCTTCACTGCCTGTCATGAGGCATCCTTTATCTGTGGTCGCACAAAACACAAGAAATAGAGGCTGTGGCCACAGTTCATTCATCCACCTAACGATTTTCCCAGGACTAGGAGAATGTCAGTCACTGTTCTAGGTGCTGGTCTTAGAGTGGTGAATGAAACAAGATGGCATCTTTGGATCAATTGAGCCCACAGATCAATAGCATACCCCTATGAGTCTTGTATAATAGCCGTGTGCTTCCATTTTGATTCAAAGACATAAACGATTCCAAGGCTTGGGATGTGGTGGATGGAGGTTCGGCATTCCGGTCTCTTTGAGAGCACTATTTAATTCCTGGGTTCATTATCTTTCTTGAGTCACATGCTTCTTTCGGAATATTATAGAAACTCTGAAATCTCTCCAAACAAACACCCACCCACAGATGAGAGGAAAAAGTACAAAATACAAACACAGCAAATTGCTGTCAATCAATTGTGACTCATGGCAACAGCAGAGTAGAATCACTCCATCAAGTTTACAGAGCTGTAACTTTTCAGAAGCAAATTAACAGGTCTTTCTTCTGAGGTGCCTCTCGATGGGTTTGAACTGCCCACCTTTCTGTTGAGAGCCCAGTACTTAACTAGTTGTACCATCCCAGGATGTCAAACCCTCTCCAGAGTAATGTAAACTTTTGCCTTAACAATCTCAGAGGACTTTATCTCTTCCCCCTTCCCCGACGTTACACCCCAGATTAAACTCTCTGATCAGATTATATAGCATCTTGAGAGTATTCCTTGTTATTCTTGCAAAGAGGGACTTACCATCCAGGCATGGCGCTTGTTTCAAGAGTTGGGGAATTCGTTCCCTCTTAAGGCAGCCCATTCCATCCTCGGGCTCTGACTATAGAACGCCTGTGTCTTTGTTGACCATGTCTTCATCTCCAAGCCCTGAAATTGAGATCCAAGTGCAGATGTGTCGTGGACCCTACTCACTGGGTGTGCCCACTTCTTCTCAAAGGTACCGGGAAAAGTGCCTACTGCTACCTCCTTCCTGAGCTTTGAGGCAATTATGGGCTTGACTACTGTCCTTTTCCCTGAAATGGAAAGCTTTCAGTAACATTTTTTCTCCCAGTCTCTCTACAAAGATATTGGCCTGAGATAGGCCTCCTTAATATTCTGTTTACCTTCTTATCTGAAAATATTACCGGAGCTGCAAATTAGCCAAAGGAAACAGAGACACATTTTTAAGGCTGGCAGTGTGTTTTTTGAGCCTGCCAGTATTCACAAGGTTTAAATGACTCCTCTGTTACTTGTGTCCTGTAGGAGAGAAATAAAACTCTTGACTTCAGTCAGGTGGGAGAACAGATTCTACAAACCCCCCACCCTCTACTGAAAGCCTGTTTCTTTAAACTGCAAGTCCATGGGAAAGCCATTGAAAGGAGGGGGCCAGACACCGAACTAGGAGAGTTCCTTATGGAGGAAAGGGCAGAACAGGCAGATGGCAGCACTTTGATGAACTCACTATTCAAAAAACAATTCGCTGCGGAGTTTGGAAGTAATTGGGTCTTGCTGTTTATCAGGCAAGAGCTATTGACTTTTGAAATTGTGGGCCCTAAGAGAAGGACAAGGCTGATCTTATTCATAAAGTCAAACCACTGAGGCAGAGGGGGTGAGAGACAGAGTTATTTTATTTTCACCCATTCCATGCTATTTTTAAGCAACATATATATATGTGACACCTATCACTGGAGAGCTGGCTATTCATATGTAGCTACTGAGTACAAGGACCTCCCATCTGTCAGTCTGACCTATTGTGATGGCTTGTGTGCTACAAGCCATGCCACTGGTATTTCAAATACAGCAGAGCCATCCATGGTGGACAGGTTTCAACTGAATTTTCAGACTTGGAAGAAAGACCTGGTGATCTATTTTTGAAAATTAGCCAATGAAAACTGTGGATCAGAGACTATGGTCTGAGACTTACACTGGCTTATTTAGGATGTGTCATCGGGAAGGACCAATGGCTGAAGAAAGATATCGTGTTAAGTAAAGTGGAGGACCAGCCCAGGTGAGTGAAATCCTTTATGGACTGACACAGCAAGCAGCCCCAGCAATGAGTTCAAGCACATCAATGATCCTGCAGATGGTACATGACTGAATAGTTTCCTTTTAGCATTTTATTGTAGCTTAGGTCAAAGTTTCCCATTCAGCAATTTGTGGCATGCCTTACAAATTTCACATGTCAGCACTCTCCCCATTTCCACCTGGACTTCCTTATTTCTGTTTTCCTCCTTATCTCTTCTTGCCTTCTTAAATTTTCGTTTGGAAAATGCGACCTTTTGCTCTCGCTTTTTTTTCTGAGGAGCATATCCCTTCCTGGTGTTATTGTTCACTTTCCATACTGTCTTCTTTGTGGCCAGAAGGTGATCTGCAAGAGCTTTCAGATCCAGGTCAGAAGGGTCATGAAAGACCAGTCTCACCTTCAGTTTCACTGATCTACCAGATCAGTCAGTCTGGTCTTTTTCAGGAACTTTGACTTTGTTCTTCCTATTGCTCCCATTCTTTTTGGTGTCCTCTATTGTGATGCTGCTCAGAGTGTTTAATGGTGGTAGCTGGTAACCATCTAGTTCTTGAGGGGCTCAGGAGCTTGTGACTCCATTAGTTGTCCATTAGTCCTTTGAACTAATTAGTTCCTTGAGTTTTTAGTTTTCTTTATTCTTCTTTGTTCCAAATGGAAAGAGACAAACTTAGATGGCCTTTGGTAAACTTGTTAGTTCCCAATTTCTACTTAACAAAATAGAATGTTGAACATGGTCTTTATGGACTCTTATGCCAATTGATCAAGATGAACCCCCAAACCTGATCCCTGGCCCTCAAGCCCAGTGTCTTAGTCTCAAGAAGTATTTGGTATAGCTAAGAGATTTTCATGACTGTGCTCCCTATATACTTTATTATATACATGGGTATATAATGTATATTCTAGCAAACCTGCTGCCAACCCAATGTACATTTAGCATACTCCCAAATGCCTTCCCATCCATGTTCTGCTTATGTAACTCCCTCTGTATGGACATATATACCACACAGTCTGATATTATTATCATTTAATAATATCAGTCTGATATTATTATAACAGTCTTCCTTATATACCACAGGCTGATATTATTATCATTTCAGGGTTGTATATAAAATAATATCTAGTGTTGTTGACTTTTACCCTTGTGTATGTTTCAGTGTCTCCCTTTGCTATGGTTATGATAGGCTGACCTCTCCCAAATTGTCTTTCCCTTCATTAAAGTTAGCACGTGTTGACCCTCTAGTTAATGACTCTCCCTTCCACGACCTTCCCTTCCAGGTAACCATGAACGAATATTGTTTCCTATGTGTAAAGCTTTTCTCGGCTTTTTATAATAGTGGTCTCTTACAATATATGTTCTTTACTGATTGATATATTTCACTCAGCATATGTACTCCAGGCTTATCCATGTTGTGAGACACTTCCTGGGATCCCTGGATTTTTTGTTAATCTCTAATGTTGTGTAGTATTCCACTGTGTTTGTTTACCCATTCATCAATTGATGAGGACTCTAACCAATTGTTGTTTCCCACCTTTTCTATTGTGAATAAAGCACACCAATAGAGAGGCTGTGCATTGTGTTTATTCATGACACAGCTCATTCTTTTTGTTAAAAGACACTTATTTTTAATTTTTATTTTCAACAGTTTTCTTTAATTACATACATATGCATATAATTCACATGTCATATAGCTTCATAGTTTTATTACATCAAGAAGAGTTGTACAATCATCACCAAAATCAGTTTTAGACTATTTTCTTCATTCTTGTACTCATTATCTCACAAACCCCTCCCCCAAAACCTCCCCTGCCATACCCCCAAGGAACCATTAATCCAGTTACTTTATCTATAGATTTATCTATCCTGAATTTCATATGTACAGAAAAACTTTGACAGATAAACAAACAAAAAATCCTAACCAGAATAATGAAGTAAAATAGATAAAACTTCAATCACAAAGAAAGCAGAAAATATTAAAACTAGAACAAGTTTAAATGGATCATAAGGAAGATCAAATGATAGAGTACTAAACTTTAACCCAACTGCACCTGCAACAATGCAATGCATTCTGCATGTTAAGCAAGATTATTTACATCATTGGTCCATGGTCAAAGGGGATTCACCAGGGCCTTCATCCACACGCACACCTAGGGATGGAATTTCTGAATCATCTGGTATTTTTATTTCATCCCTTTTAAGGACCATACCATTTCCCAGCATGGCTGGACCATTTTATAGTCCCACCTATAGAGTATAAAATTTTTGATTTCCACACAAATTCACCAGTATGTTTTATTTTTCTTCCCTTCTCCCTATGAATGCTGGGGTGAGATGATATCTCCTTGTCGGTTTGATTTGCCTCCCTCTAATGAGTACTGATCTCAAGCATCTCTTCATGTATTTGCTGACACGTGGACATTGTCTTTGGAGCAGCTCCAGACCTTCGCCCAGTTTTCAACTGGGTTGTCTTTCTGCCTAGTGAGGTGTTGGGGTTTTCATGTGTCAGACATTAGACTCTTATTAAACAAGGTACTGCCCCAATTTTTTACCCTGTCTGTGTGCTCTCTTTGTACTCTTCTGAAGATGCCTGTGGATGAGCCTAAGCACAGGGGACTTCGAAGTGTTTGTGAAGAAAACATTTCTCTTTTGCTGAGAATTTCCATCAGGAATGGATGTTGGATTCTATCAAGTGCCTCTTCTGCATCTATTGAAATATCCATGTAATTACTTTTCTTTATTTATGTGGTGGATTGCATAGATTTCACCTGCCAACTAGGTGTTAATATTATTATTTTACAGGCTCTTGCGTTCCATATGTTAGGATTTTGTTGAAAATATTTGTCTCTATATTCACGAAGGACATTGATATAGATTTTCTTTTTTTTTTCAGCGGTGCCTTTGCCTTCCTTGGGAGAAAGAAAGATAGGCTTTCTACTGCCCTAAACAGTTAAAGTCTTAGCAACTCTAAAGGGGGCAGTTCTACTCTGGCCTACAGGGTCACTATGAGTCCGCATTGACTGAATGGCACGGAGTATGGCTTGGTTTTAGTTTTGCATTAGTTAAGGAGCGCTGGTGACATAGTGGTTAGCACATTGGGCTGCTAACTACAAAGTCACCAACAGCTCTACAGGAGAAAGATGGGGCTTTCCAATCTAGTATAGAATTATAGTCTCGTGAAACTCACAGGGGCAGTTCTACAGCATCCTATAGGGTCAGCATGAGCTGGTATTCATTGAGAATGCCATGATGGCATCGTGTTTTGTTGGTTTTTCTCCTTACTTTCGTATCAGACTTCCGTTGATTTCAACTCTCCTCTGAATGTTCGAGAGAATTCTCTAAGTAAGCCATCTGTGTTGGATATTTGTTGTGGTGGTGGTAGTTTTTTTAAAAAAATCTCTTCTTCAATTTCTTCTTGTGATTGCAGGACACTTATGATTATATATTTATATAAGAATAGGTTTATACAGAGAGAAGGAATATAACAGCTAATTAGTCCACACACAGTACAGAAGACTCAGTTCAATTCACTTTCATGCAACAGTTAACATACTGAAGGTCCTTCAACTCACAAGGGCTGCTGGTAAGTCTGCCTTCAGGCAAGACAGGTAGAGTTGGCCAGCAGAGTTACAGTAGGGTGGGGCAGCAACAGTCAGCAGTGTGGGAGTATAGCAAAGCAGGCCCCGATGGGGGTCTCAAGCTCCAGCATTGTGTCTACTTAAGTAGACACAATCTACCAGCAGCATGGCAAAGCAGGTCTTGAAGGACTGACACTATCAAAGGGTTGGCTTGGCCCACAGGTAGTGCAGCACACAAATTAGGTAAAGGACGCCTTCAAGTAGCAGCACACTGATCTGAACACTAGGGAGAAAGAGATAGGGGAATGGCCTCGGAAAGCCATTTATCTCATCGCCCTTCATTCAAGCTGCGATCTGATTAAACTCTGCCCACATGTTCTTTTGGAAGCCTAGTTGGCACAATAAATCTAACTATCCCATGTTCTCTATTGTATAACTAATCATAGCAGGCCAGCATTTTACCCAAAATTGATTTGACAGTTGAAACACTGGTGCTACTCTGTTTCCTTACTACACAAGTTTGTGGAATGAGAAGCCTGTTTCTAGTCTCTACTGTATCACCAGGGGACTGAAGCCTGTAGACTTCAGTTTTCTCATTTGTACAGTAACATTTTCTTCCAGGAAAGTTCTGAGAACCTATCTATAATATGTCTGATGGAGACTTCTTTAAGTAACATGGTAGCAGATGTAGTGGGGGGCCCACTCCATCTTTTTCAGTGAACAATGTGGTGTATATGATCTTGAAGAATCTTGTCATGTTTGTCAATTCCATGTATTTTCCTTGCTTTTCTCACAGCAATAAATAACCAGGACAGTCCGCCTTGCAGGGCTATAAATGATATTAGAAACAAAGCACAGAAAATGCCCAGCAAGTGAACATTTGGTGGCTGTCACACACACTGCTTTCTGATGCACACAGTAACTCTGTGGAGCAGATGCTGGTCACATTGTGATGATGGGTTGTGA
Source organism: Echinops telfairi (assembly GCF_000313985.2). Taxonomy (NCBI): domain Eukaryota; kingdom Metazoa; phylum Chordata; class Mammalia; order Afrosoricida; family Tenrecidae; genus Echinops; species Echinops telfairi. Next base: position 5,075,918 of record NW_022111378.1, on the reverse strand, counting down.
GGTAGTTAGTTTATTGTGTCAACTTGGCCGATAAACACATGTGGGATTCATTGAAGGGCAGAGAGGTAAATGGCTCAGAGAGCCTTGCCTTTCTTGTCTCTTGCTCTTTGATCATTGGACCAGTGTGTGACTGCCTTGCTTGAGTTGAAGTCTACTGGTGCCAACTCATTTGGGACCCGCCCAGGTGCACTGGTGGATGGGGTGGATGACATTGGTATGGCACAAAGTAGAGTAACTGTGGCTGGTAAGAGAGTGTATTTCACAACAAATTTCAGGTGCTGTTATCTCAGGACTGTCACCCTCACATCCCGGCCTTCTAGGTAGCTAGAACTAAAGCCATTCCCGTCAAGTTGATTCTGATTCACGGCAAATCTATAGCTCAGTGTAGAACTTCCCCCACCGGCTTTCCAGGACTGTAAAGCTTTGTGGATGTATACTGCTACATCTTTCTCCCATGGAGTGGCTGGTGAATTCAAACCACCACTCTTTCCGTGAGTACCCCGGTGCTTAACTCTGCATCACCAGGATCTACTGAGCACCCAGAAAGTGCTGATTAATTTAGCCTTCTTTTGAAGAAATTTGAATTGTAAGACACATGCATCACAGTAAATCAGGTGCACATGATCAGGTGAAACCCCAGATTCCCATTTGTGGCCAGTTTCCCAGTTGTAATCATGGGCCTATAGCACCTAGCACCTGCGGCTGCCTCCCTCACAGACTCAGCTACCAGACAATGCCAAGCACCAAACCAGTGTGTCCTTTCACTGTCCTGGCGCTCTCGAGGAACATACTGCAGGAGCAAGGCATTGAAATGCAAAAATTTAGTTGGGAGTGCTTCCCCCCTAAAGCAAATAATTCTCTGAACCAAAAGGAGGATGCTCTTTTTCTTCTTAGCACCCTTGTAACTCCTGGCAGGATAAGTTAAAGGGAAGGCCCTCTGAAACTGTCACCAGGAGCAGTGATGAAACGCTGATGGATTTGGCTCATGCTGAGGTACCTGTAAATTCCCGTTGGAGGCCATGAACAAGGGACATGATGTGGCCAGCCCAAACTGCTGTCTCCCTTCTGTTCAAACTCACCTTTGACTTTCCTTCTCATTCTGTTTCTACTCTATCTTTCTCTAGCCTGATAACAGTGACTCCCTTTGTAGGCAGCCCTGCTCAAGGTCAGTTGATCTGTGGAGAGCTCCTCTCTTCCCAAATGGATTCCATCATTGTCAAGTATCTCCCTCATGGTCTCCTTGGAAGTGCCTCAAAGTCTTACATTGCACCATAAGACACAAGAGGCCCACGGTTGTAGGGAGAACCTTGGTGGTACTGTCGGTTGAACATAGAGCTGCTAATGAACCATTGGTATTTCTAACTCACCAGCCACTATTCAGAAGAACGAACAGGATGCCTGTTCCCATAAAGATGTATAGTATCAGGCTGGTATCAGTTGGAAATAACCCTGAGAACCTCCCCCTCTCTCTGTCCCTTCACCTTCCTACTGGCTGACCCTGATTGTTGCCGCACTACCACCATTGGAGCCACACGACTTTGCACCCACTGACCTGTGATCGTCCTGCATTCCGCATCATTGCATGTGACTTCATGAGTCTGAAGAGGGACTTATGGTCAGGCATTGCACTTATGGACATGAGTTGGACTGGACTACGACATTTTCTTGATATATAATTACTGCTTGTTACAAAGCTCTTTCTTATACATATATGAGTGTATCTGGATTTGTTTTGCTAGTCAACCTGGCCTAACATGGTGTCCTATTATACAAATAACATAATACAAATAGATGCAAAGGATGCCAAGGAACACTGAGAAACACCAAAGAATTCCCAGGAAGGGCCCTTCCCTAGATATCATTCTGTGATTCAGATTTCTAGCCTCCAAAACAGCACGACCATTGCTTCTTGCTCGTTAATGTCACCAACTAGTGGTATTTGTGTTGCAGCAGCCACAGGAAACTAAATGGGCATCAGCAGGTCTTTGGTGTGAGTCTTCTAGGTGATTGATTTAACCCACAACTAAACTAACTCCACTGAACATTTGCTTTCTGTTTGAGCCTTTGGTATCAGCTCCTCATTTTCCCCTCCCTCCCCAGTCCCCTCTCCCCCCTCCCTCATGAACACTGGATAATTTATAAATTATTATTATTTTGTCATATCTTACACTGTCTGA
>NW_022111378.1:5071766-5072842 GCF_000313985.2 Echinops telfairi | reverse complement strand
TTCCTCTATTTCCTTTGACTTTCCTCTTGTCCCACTATCATGCTCAGCCTTCATTTGGGTTTCAGTAATTCCTCTTGGTTGCATTGCCCATAATCATGCCCTACCACACCTCCTACACCCTTCTCACCACTGATTTGGATCACTTGTTGTTCCCTTGTCCGTTTGTTAACACCAATTTCTTTCCCCCAACCTCCCACTCTCCCATGTCCCCCTGGAACTGTCATTCCCATTGTTTTCTCCTCCAGATTTTTCATCCAGCCTATCTTATTTAGACAGACCTGTGAGATAATAAATGCACAAAAACAAAACAGAGAAAAACAAAACAACAAAAGAAAAAAAAACAACCACCCTCATCAACTCAACAAGCCAACAACAACAACAACAACAACAACAAAAGAAAAGCCTGTAGTTAGTTCAAGGATTGTTTGCTGGTCTTTAGGAGTGTTTTCCAGTGGAGTCTGATGGAGTGCCAAGCCCTGGCTCCAAAGTCTATTTTTGGTGTTCCCTGGGGACTTTGTTGCTCTATTCCCCTTGCTGTTCTGTTGCACGCCCTTCGTGTTTTGCCTCGGTGTTGTGAGATCAGATCAGGTGTAATTCCCACACTGTCTCCAATTTCGTCCCCTGTATGGCTATGGGTCAGTGAGGGATGTCGTGTCGCATAGTGGGGCCGGCCATATGGTCTTCTCTGTGGATTGGCTGCTCTGAGCAGGAATATCATCCTCAAGGCTTGGTGGGTCAGCCTGTGCTCCACTCTCTTCCTCCCTCTTCATTTGCTCCCACGTGCTCTGATCAGACATATCCCTCTCCCGGAGCTGCAGCTTCAGTGCTGTCCTCTGAAATAAATTCTTCTGGGGGGAGGGGCAGGTGTCCATGTGTTCGGATTGGGCTCGGCCCCCCTGACCTCTCCCACTGGTTCCCTACTTCATGCTGGTATGTTACATTCACATCTTGGAGCACCGGGTTGAAGTCTGATTCCTCTTTTCCTGTGGAGATATAAACAATATCTTCTCCTTGGGTGGATTAGTGCCCTATTTTCCCGCTACCCATTTCTTTCTTCTTCTTTTTTTTTACCCCCC
>NW_022111378.1:5056234-5071666 GCF_000313985.2 Echinops telfairi | reverse complement strand
ATATGTATCCCTAGAATGGGTCTGGTCCCTGCCATAGTACCTAGACCTCACCTTTGGAATGTATGTATACAGCAGCTTTTCCCCTATGCTCCTTTTGCATTTTTAAGCTTACCTCAGTGGACTCATGTTTTACTTGTCCTTTTGTGCTTAGCTCACTTTGGTTAACATAATTTCCTCCAGTTCTTCCCATGCGGCGATGTGCTGCATACATTCATCACTGCTTTTTAGCGATGGGTAGTACTCCATTGTATGTATGTAGCTTACCTCAGTGGACTCATGTTGTACTTGTCCTTTTGTGCTTGGCTTTCTTTGGTTAACATAATTTCCTCCAATTCTTCCCATGTGGCGATGTGCTGCATACATTCATCACTGCTTTTTAGCGATGGGTAGTACTCCATTGTATGTATGTACCACAGCTTTCTAATCCATTCATCAGTTGATGGAAATTGGGGTTTTTCCCCACTCCTTGCAATTGTGAACTGTGCTGCAATGAACATTGGAGCACAGATGTCTGGCCATAGTTTGTTTCTTGCCTCTTCTGGGTATGTGTTCAGTAGCGGGATTGCTGGGTCATATGGTAGCTCAATTTCCATCTGTTTTAGATATCACCAGATTGATCTCTATAGTGGCTGTACATACTGACAGGTCCACCAGAAGTGGATGAGAGTTCCTGTCTCCCCACAACCCCTCCAACACTTGTTGCTTTCTGATTTTTTGAATTGGGCTATCTTTGAGAGTGTTAGTCTACCCTATACTTTTATGCATGAGGGGTTACCCCCCCACCCCCCCAAAAAAGAAAAACAGAAACAAAAACTGGAATTGCACTGGGTGGAGCAGAGCTTTTGGTGTATGCATTTTTCCTACTAGGTGCCCATCGAACAACTTGCTCTGAGTAAGTGCACCCAGTGGCGTCACCTGGGAAGGTTCTCTCTGATCACGGTGAATTTTTTCATAAAAGCAGTTTTGCTCAAACCTGTTTTTTTGTGTGAGTGTATGTGATGGCTAATTTAAGAGAATAGCATGCAGCTGTGAAATTTTGTTTCCTGCTCAGCAGAAATGCAGCAGAAACTGTTGTGATTTTGAACACAGCATACAAGGACAGTGTTATGGGATAAACTCAAGTGTGTGAGTGGTTTTCTTATTTCAAAATAAATGAAATGTTGATTGATGACAAACCTGGTTCTGGACATCGGTCAACTTCCCAAACAGATGAAAATGTTGACTCATGGTGCATTTGGAGTTCTTTCCACCACGTCAGCCTGTTAGTCAAGCTTTCTATTTAGAGGTTCTGAAAAGACTGAGTAACAGTGTATGACAAAAAATGCCTGATTTGTGGCAGATGGGGAACTGGTTTTCCCACCACCACAATGCACCTGCTCATGCAGCCATCTCGTGCACAAGTTTTTGGTAAAAACCATATGCCTCTCTTGCCCCATGCACCTTACTCACCTGATCCCCCTCTGTGCAACTTCTTTTTGTTTTCACAAATGATGAGATGCATAAAAGGACAGCGATTTGACTACCTAGAAAAGGTGAAGGAAAAAAAACAATGAAGTGCTATCAGCCATCCAACCAGATGAGTTTGAAAAATGTTTCCAAGAATGGAATTGCAGATTTGACAAATGTATTAAGTATAATGGAGAGTACTTTGAAGGTGATAAGGTTTTGTAAAGAAAATTTAAATTTTGAAAAAAAAATCCATGTTTTTTGGGGTACCCCTCATATCTTCAAGTTGACATGAAACTGTACCTACCATAGACATTTAGAAATGATTGGGTTTTAGGGTCCATCCTACTCTTATCTGTCTTAATTAATATAATAAAAGACATTCTCTATTTCCAAGGAGACTTACAGTGATAGTTACATAGGTTAAGAGTTCAAGATGTTGAGAACCACAATTAATCTGTAAAACCATTATAGTGGTCATTGATTGCTTGTTATAAAATAATCACATTTTTGTAACATACAACAATGAATTTTATCGTCCTTCTGGGTCTGCCACTAGGCTTAGGAGACTGAATTCATTCCATAAGTGTTCCTTCTGGGTCTAGGGTGAAGGGTTTGTGTATCTGTGAGGGAGCCCATCTCATGGTAATGGCAGAGGTGTGGGAAAGCCAGGTCTGCTGCATAGTGACATCTAAAAGCATGCTTTCATCACATCTACTAACACTCCATTGGCCAGAGCAATTACCATAACCAAGTTTAAATAAAGGGAACAGGAACTTACACTCTAACTTTGTGGAGAAGCTGCAAGGTTAAGTGGAAAAGAGCACCAGATACAGGAAGGTGTGAAGAATTTGGGGTTATCATTCAGTCTAACACAGCCATTCACACTTGAGTATGAATGAGGTCCACCAATCATCTATTTGATTGTCCCACTGAGGTGGCATGCATGTTACCAATGCTTTTGGAAGCTGTGGCATCAGTATTTCAAGTACCAGTAGAGTCATTCATGGTGGATAGGTTCCAAAGGAACTTCCAGATAAAGACTAACTATATATAAAAGTTTAGAGATCTATTGATATTCAGCCAATGAATACTCTATGTTGTGTTGGGCACAACAAAACCCTGTCCAACTCAGTACTGGAAGATGAGTTCCTTAGATTGAAGACACTCACTACACAAACTGACTCCAGCAATGGACTCCAACATATCCATGCTTGTGAAGATGATGAAGGACCAGGCAATATTTTGTTCTCTTTCACATGGGATAATCATGAGTCGAAACCAACTCGATGTCAACTAACAACAGAATGAATTTGTTGGCTTAGTTCAGAGAAAGTAGTGATGGGAGGGCCTGACAACAGGACTCTGGCACTTCCACGAGGGGAAAAGGGACTACTGTGGAGAAAGCCCAGCTCGTTCTCTAAACAGGGCGAGGATTTTGACAATGTGAGGACACGGGGCACCCAAGAACAGTGTATGTCAACTTTTAGCATACACCAGAATCACTTGAGGACACAAATGGCTAGTTTTAGCCCTCAGAATTTCTGATGTAGTGGATCTGGGGTGGGGTTTGAGAATTTGTATTTCGACACATTTCCAGGTAATGCCAATGCTGCTAATTCAGTGGCTCCAGTTTGAGAACCATTTTCCAAGGAATTATGTAAGCTGATAGCCTGAGTAACAGTCTTGCCTAAGTATGATCTGACTTCTCCTCTTTGATTTCATGCCAATGACAACCCACCACCTTTTGTTCTTTAACCCTGCATCCCCTTATCCTAATTTATCTCCTTCTTGTAGCCACAGCTTTTATTCTTCCCAGAGCCCTCTTTGTCACCTCATCTGTTCTCTAGCATATTGGTTTGTGTTCTTCTTCTTCCTGCTTTTAGGAGATATCATTGGAATATCCCACTAGACACATCCGTCACAGCCCAGGCAGCCTGACTCTTAAGCAATCTGGGAAAACACTTCATATTCAGGATGGAGATTGCCAGTTGATAGGCTGACGATAGATTTTGGGTCCCATGGCTCTGTTCTCTTATGGCTTGTTTGTCATTTTGCTTTTGAGCCACATCTCGGTACTTTCACTTAAAAATATGTTTGCCGTCTAGTGGGAGACATCACATGACAATTTGAATGACTTGGAAGGGTGGTGCCTGGGTCACATGAGGCCATAGCAAACGTTAAGGCCACAGCATCCACCATTTTGTTTTCACTCCACCTCATACAGGGTTCCCGGTAAAAGGCTGGACCACAAACCAAATGCACTCTTCAGAGCGCATCCCAGTCTTTTCATTGTCCAAACCACTTTATGAATTCTTGCGAACCTCCCCTAACTCACCAGACCCTAGGACAAGAGAAACCAAGAATTTTCCCTTCAACCACTGTCTGGGTCAACCTAATGGTCAAAAGATGTGAGAGCTGGCGTGTAAAGATAAATATATATGTATGTGTGTGTGTATTATGTCCCTCCCCCCTCCCACACACACAGAGGCCATGTCATACTTAGGCTCACTTGTGACTTTGTTGTTATTCACCCATTTACATTTGTGGCCTACACTGTCACCAGCTAAGATTTTTCTTTCTTCTTTTTACTCAGCTCTGGAGTCTCAGTTCACTATGTTCTCTTCCCAGTAACTGTCACTGCACATGACATACACCTTGGAAGGGTCTCTCCATGAGTCTGGATAAGGAGTGAAGCAATTACATGATTGTTACTCTCTTCCTCCTGCCAAAGGAGAAGTCAAGTTATGATGACATTTTGCTTAATTGAATGCTAGTTACCAGGTTTCTAAAACACATTAGCCATTGATTAACAAACCTTGACCATCTCTGTAGAGGCAAATAAAAACATCATGTTCTTTCTTTTCTTGACTGCATGACTTTATAAATGACTTTTGTTTCTGACTGGCCTTAGAAAAAACATCATTGTGTTAGTCTGGGTGCATTAGAGAAACAAATCCACAGAAACTCATGTATAAGAGAGAGTTTTATATAAAGGGTAAGTGCACACCAAGAAAACATCCCAACCCAGTGCTGCACAAGCCCACAAGTACAACATTAATCCATTAACCTCTATGTCCAACACCAATCCACAAAAGTCCTCCTCCATCTCACAAAACACATACTATGATGCCAACTGCAGGAGGAAAGCCGAAGCAGTGAGCGTGTCAGCATCTCAGTGTTGGCAGGGCTCTCCACACGGCTCCTCCAGCACCCAGGGATGCACCGGGGTAGGTCCATACTGCTTCTCCTCAGGGATGTCTTGCAGGAAGTGAGCCTTGCCAGCTGAAGCAGGGAACAGGTTAAGGCAGCTTCACCCTGGTCCGACCATCAGAAAGCAAGAGACCTGAGAACTAGAAAGGTGAGGCTCACCAAGCCATTTATCTCTCCACCCTTCAATTAACCCCACATGTGTTTATAAGCCAGGTTGGCACAATAAGCTAGCTAACTCAATCTTTATTGAAGGAGTCTTTGTTTCTGTACATAAATAAATAAATTTATTCTCCTCTGCATTACTTTTTAGTGGCTTAAAACACCACAAGCATTTATCAACTAACAATCTCTCTGAGTTAAGAGCCCAAGAATGGCTTAACTGAGACTTACAACACCAATGTTTTCATCTCATCAGAGGATCATCTACAGAATGAACAAGCTCGAAGTTTTCTCAGGCTATTGGAAGAAATATGAGAGGCCTTCAAAAAGTTCATGGAAAAATCCCATTATCTTTTAAGTCAACTTTCCATGAACTTTCTGAAGTTCCTTCAGAGCCTTCTATGGTTCTGGGACTGCAGACCCTATTTTTGTCCTCACTGTCAGCTAGGGTGACTCTCAGCTCTTAGAAGGCACCCACCGTTCCTGGTCACATGGCATCTCCCATAGACCACCCCACACTGTAGTATCTGGGAGCAAAGAGATAAGTCTCTCTCCTCCCAGGTGCTGAGAAGGAAACTTACAAGATGTAAGGAAGTCACAGAAGCGGAATTCCATACCACCACCATATTCAACTGGTTAGAAGAAAGTCATAGGTCCCTTATCCACCTTAAATGGAGACGAGGTTAAGAGAATTGCCTGAAGGCTCGTCTTGCAGGGTCTTCTGCCCCATGGCAAAGAGTTTGGATTTGATTATTGTGTGATGAGCAGTTCCTGGAGAGCTTGCAGCAGTGGTGCCATGTGATTGAATTGATGCTCTACAGGACACACTGCGGTTTCCATATAGAGAACCATGTTTAAAGCAACAGGAGAGGAAGCCAGGACGCCCACGGAAAGGCTACAGCTGTTGTCCAGGCAGCAGGTGGTGTTGACACTGGGCAATGTTGCAGCAGTGGAGAGGGTGAGGAGTGACTGGACTTCGGATGTATTTGGACTTGCCTCATTTCCCCTAAGCGTTAATGTCTACAAGTCTCTAGTTACACACCAACTAAAGAAATCAGTTCTTGAATTGAAACAGAGACCTTGCTTTAGGTCTGTGCTTGTTTGTGAACATTTCCCTAATAAGTTTTAAAAGTCATGTAGACTAAGATTTTTTTAAAAAGGAAAACAACAAATGCTTGTGAGGGTGGGGAGCAATTGGAATCCTAGCGCGTTGCAGGTAGGAATGGAAAATGGCTTGGTAATTCTTCAAAAAGCTAAACGTGAAAGTACCACATGCCTCAGTAATTGCCCCCCTAAGGACATATATAAAATTGAAGCAATAATGCAGATATGTATATCAATGTTCATTGAAGCAATATATGAAAAATCCCTAAGTGTCCACCAGCATGTGAGCATTTTGGATGTTATTTAGCCTCACCAAGTGTATTTTTTCTTTTTCCTTCCTCATGCATGGATTAAAAAAAAATGTAGTATAGATACAATGGATTATGGATCAGCCCTAAAGAGGAATCATGTTCTGATCCATGCTACAACATGGATACCTACCAAAATTTGCTGAGTCAACTAAGCCAGTCACAAAAGCACAAATAAATATTGTATTTTCCACTTATATCAAATATATAGAATAAGCAAGTGCTTAGAAACCAAAGGTTACTCGTGGTTATTAGGGGCAGGAAAAGGAAGCCTGGTTTAGGAAGGGTCTAGTTACTGTTTATAGAGTTATAAAATTTGGCAATGAATATTGGTGGTGATTGCACGTACCATATGATCACTATAACAGTGAATTGTACATTCAATATCACTGGGTTATACACATGGAAATGTTGAATGGGCACATGTTGTCTTATGCATATATGTTTACAACAATATGCCAGAGACCTTTCCCGTGCTCCACCTTCAGAGACACCTTCTCAGCGGCTCCAGCTGACTGTTTTCAGCAGCAGGAGACCTTGCTCCAAAGTGGAGTCTTGGAAATCATTAGGATTTTGCTGATTGAAAAATTCCACATGCTAGAGATTATGGTGCAAGCTGACTTTTGATCCATGGTGCAATTGTGGGGCATCCATAAACATGTTATCTATGATTCAGGATTAAACAAAGGAAGAGCCGCTGAGTCCTCAGGATAAAGGCAAGAGCAAGATTTTGCGCTGAAGCTTGAAGCAAAGACTTGTTAACATGGAGGCAAAGTCTAGCGTCATGGTTAAGAACACAGATTCCGGACCTTGAGTGCCTGGGTTTGCGTCTCTAATCTGTAGGGGGCTGCTGAGTAAGTAACTTAGTCATTCTGTCCTGCAGTTAATCTCATCTATAAAAAATGCCCTAATAATTTATTATTAAGATCAAATGAGTTAGTTCCTATAAAGTACTCTGAGATAGTAAAAGTAAAAATGTTTGGTAAATTAAAAGCAGTAGTTCAGGTATTTTGATTCTTTCGAGACCTTTACTAAAGATTCTTTACTATATAAGGAGACTTCCCTGGTAATACAAATGTTTTCTTTCAACACCAACCAAACGTTTGACAGTTCAAATCCACCTCGCAGTGTTGGGAGGAAAAGGCTGAGATTGCTCTTCTCTAAAGCATGTGGGGATTGACTCCATAGCAACAGGTTTGTTATTCAAAATCTATCAGTGCATTACTAAAAACGTGAGTTACTTTCTCTTTGTTTGACGTCAGCACATTTATTGAGGATAAATTTATAGGGTTTTTTAGATCAGACAGATTGAGTTCCCAGCTCTGTTGAATACAGACTGTATGACCTTGGATGAGTTATTTAGCCTTATCAGCATTATTGTGCCTTTTTTGGGTTTTCCCTACAAATGGGTAACATAGAAATAAGAATAAGGTAAGTGGTGTGCTACAAATTTAACTCCTTAAAGTTAAAAAATTATTTATTACATTTTAAAATTTGCTGTGGCTCAATAGCAACTCCCGGAGAGCCCATGTGAGTCAGATTAGAACTATGCTCCCTAAGGTTTTCAAAGACTGGTTGTTGTTGTTTTTTAAAACATTTTATTAGGGGCTCATACAACTGTTATCGCAATCCATACACACATCAATTATGTAAAGCGCATTTGTACATTGTTTCTCAAAACATTTTCTCTCCACTTAAACCCCTGACATTAGGTCCTCATTTTTCCCCTCCCTCCCCGCTCCCCCCTCCCTCATGAGCCCTTGATAGTTTATAAATGGGTATTTTGTCATATCTTGCCCTGTCCGACGTCTCCCTTCACCCACTTTTTGGTTGTCTGTCCCCCAGGGAGGAGGTCACACACAATTCCATGTAATTGGTTCCCTCTTTCCTACCCATTCTCCCTTTACCCTCCCTGTTTTTCCACTCACACCACTGGTCCTATAGGGTTCATCCATCCTGGATTCCCTGTATTTTCAGTTCCTATCTGTACCAGTGTACCTCCTCTGGTCTAGGCAGACTTGGAAGATCGAATTCGAGTCATGGTAGTGGGAGCGGGGAGGAAAAGAGATTGCCAGTCCTTTCTTCTGTTATGTCTCTGGGTGAACTTGAACCTCTACTCTTTTGGTTAGCAGCTGAACATATTAACCATTCACACCATCCAGACCTTATTCAGAAAATATTTGTAGTATCCTGCTGATTTTCCCTGGTATAAAAAGTCCATCCCTTATAGCTGCTTTTAAGCTTTGTATGTGCTGTCAGTACACATGTGGTTAGGAAGAAATGCACACAACAGGCTTTTGTGAGTTGGTGTGAGCTGTCTCCAGCACACCAATGAATGACAGCAATATCTAACATCTACCAAAGGCTGACTGTGTGTACAACACTAAGCTAATCTAAGTAAAATAGGTTATGTCACTTAACCTTCAAAGCTACCCCTTCATGCAAGAGTTAATACATGCCCCACTTCACAGTTTTAAGTTGCATTTGATGCACTTAAGTTATATTTTACCATTTTAAATTGCATTTATTCTATGCAATTAAGACATAGATGAGGAATGCATCCCAGGTCTCTGTGCCAGCAGGGAGGTCAATGTCTAGTCCAGTGGCCTTACCTTGGAGGCACTCAAGAAGAGGTAAGCATTTGTATTATTACTTCTACAACCGAAAAGGAGATATTACTTACTAATTTTCGATCATTTCTATAAGGTTAAGTTGGCTTTTATAAAGTTAGTTCCCAATTGTTATACTTCTAAAGACACCCAAAATGTGGTTTTTCCATTAAAGTGGGGATGAAAGAGTGAAATTCAAAGGCACACTTTATAGTTATTAAGATAGTAGATGGGGATTTGACCCTGCCACTGACTTGGAAGAAGGATTAGGGATGGAGGGAAGATGTGAATGTTAAGGCCAACAAGGATCTACGACGTGGAAGATGTTTCATGTGCATATGTCGTTTATTCCTCACAGAATTATCCTATCCATATTCATAATCCGTCAGCAGATGAAGAAGCTGAGGTCCAGGGAAATGAAGTGACTTACCCAAACTTACATCTCTAGCGAATGATTCTACCACCCATCTGTCCGGCTGTCCTATGGTGCTTTTCAGGTTGCTGCAATGCTGGCAGCTATGCCACCAGTATTTCAAATGCCAACAGGGCCACTCATGGTGGACAGGTTTCAGTGGGACTTCTAGTTAAAGACAGCTTAGGAAGGCTGGTCTGGAGTTCTACTTCTGAAAGCTCTGTCATCACAACAGAGCTAGACTATGGGCAAACTTGATTCTTTGCAGCATTTTCATGGTTAAGCTCCCTGTCCTGTGAACTGTCACACAGTTGTTTTCTAGAACTAAGGTCAGAACTGTAAAATAAGTGGGCAGAGAGAGCCTTGGTGACGGGATCATAAAGGATGACATGGCAGCTGGCCCCAGCCTTCTCCCTCTGACCACAGCCAGTAGGAACAGTGGGACCACTAAGGTCATGATTGGTGGCATAGAAAAACATAGTGGCTGCACTGAGGGCCTCAGGGATGTTTATATTAAACTGCTTAGACCATGCCCCTGGGAAGTCCAAAGCCGTGGCTGGTGGATGAGGGAACATACCAGCCAGAGTTCCATTTGTGGTCACCATGTCCACATTCCAAAAGACAGGCAGCCTGTTTTAACTCATGGCCAAGCTAGCTATAAGGCTGCAGCAACCCAGTTCAATATGCAGGACTCACATGCATGGGGCCTCATCAGATTTGCTTCAGGTTCAGGGCCAGTGTCCAGAGGAAGCTTGAATTTTGCTAATTACTTGTGTGGCTGGAGGCCCTGTGTGCATGAAATAGCCTTTGTAAGCACTGAAAAAATATCACCCTAGTAGTGTCTTGGGTTTTCTATCCCATAAAGTTAAATGGGGAAAGTTATCTATTATTCCTATTAAGAGTGGTAGCAAGCCAGTTCATTGTTCCAGATCTTATGTCAAACCTAAACTCCCGGTCATTGAGTCCATTCGGACTCATAGGGAGCGTATGAAGGGTTTCTGTAAGTCTCTACAGGAGCAGAGAGCCTCATCTTTTCCCCACGGAACAGCTGGCAGATTTGAACAACTGACCTTGTGGTTACCGGTTCAACCCTTATCTGACAGTGCCACCAGGGCTCCTAGATAGACATGGATGGAACTTGAAAGCTTTATAAAGTGAAATATATCAGACATAAAAGGGCAAATGTTGTATGAGTTTATATCTTTCCAGCTATGGTTTTCCTATCTCTATCTACAATCATCGGTCAACAGAGACTGAGCTTGAGACGGACACTAAGAGCAAGGCCAGGGCTGGGAGGAAAAGAGAATGAAGTCCTTACTCAGGGCGCACTGAGATTCTGTTCATGGTGGAAGACTTGACAAAGCATCGTGGTACTGGAAGTGAAACACGATCAATGTCACTGAAATGTTTGTGCGAAAAAACACGGCAAACAGACCTGGTTGTGGCGTTCGTTAGACAGCATAGTCTAAGTTCTATGGTGAAAAGTGACCCACAAATGTCACGGTTTCTTTGAAAACTCTTGTACTTGTGCTCAGTGGTCACCTGGGTCTTCTTATCCCTGTTGCACATACTCCTTATTCTGGGATCCGGAGTAACAGAATGGCCCCTGGCTTTGGACAGAGGGAAAAAGACAGTACAAACCACTTACTGGCTTTCAAACTTGTAGAAATGCCACAGATCACCTTTTGTTTTCCATAGGATGAAGCAAGTTATGTGACCCTATCCGAGTGCACAATCCTTCAGAAGTGAGGGGTACCCCGGTGTGGCAATGAGGATGGTGAATGCCACCCATCCAAGGAAGATTTCACTTCAGTGTCATCATCAGTTAAACAAGGAGACAATCATGTCTATTTCACAGGACCCCTTTGAGGATTGAGTCAGTACAAGCAAAATGCTTAAAACATGCATGCAGTATTTCCAATTGCTTGCTCTGAAGCAATACTTAATAATATATACCACTTGCTATCTATATAACTTTAGGGTGTGTGGTCAGAATAAAATCCCACCTGACATTTATTTGCTGAGCATCTGCTATGTACACTGTGCAGATCTGGATCTTAGACATGGAGTTAGGACAGCTTTCTCTTTAGGGAATTTATGGTACAACCAGGCAAACAAATATGCTAACAAATACAGAAGTTGGAGGTCCCACAAGAATGTTAAGTCAGGGTGGTCAGCTTGCAACTTGCATTTTTCTCATTGGATAAAGAAATGGGTCTGAAATCCCCAAAGTTTCCCAGAAAGGGTGATTACTGGCATGAGTCCTGAAGGCTTCAAGGTTTCACAAGATGGGTTTCATGGGAAGCACACGCCAGGGAGAAGGAACGGCAAGTGTATCTGGCAGGTGCATTTGGTTGGCAACTAGTGGTAATAAGAATCTAATAAACCTGCCATCCCACTACCTGGGACTCACTCATTCAAGTGACTTATTTACCTGATAATCTGAATTTACTGAAACATCTGAGCTACCTACTTGGCTCTTGTTCTGTGAGGTATTTGATGTGGGCGTGTGTTAGGGAAAAAAAGGATGAACTTCAACTGAAGATCAGTAAAGAGGAGAGAGAAGTATTTGACATTCATCAAGGAGAAGGGACTTTGAAAATTTATTTTAAATGGAAAAATTTAAGAAAATTTGGCCAAGTGATGCACAGTGTATTAGTCCAGGTAGACTACAGAAACAAATCCATGGACACTCATATGTGTAAAAGAGAGTTTTACATAAAGGGTAAGTGTACACGAAGAAAGCATCTCAACCCAGTCCAGTCCAAGCCCGCAAGTCTGGTATTAGCCCATATGTCTGATACCAATCTATAAAGTCCTCTTCAGACTCACAAAACACATGCAATGATGCCAAATTCAAGACAATCAGAGGCCCGTGGGTAGAAAGTCTTTGGATCCAGTAGTGTTGTTAGCATCTCAGTGCTGGCAGGGGTCTCTATGTGGCTTCTCAGGCTTCAGAGGTCTGGTTGTATCAGGGTAGGTCCATGTGGCTGCTCTAGCTCAGGGCACTAGAGTAGTTCCATGTGTCTTGTCAGCTGCAATGTCTCCCAGGGAGTGAGCAAAGAGAGAGAATACTTCTGTATTTTATCTCACCCAAAGAGGAAAAATACAGGAGTTCCCAGAATTCTCAGAAGGCCATGCCCACACAGAGGCCTCATTGGCTATCACCTGACTGACAGACTAGACTCTACTCCTTTATTCTTAATCCTCTCAAGTCCCAATTGACACCAGATTATGTAATTACCACACAGAATCTAGTCACTTCTTCGGTCTTCTCTCCACACATAATTCTACTTACTGTCCAAATGCTACTGGCGGTGGGTCTATGTGTATCTGTAGTTGTGTGAAGGTGTGTGTAAGAACACATGTGTGTGTTGGGGATGAGGTGACATATTGATATTCACTGTAGTGTGTTGTAGGCTGGCCATGAAATTCCAGGTTTATTCAGGTCACAGATAAGCAGTTCTGTCTTATTGGCATATAAAGTAAAATTAAGGCAGTGTTTATATATGAAAATGGAGATGAGCCAGTCAGGGTGCTGTATAGCAATGATGAAACATACAACTTTCCTCTAGTTCTTTAATACTCAATTCCAATTCTACCTTATAAATCTAGCTAGACCAGAAGATGCACACTGGTACAGATATGAACTGGAAACACAGGGAATCCAGGCCAGATAAACCCCTCAGGACCAACAATGAGAGTAGTGATACCAGGGGGATACGGGGAAGGTGAGGTAGAAAGGGAGAACTGATCACAAGGATCTACATATAACCCCCCTCCCTGGGGGATGGACAACAGAAAAGTGGGTGAAGGGAAACGTCGGACAGTGTAAGATATGACAAAATAATACTAATTTATAAATTATCAAGGGTTCATGAGGGAGGGTGGTGCAGGGATGGAGGGGAAAAAATGAAGAGCTGATACCAAGGGCTCAAGTGGAAAAAGAATGTTTTGGGAATGATGATGATGGCAACAGGTGTACAGATGTGTTTGACACAATGGATGGATGTATGGATTGTGATAAGAGTTGTATGAGCCCCCAATACAATGATTTAAAAACAGAAACAAGAACAAAAAGTTCACAACACCAACAATGAAAAAAAAAGAAAATGGAGAATCAGGTAGGGCCAGTTGTAGATGGCTTTGAACCTCCGGCTAAGAACATAGTAACTCAGAGCTGGAAACTGGTTACAGAATCACAGGACTAATGCTGCGCGAGGGGCTTGAGAAGGGAGAACTGTGCCCTTGGTTAAAGTGGCTGAGGGGTCCTCACATGCCCTCAATAGAGAGCTGCCAGCACTGGTGTGGTTGTGGAGGGAGAGAAAACGGAGATCAGCCCAGTTTCAAGAAAAACAGTGTTGCTAAAAAGGAGAAAGAAAGAGAAAAAGCCCTTGCCGGATCTCTGCAGTGCTGCCACGCAAGTTCTGAAAGCAGAGCCAGATCGAGTGGAGAGAGGGGGCTAGAATTCAGCCCGAGATATCCCGAGGTGGCCCTAATGTAGCACATTTTTAGGGAGGGCAGTTTCTTAGTGTTTATATGACAGGAATGAGAAAAATGAAAGGTCCCAATGACCTATTCCTTCCATTTTCCCATTGAGTGAGAAAACATGCTGCACATCCAAGGAATGGGGGAGCTAGGCCAAGTAAATGACAACGTACTGGATGAAGAATGGTCGCTGGGTAGTGAGTCTGCGAACTCAGCCCCATCACCACCCCCTCTTCCCACTGTCCCACCATCTTTGAATGTATCCTATTGCCCTGAAGTTCAGGTTCACTGGAGGCATTGAATCACCTGTCACTGACTCTTGAAGAGGCAGATGATCCATGAAGTCCGGAAGGCTATAATGAGGACATACAGATCTTTCCAAGAAAAATAGGTTTAAAAAGAAGTGTATTTAGAATGATGGAATAAGGCAAACATAGTCAGAACTTGGAATAGGATGCTGGAGCCACCTTAGGTGTCTGATAAAATGA
The DNA here is from genome assembly GCF_000313985.2 of Echinops telfairi. Taxonomy (NCBI): domain Eukaryota; kingdom Metazoa; phylum Chordata; class Mammalia; order Afrosoricida; family Tenrecidae; genus Echinops; species Echinops telfairi. The sequence goes on along the minus strand of NW_022111378.1, from coordinate 5,057,439 downwards.
TTCATGCCTGGCTGAGTGATGGAGTTATGGGTTAGGACAAGAATTTATTCTTGGGATTCTGGGAGCTACAGGCTCCTGTTGAATCCACCAGAAGCTATGGAAGCAAATCATATGATGTTAGCAGATCCAAGGCCCTCCACCATCATAACCTTACATTTTATACAGTACTTGAGGCCGAGGAAGTGAAGGGATGTTTGCTTCAGACAGAATAAGGCTGAGGTATTTGGTCTTGTGTTTTCTGAACAACGTTGGACGAAAGGGATTTCAGCTATGGATGTGAAGATACACTCGCTTCAGAGAGACGAGAAACGCCGATAGCAGCAAAGGCTCTCGCTGGTCCCTTGTGGGCAGCTGCTATTAGTCACCACTTGGTTGCTCAGCAGGGTTAGTGGGGCAGAGTGCACTGCGTTAGAAACAGTTCCCCACGGTGTGGGAACACTAGGCATGGCTATTTTCTCATGGCCGGTGATATGTCTTCTTAATTTTTAGAAAAACAGATCACAGAAAATGGATTGTAGGATCTCATTGGTTTCTAATTTGTTGAGGCTGGCCTAACCTATCACCTATTCCAGACTATGTACCGTAGGCGCTGGAGAAGGATGCATTTTGCCCCGGCAGGGGTCAGTGAGGTCACTGAGACTGCTTGGGTTGCCTCAGTGACCAAGTGCTGAGGAGGCTCAGGCTCATAGAAGTGGCTCCTGCTGCAGGTACAGGTGAGTCTGTGAGCAGGGATTACGACATTTGGGTCTACTTATCTTTATGTTGAGATTCTTGCTGCCAGGAGGTGCAGGATAGCCCTCCTAGTGGAGTTTCTCCAGAAGTTTCCGAGATCTTCCTGTGCTTGTTATCTAGGAGCCACCATGTCTAAAACCTGTCTTCTTAATTTCTTTTTTCCCCTGAAAGCAAGACCCTGGCCTTTCGTTCACTGGACAGCTGCAAGCTAAGGCAGAGGAGCACAGAATCTACTCCCAGGCCAGCAGCAGATTATAAGGACATCCTCTTAAACTGGACAAACATCTGTGAGTAAGTACTACATTCAAGTCTTAACTCCAAACATGGGGCTATAAAGAAAAAGAGCATATAGTCCTACCCTGCTCTGTCACCCACAAGACTCTCTAATTTTCAGGTTCTATAATTCATTGTAGTGGTCACATCAAACTCACCGACAATACTCCATGGTTCAAGCGAGAATTATTGTTCAGTTA
>NW_022111378.1:5028765-5055503 GCF_000313985.2 Echinops telfairi | reverse complement strand
ATAGAAGGGGCTGCATTTTGGGCTGCTAACTAGTCAGTAGTTCAAACCCACCAGCTTCTCTTCAGGACAAAAATGAGGCTTTCTGCTTCAATAAAGATTCACAGACTCAGAAAGCCACAGGGACAATTATACTCTGTCCTTTAGGTTCCCCATGGATCAGAATCAATCGTATGGCAGGGACAGTTTTTTTTAAAAGAAATATGATCAGGAGTCTATGGTGACCCCAAGTATACAGAATAGGGCTAATCCATCGTTTTTTCAAGGTTCCCGCTTTGCAGCAGTGATCTGGGCCTTAAGTCTGAAGAGCCTCTGAGTGGATTTAAACCATCAGCCTTTAGGTGAGTAGTAGATCACTTACAATTTACTCTACCCAGGGGGCTCACTGTGAGTTGGAATTAAGTTGACGGAAATTGACAATAACAACAAACCATTATTTTTCAAATGAGAAAACTGAGACCCAGAAAGTTTAAGCCTCTTCTTAAGATTCAATCGCAGGGCTGTCTGAGTCTCGGCCCCATGTCCTTTCTATTACAGGCGGAGGGAGCAGCACTATGTGGGGATGTTTGATAATATCAGGGCTGTCTAGACATGCCGTAGGGAGAAGGTGACATAAATCAGGCAGTCTAGGAGTGAGTGGGTGAAGAGGACAAGAACCCCCAATGAAACTGCCCACAGAAGGGTTTGGAAGCATGAAAGGGGAAACGGAGAAAGGGGGGAAAGGGGAGGAAGTTTGCTAGGGACCGAGGGTAGTCTACATACCAGGGGAAAGGCAACGGAAACAGTTGGTTGAGCTTGTTAACAACCATTTGAGTATTAATGCTGTACCAGTCACTGGTGGGAGCACTGGCAATGGAGAGCAAGATTGGACTGGAGATCTCGAAATGATGACCTGTGGCATCATCTTTTAGCAGAACATAAACAACTCTACAAGGATGTCCTCAAACAAGATACACATCAGCTGATACTAGGCTGAGACTTCAAATAGTATGAGATGAAGTAGAGCTTACTGTACAAAAAGACCTCTTCCAACAAGGGGCATTTAAGTTGAGATCTGAAGGCCAAGAAGGAGTCAGTCATGCAAAAGGCCATTGGACGACTCATTCCAGTGGAGGAAACAGCAAGGACAAAGGCCTGATGATGGGGCAAGTGGGCCAAGACATATGTCCCAACCAAATCACCTTGCAGGGTCTTCTTGCCTGCCATGCCTTTCATCCCAGAAGTACAGGATGTTTGATGCCTCTTACAAGTTCATTTTGGAAATCCTCCCGAAACGAGTAAATTTATTGCAGATTCTAAATCACATAAAGGACACTCGGGTGTTCAGACCAACTTCTTTTCCAAGCAGACAGGAAGCTTGGTATGTAATCGACACCCTATGTTGTCTTAATGTGTCTACAATATGGGTACTGCTTCCAGCTCTGCTTCTTTGTGGTGCGTTGATGGAGTTGAGAAGGCTTTGGGGAATAATAACAGACAAGGTGGTAAAAAAATTTTTAATAAACTTTTTATTAACTAGGAACAAGTAAGACAATGGCAGAGAAAAATGTTCAAAACCCTTGATCTTTGATGACATCACGGGAATTACTGGGTTAATCCATTCTGGGTCATTGGGGCTTCCTGATACTTAGGATAAAACATTCCTTTTACTGCAACGGTTCTCAACCGGTGGGTTGCAACCCCTTTGGGGGTCAAACGGCCCTTTCACTGGGGTCGACTGATTCAAAACAGTAGCAAAATTATAGTTATGAAGTAGCAACGAAAGTAATTTTATGGTTAGGGGATCACCACAACACAAGGAACTGTATTACAGGGTCACGGCATTAGGAAGGCTGAGAACCACTGCTTTACTGTTTAAGCCCTTGAGTTGGATATTTTATTACTTTCACTTGAAAGGATTCTCACAGCTACAGATGCTCAATAAATACTGATGTAAGAGTGGACAGCAGGATGCCTCCTGGGAGATTCTCAGTCCTGCCCTGATGAATCCATGGAGAGTGAGGACACTATGTCCCACAGTTACTATTGAGCTAGCTGGTAACTTCCAGCTGCTCCCATTTGGTCACTGAGTCCCAGTTTGCATTTCAATAGGATTGTTTTTAACATCACTTGTCTCACTTTCTAGCTGCATGAAGTTGGGTGGTTTTCTTGACCTCCGCTTTAGTTTTACCATCTGCGAAAGGGGACTGATGTACAAATCTTATTTCATAAGGTTATGGATAGAGTTAAGGCAGAGATCCATATATAAGATGCTTCACTTAGTGCCCGAAATGCACCAGCATGTCAGTCAACGTCCTCGGTTGTGACTGTGATGAAGTGGAAGGCATCTCTGCCCATCCTGGGGATGAGGGCAGTGAGCGGTGGAGGGAACATGCTTCTGGGACCACAGCAGGTGGACATCCTGTGCCCTTCTTCAAGAGGGAGGAAACGTGGGAGCTCCACCTAGCATGTCCCATGATTGTGCTTTTCCATAAATAGTTTTTAGAAAAGTGCAAGAGTGTTTCAGTTCAACCCAAGAATGTATGCTATGTTCTTTAAAAAAGGAAATGTCAACATAGTGTTGGGTGACAACCAGTCTCAATGCCGACCTTTCAAACAAAGCAAAGAGGGCTTTCCGGGGAAACTATTTATAACAGGCTTATTTGAGGGAAGCTAATTATAAGTTTCCTTCTGATTCAGAGAATGACAAGGAGCATAGCATTAGGTGTAGCAAGATGTTTATAATGAATGGATATTAGAACCATTTGGGAGAACGGAGCCACTTGCTTTCTGGAGCCCAGTGTGGGAAGCCTGAGAGGGGTGGATTGATGTGGTGGTGGGCCAGATAACACCCCCAACTACCAAGATTCTGTCCTACCACTTCTGAGTACACAAAATACTCTTGGCACAGGGCCTAGCACATATGCGCTTTTCCAAGTTGCTGGCGGTTTCAGTACTATTATTAAAGTCATCACCACCTCCATTATCATCACTACCTCTTACTCCTCCTATTCTCCTTTTTAAAATATGACTTTTTCTAGCACTACTACTACATCTTAAATTACTAGTCCCTACTATTTTGTTACTACTACTTCTTCTACAATGCCTACTGTGGACAATGCATCTATTACTCTTATTAATACTCCTCTGATGAGTAATTCTATGACTACTCTTATTATGACATCAATTACCAAAACCAACACCACTACCTCGGAGTTCATCCTGACTCATAATCACCCTTTATAGGGTTTCTGAAGCGGTGAACCTTCATAAGTGCAAAAAGCCTCATCTTTCTCCCACAGAGCAGCTGGTGGTTTTATACTGTCAACCTTGTGGTTGGTGATAAAATGCTTATCTCACAACACCACCAGGAATCTTACTCTACCACCTTAATACTACTGTGACTTATTGCTTTATCTTTACTTCTACTACTATGAATACTATAGATTTGGCTTCCAGTACTACTACCACTATAGCTTCTACTGCTAGTACTACTATTATTGCCACTACTATTACAACTTCTATCACTAACATTTTAATTGCTACTATTACTATGATGCTTAACAACAGCTACTTCTACTGCTTCTATTATTACTATTACTTATTTAATACTGCTCTACTACTACTTCTATTGCTACTATGACTTTTTGTACTATTACCATTACTATCTCTACTATTATAGCATGGGCTCATCTGATCAGTTAATTTTATAAATGGAGAAATGTAAACTGAGGCGTTGAAAAGAGCCTGCAAATCAGGAGCAAAATGGAAACAGAACTCAGGTGTTCTGACTCATCGTTCAACGCTCTTTCATTCTTCCCTGAACTCATATTCCTAGAATATGTGCTACCATAGAACTTAATGATCAGAGACTAAAGATATTTAAGTTATTAAAGATGAGACTTAGAGGAACATTTACTGATAGTATGGTTATGGAAAATCATTTACCCCTTTCCTTTCTAACCTGCAAAATGGGTTTACAAAGAACCTATCTCATGGAGTCATTGTGTGAATTAAAGGAGCCAATACAGGTGCTTATTCTGGGAACTAGAATGCTTCCAATTTATAGAAAACGGATTCATCCTTGCTCCCTACCCACCAACCCTCTCTGCCCACCATCTTTCTGTTCACTTCTCTCTCTTGTGCACAAAAGGATGAAATAAATCAGCACTTGCCAAAGAGATGTCGGACTGGCAAGCCAGACGATCCTTTGTTTGTAGGCACCACCGACAATGGAAACTGCCTCTCTCTCTCTCTCTCTTTCTCTCCTTCCCTTACTCTTTTCTTCATCACCATTCCCTCTAGTCACTTGCTTCCTAGGTGGAGGTGGAGGTGGTGGTTGAGGATACTGTGATTCCTTAGATTTATCTTAAGAAACGGGGATGCTTGATGCCCGGGAGAGGATCCCTGCTGGTGTAGGGGTTATGGCGTGGGCTGCTAGCCAGAGGTCAGCAGTTTAACACCAGCAGCAGCTCCGTGAGAGATAGACAAGCTTTCTAGTCCTGTAAAGAGCTACAGTCCCAGAAGCCCACAGGAGCAGTTCTCTCCGGTCCTATGAGAGTTGCTATGAGTTGGCATCTACTCAATGGCAGTGGGGCTTTGGCTGGTTGTTTTGGAGAGATGCATGGGTTTGGACACCTTGGAGTGGGTCATTGGACAAGTTGCTTAGCTTCTGGCCCTCAGTTCCCTCATCCATAACAATGGTATTTAACTCACTGGGCTATTAGAAGTATTAAATAACTTAATATGTGTAAAGCAAATGGTCACATACTTTGTTATTATAATTGCTATTTATTGTTAATATCTTATATCATCATCACATAATCAATTTATCCTACTCGTTCAGCATTTGCAAGTCATCTTCAATATAGCACAGTTATGGAATGAATTTTGTCCCTTGAAAATACATGTTAAAGTTCTAACCCCAGTACCCATGAATATGACCTTATTTGGAAATAACATCTGTGCAGATGTTACCAGCTAGGTAAGCATGAGGTCTTGAGGGACTAAGGTAGGTCCTAATTCAATATGACTAGTGCTAGCATACCAGAGAAGAGACACAGAGGCAGAGAGACAATGGCCATGTAAAGAGGAATCTACAAACCCAGGGACACCAAAGAAAGCTGTCCAAGAGAGAGAAGAGAGACATGATACAGCTGTGGTTACTTTTGGGGGGAATCAGCATGGCTGGCACTCTAATTTGGAATCCTCGGACTCAGAACTAAAAGATAGTAAGTTCTTGTTCTTATAAGCCACCGACTTTGTGTGTGTGTTTTGGCAACACTAGGAAACTGATATGCATGTTGATATAGATAGGGTTTCTGGAAGCTGAACTTGAACTATTCTTTAGGGCACATGTGTTAGTCTGGGTACATTAGAGAAACAAATCCACAGAAACTCATATGTATGAGAGAGTTTTATATAAAGGGCAAGTGCACATCAAGAAAACATCCCGACCTAGTGCTGCCCAAGCCCACAAGTCCAACATTAACCCATATGTCCAATACCAATCCACAAAGTCCTCCTCCATTCCACAAAACACACAATGATGCTAACTCCGACTGCAGGAGGAAAGCCAAATTCATGAATGGTATAAGCATCTCAGCACTGGCAGGGGTCTCCACACGGGTGCTCCGGCACCAGAGCTGCATCAGGGTAGGTCCATGTGGCTTCTCCTCAGGGATGTCTTGCAGAAAGTCAGCCTTGCCAGCTGTAGCAGGGAGCTAGCTAAGGCAGCTGCACCCTGGTCCGACCATCAGAAAGCAAGAGACCAGAGAACTCGAAAGGCGAGGCTCACCGAGCCATTTATCTCTCCACCCTTCAATTAACCCCACATGTGTTTATTGGCCAGGTTGGCACAATAAACTTTAACGAAGTCAGGCACAAGATGTTTCTTAGGAGACAAGGAGAATGAAAAGATGGCGGAGGAAAAGAGAAAAATGACCTGTGATGCAGTTTTGACGCAGCCCCTGTCCTCTTCCTGGGGAACTTGGGTAGTAGAAATTGCCTGCCAGAGTTGCCCCAAGTTGGGCCCAAATGACCAGATATCTTTAAAAACTATCCTCGGTGCAAGTGAGGTCTCGGGTGGGATAGCCGTCTACAGCCGCAGCAGACCATGAGAGTCAAGAGCTAGAAGCAGTACACACCTTGCACATTTTTACGTATGAAAATCTAGGGGTGATTTCAAAGGTGGTTTCTCTTGAGTCACTTTTCTAAGATAAACTATAGAACAGAGAATATCAGAGCTGGAGAGATCATGGGAGCTCGTTGGTCAACTCCTTATTATTTAAAGATACGGATTTTAAGGGTCAAGGAGGAATATGCCTAGTTCAAGCATGTCTGGAGTTAGACCCTAATGCCATGGAACAACGATACCTTACACACTTATTTAATTCAAAATCATTAAATACTTAGGGGTTCCTCTTGTAGGTTGCACAGGCGCACACCCTTCAAAGAATCCGCCCTCTTAAACTTAATGTCTTCAATCATTCTAGGACAGGCATTATAGAAAACAAAGAGACTGGAGTTTAAGAAGATGATCAATTTTCTTTTTCATTTTCATCCTGAGACCAGTGCTTGGTTCCTATGTTAGATCTCTCTCATTGTACTTTGTTTAAAGATTTCAATTCCTGGAAGGATTTCGTTTGCTGATCTGTGATGATTGCTGGCTCTTCTCTGCTGCTTGTAAACACCTAATTTTCTTATCTGCAGCCTAGTAATCTCGTACTCATTCATAAGACAATTTTTCACGACCTGGCATTTCATATGAGCTAATTTATACAGAGAACTAGCAATTCAGCTCTCTAGGGGGTTGCCTCTTGGGTTTCTCTGGTGCCTTCCACACCCTTTCATTTTGGTGATTAAGCATCACAATTCTCACTTTACACAAGCTTCTCTTTCTGCCTAGATGAGGCGGCTGCCTCTTTAGCCATTTGCTGGGATGAGATCTGATGCTCTGCTGCTGTGGGGATTTTGCTGTCTATATTAATAGCAGAAGCATGGGTGATGTAAGTAGTTTATGAACAACTAACCTATAGCTTAGAAGTTCGAACTCATTTAACAACTAAACAGAAATGAGGTCAGGAAATCTCCTTCCATGACGATGACAGCCAAGGAAACCTTAAGGAGCACTTTTACTTGGTAACACATGGACTTTCCATGCATCGAGGCCAATTTGATGGAATGAGCAACAGTATCATGAACAAGGATGAGAAAGCATTAAGCTGTTTGGCTCTGCCTTGTAACCATATGCCTCTGGTTCTAGGAGTGAAAGTCTGGTTCCAGATGGCAGGTGGCCCGCCACACACCAGTCAAAATTCCTCCCCGGACAGGGCACTACCTGGCTGCTGCCTCTCCCAGACAGGGAGACTTCAGCCATTCTTCTTAACATGCAGGAGGCAGGGAGCTGGATGCGGGCAGGGACATGGTATCATTATGGTGGGTCACTATTGTTTTAGACTGTTCACCATTCTTTTGGGCACAATTCCTAATCTCAATCACTTTAGAGATCCAAGAACGAAATGAGGAGCCCTGGTGGTGCAGTGGGCTAAGTGTTGGGCTGCTAACCACAAGGCTCGTGGTCCAAACCACCAGAAATTCAGCCAGAGAAAAATGAGGCTGACTATGCCAGTGAACGCTTCCAGTCAAGGAAGCCACCGGGGCAGTTCTACCCTGTCCTATGGGGAACCTGAATGAGTCAGAATCCACTCCATATCAATGGGTGGATGTGGGCAGGATGGTGTGTAGAACTCTAACCATGATCACTTATTGTTTCTAAACCTCACTTTCTCCTCTTCTCCCATCTTCCCAAGCGTTAGTGGACATGTTTCCTGTCACGCTAAGATTAGGTAGCTGGCAATCCCCTTTCAAAGAAAACTCTTTTCTTTGCTACTTCCAATTATTGGCTACAGACCAACCTATTGTTTCTGGAGACATCATCTTAGTAAGAAATGTAATCTGGATTTTTTTTTTACCCCACCCCGGCCCCCAAGGATTTATCTTCTCCATGTCCCAGATACAGTTCTTCTCCAAAAATGGAGTTGATCATCTTTTTTAGACTTGGAGATGATCCATTCTGTTTTCCTGGAAAGCTATCTAGGACTCTGGAATTGTTCCACTCCCAGGACCGTGTAGTGTGGACTATTCTGGATGCATGAGGATGATTTTAGTGGGGTGAGGGTTTGCAACAGAACGTGCTAAGACCTCAAAGTCCTTCTCACTAGACTCTCAATATGCCGTTTTTCATAGCTATAGCACGTAGCTTTCTGAGTTTATAGGGGAATACTTTATTGCCAAATCTTTGGGGAAAACAATTAATGATAGATTGGTACTTTTAAGAAGACTCTTATCTCGATGCTTCCTAAGATTGTTTGAAGACATTTAACCATTGGAAAGGTCTTTGGGAAATTGCCATTCAGAAAAAATAAAACCATTTCCTAAGGATTTGTTTAGAATTACTTTTTCTGACACTAAAAATTGTATAGGGTAGCCTTCCACTGACTCTGACTGCCTGGAAGCTCAAAGCCAATTTTGACGCCTCTCATAGATTCTCTGCCATCTATCACACCATATCTCACAGATCCCTTCTTCTACTTAGTCTGGGTTTTTAAGGGTGCTTCAGATAGCTTGCGGAAAAATGAAAATGGAAGGACTTTTTAAAGCCCCCCTCACACTATTCCTACGTGAATTAATTTCACTAATCTTTCCTCCTGCTCCTCCTTCTCCTCCTCCTCCTTCTTCTTCTTCTTCTTCTCTCTTTTGTATGCCATTTCAGAGCCCTGATAAGAAAAATACAAATAAATAATATTTGTAATATTGTTATACAAATTAATATTAAGCCTACAGCTGGTCCTGTGAGCTTGAGGATACTCTTTCAGGAGTCTTGTCTGTTATATTCTCTCATTTTCCTCTAAGCCATTTCTGCTTCCTGAGGTTTAGCAATGGACCAACCTCAGTTATATAATAGACACCTATGACATATTTGATTATCTTTCCTTTTGGGGGCTGGAAAGGATTGTGAACCAAGATACTTAGTTTATTTCAAAATGAAGGAAAGAAAACTTTCCACAGATGGCAAGTGATGGCTAGAGCAAGGGCCACATCAGCTGTTTCAGGCTGATTCTCTGGGGAAGCAAGAAAAGTAAAGCTTATGTATGCATATATACAATGAGGCTTATATCAAGCAATTGACACACGCAATTGTGGAGGCAGGCCAGTCCTAAGTCCATGGGTCATATATCAGGCTGATGGCTTCTCCTGACTCATGCAACTTCAGAGGCTAATGAACCCAACTCTGGCAAGTCCACTGTGGCTTATGGCTACAGAGATGAATGAATCCAATATCAACAAGAAAGGTAGCTGGCTGCCATTGATTCCCAAGATTGGCTGGCAATACAGTAGGCTGCTAACTGAAGTCCAAAGAACTGGAGGTGAGTTGATGAATGAGATGTAGGATCCAGACCTAGCAAAGAGCAAGCAAGCTTTCCATAGTGTTCACATATATTAGAAGCAGGAGACATTCCCACAGAAATGTCATCATAAGAGAAGTACTATGTCTTATCTGCCAAACCATTGAGAATCCTGGCCCAGCCAAGTTCACACAGCACCTTGATTATCACAACAGTCTATCAAAATGTTTCCTTTGGCCTTTAGGTTTGGTCCGGCTAGTGTTTTGAGAGGTGACATAACAAACTAGTAGGTTGCACTTGGCTGTCAGAGAAGTAGTTCAGCCTTACTACTTTTATCCCGTCGGGTTTAACATTTTATATTATTTTGTAGGTTGTATTTGATACTCTTGCTTTATGGTGATTCATCCATTTCCTAAGTGTGATACAGATGCATGAAATGCTCACAATGACCACGTGACATACAGACTATACCAGTGAATTTTATACCCATAAATTAGACCTATCTGAATTACATGGTGTATCCATCATCAAAGTCATGCCAGAGTCCCACTGACTGAATTCCCATTTTACTTTCTCTTTGCAAGCTCTTGACTCCAGAATTCTTCAAGGATCATTGTCCAATATTGAAAGCCCGTCTTTCCACTACACTCATACATATATTACATCTTGATTTTGGAATAGAGGTAATTCCTTGGGAGTATTCTTGAAGTGTTCTAGACATCTGGACATAAAAAAGCATCATCTGCATGCACATATATGTTAACATGCATGTACATGTTAGGGGAGCAGACTGAGTGCCCTTTAAGTGCCTTCTAATATTAGGGAAATCTCATATGACTTTGGTGCAGCCCTCACAGCTTTCTGGGCCTCAGTTTCCTCTGAAATCCTTAGGCTGAATTCCAATCCTGTTTTGTTATAAAATTTTCTAGTACTGTCACTGCCTTGAGATTTAATAAATCTTCAAAAAGGCACGGGCATTCTTTGTTTTAATGATATTTGTATATGTTCTCTACATCTACATTTCTACACCTATATAGTTACATATAATCTTATTCATACATGAGCTGAAGAGCAGCAGCATCTCCACCCTCATGCAGTTAGAAACCCAAATTCTTGGATCTCTCCCCAGACCTCTGAGAGTGGACTCAGGGACATCCACTCACAGAAGGCTCACAAGGAAGAGATGAGTCATCCAGGGCACAGTATAGCTCTGATTAAACATGCAAAAGTCCTCTGGTTCCTTGACACTTCTCACACCCCACTATCATGACCCCAATCCTGCCTTTCACTTCGGGCTACATCTGGCATGTGAACAGGTATAGATAACAAGGAGCTCATGACACACGGAATCCAGGTTAGAGAAACCCCTCAGGAACAGAAAAGGGAGTAGCAATACCAGGAGGGTAGGGGAAAGTGAGGAGAGGAGGGGAGAAAGGGAGAATGGATCGCAATACAACCCCCACCCCCACCCACCCAGGGGGATGATCAACAGAAACCGTGGGGGAAGGGAGGGGAGACAGTGGTCCGTACTTTTTAATTTATCATGGCGTCACGAGGATGGGAGTGGGGGAGGGTAGGAAAAAGAGAAGCTGATATCAAGGACTCAAATAGAAAATAAAGGTTTAGAAAATAATGATGGCAACATAAGTACAAATATGCTTGATACAATTGATGTATGGATTGTTATAAGAGCTGTAAGAGCCCCCAGTAAAACGATCTTTAAAAAACCCCAAAACCAAAAACAAAGGTCCAACCAAAACAGTGTCTTTGAAGGGGACCTTCTGGACCAGTTAAATAAAAATTTATTTTTAAATCATTTTATCAGGGGCACATATAACTCTTATCACAATCCATACATACATCAATTAAAATATTTTTTAAAGTGCAAAAAAAAAATAAGTTCTCCTGGTAGCTCTAGGCATACAAAGCTGGGAGCATTGTTTGACAGCTCAGGGGCTCTGTGTTCCCAGTTTTGAGTGTAAGAATCACCCGGTGAGTCTGTTACACAGCTGGTTCTCAGACCCCATTGACTGGGCTCTTTGTACGTGGGTGCTGCCCAGGACCCACAGTTGTATATGCATCAGTCTCATTCCAATGCAGGTGTCCAAGAAGCAACTTGTAAATTGCGAGACCCATGGAGAGAGAATTGACTTTTCAAACTTTATTGGTCACAGATATGTGGGAAATTTATTTAAAACTCAGTTTTTTAAGTCTGACCCCAGATGCTCTGATAGAATGGATGCCTGGATGCCTGCATTTAAAAGTAACCATCTCAGTGAACTCTGATTCTGGGGGCCAGGGACCACATCTTGAAAGCCACTGCTCCTGGAAGCAAACTGAGGATAGAGGTTAGCTTTCAGATGACCTTTCTAGGTCAGAGCTACAGCTTAAATCTAATAAAGTGGGATCAAGTGGGATGGTCGTCAAGTCCAAGGCTTCGACCCAGAGAACAGTCAATTACATCAGTAAAAAATGGAGGAGGTGTGACTTAGCAGTAGTCCACATTACAAGTAAAAGGGAAAGTAACTGTGTTTTTATTCAGTGGCAGGTGCTAGAAAGTGCACGCAGCCTTAGGCTTACTTAGTAGAAATAATGTGTTTAAAATGGATGGGGGTAGGGATATGGACTCTTTATATACTGTGTGAAGCCCACACCTAGAACGATATTTTTAGTTCTAGCAACTACACATTCGATGGATGAAAGGGAGTTGGAAGTGAAATTCACATTATGGACCATACCGTGTTTAACCAAAAATGTTAAGGTTTGGGTTCATTCAAGCGCCTCAATAGAAAAACCTGACATTTTAATCCCCCAAATCCGCCCTTGAACACCCCAGACCCACAGTGCTCCTCTGACAGGCGAGATCTCCATGAGACAGAGTGAGCTCTCTGGTAACTGCACTGTGACTCTCTGCAAACCACCCATGTGTCTCCTTTAGAGACATTGGACTGTCAGGATCATAAGAGAGTAAGGATCACCTTAAGAAGAATGTGATTTCCCAACACCTCTGTGCTCATGAAGAACCTATACATGGATCAAGAGTCAGTCATTTAAATCGCATAAGGGGACAATGCATGGTTTAAAAATCATGAAACTGTGTGTCAGGGTTTTAGTCTGTCACGATACTTCGTCAGCCTGTACGATGAGCAAATATTTTGAGAAGCTGGCCCATACAAAAAAGAATTCAACATCATGATAGGAAGAAGGCTACTTATGCAGATGACTCAGGCTTTCTTACAGAAACCGAGGAGGGTTTGAAGTACTTAATGGTGCAGAGCAAAGACGTTTAGCCTTTAGCATGGATTCCACCTCAATGTAAAGAAACAAAATCCTCACAAATGGAGGGTGCTTAATTATTGGTCTCCATGATAAATGGATATTGAAGCTGTCAAGGATTTTCTTTGGAATGGTTTCTTAATCAATGATCAATGGAGCAGCTGCCGAGCAATCCAGCAACATCTTGCACTGAGCAACTGGGTTGCCAGAGACTCCGTTCAAACCTTAGGAGCTAAATCTTCAGAGCATCGTGGCCTCAGGTAATCTTGATCCAAGCCATGCTATCTTAAGTTGTCTCATAAACACTCTAAAGTTGGACAACGAATATGGCAAACCAGAGGAGAACTGGTACCTTTGAACTACGGTGTCGGCAAAGGAGAGTGGAATTACGTCAGACTTCCAGAAGAACGAACACATATATCTCAGAAGATGAGCAGCCAGAAGTGTCCTTACAAACGAGGATGGTGATATTTTGTCTTATGTACAAAGGACATGTTATCAAGAGGGCTCAGTACCTAGAGAAGGACACCATCGTTCTTGCGAAAAGGAGGAAGACCCTCAGCAAGATGCTTTGACACAGTGGCTGCAAATACAGGCTCACACATAACCACAATTGTGATGCTGGTTCAGGACCAGTATTTTCCTTTTTTTAAAAAAAATCATTTTATTGGGGCTCATACAACTCTTATCACAATCCATCCATCCATCCATTGTGTCGAGCACGTTTGTACATATGTTGCCATCATCATTCTCAAAACATTTGCTTTCTACTTGAGCCCTTGGTATCAGCTCCTCATTTTCCCCCCTCCTCCCCTGCTCCCCCCTCCCCTATGAACCCTTGATAATTTATACATTGTTATTATTTTGTCATATCTTACACCATCCGATGTCTCCCTTCACCCACTTCTCCGCTGTCCGTCCCCCAGGGAGGAGGTTATATGTAGATCCTTGTAATCTCTTCCTCCTTTCTCCCTCGCCTTCCCTCCACCCTCCGGTATCACCACTCTCACCACTGGTCCTGAAGGGGTCATCTGTCCTGGATTCTCTGTGTTTCCAGTTCCTATCTGTACCAGTGTACGTCCTCCAGTCCAGCCAGATTTGTAAGGTAGAATTGGGATCATGATGGGGGGCGGGGGAGGAAGCATTCAAGAACTAGAGGGAAATTGCATGTTTTATCATTGCTACACTGCACCCTGACTAGCTCGTCTCCACCCCGCAGCCCTTCTGCAAGGGGGATCACCATGACAGAGCCATTCAACAGACTCTAATAACAGCCGCAGCCTTGTTTTATTTCACCAAGTGTTCGTGATGACCCCGTGACATATGTATTAAAACAATGGTCAGGCAGTCTGCTCTGATTCATGAAGCCCTCAGTTTCAAAGTAGACCTGTATTCTATAGGGTCTTAAAATCTACTCTTGGAAGGAGAGCACCAGAGTTTTCTTCTGAGGGGCCTCTGTGTGGGCCCAACCCTGTTGGTCAGCAGCGGCATGCATTGAGTTTGTGCTACCAGGGACTGTGGCATGCAGACAAAACGCATTTTAAAGGCCAGGAAAACTGAGCCTGCCAGAAAGGAGAATTGACGTGCCTAATTATATTCCACTTCTCCCCAGAGGTGCCTGATGTTTGCCTTGTTAACAGCACCTATAGTCCGGGAAGGTGGTGTGCTACACATAGATTTTCATTCAACAACACTGCCTTGTAGCAGAAAGTCGAGATGCCTGTTTTGAGCCTCGCGTGGTTGTGAGATGATCCTTTGTAACTTGGGAACCAAGACATGTCGTCCCTGGCCCCCATTTCCTCGTGGCCTGATTCCAGCGCAGTGCTGGATGACATACTGTTGACTTTGGGTCTCTGGTATGTGCCTGGTGTAATATTTACTAACTAGTCTGCTCTGTGGACACAGAGGCCAGCCATGAGACTGGCTGTGTTTGCCCTGCTCTGGCTCCTGGCGGGGTTGGTTTCCATGGAAATGGCCTTTCCTGTTTAGCAGCCTTGAAGGGAGGGATAAAAGAGTACACTGTTTGGCACTGAGGCCTGGGGCCCAGTGGAGTTGGACTTTTCTCTGGGATCCTAGCAAGGAAAGAGGAGCCATTCCCACCCTACTTTCCACATTCTGAAAATGATGTCAGTTTTGCATTTTTTCGCCTGTCTCTGATTGTGTGAGGGGTGGGGGGCCCTGAGGGAGGAAGGCTTTCCCTTCTAAGCACTCCCAGGAGAAGTCGACTCCCTTAGCCCTGTCACTATCGAATCCCACCTGTCAGGCCCCCTGTGTTTTCTTCTCCTAAGCAACTCTTCAGCATAGCCCTTTTCTGCTCCCGTTAGACCCAAGCATTTCTGATTTTGATGTAGCATCCGGAGAGTCCTCCCGGACCACACCTTTACCCAACCGTCTGCACAGAACAGGAACGAGGTCTGACCGAATCTCCACCCAGGGCTCTTTCTAAGCCTGCAGCGGCTTGAATGAAAAGTTCCAGGGACTCCCTACTGCCTGAAGACACTCTGCTGTCATTTTCTTAGCCTGGTATATGTTTCACACTGACAGCATATCTCAATTTAGCCAGCCACCTTTCAAATGCTCAGTGACTAGTGACCCTGAATCTGGTCCCTGCCTCCCTTCTCGGGCATCCTCCTCTTTGAGTTTTCCAGTTTCCTTAAATGCCGATGATGGAGTGAGTTCTATGTTGGGCTGAACCACAAAACCAGCAGCTGCAATCACCAGCCGCTCCATGGGAGCAAGAGGAGACTTTCTACTGCCGTAAAGAGTTGCCGCTTCAGAGACCCACAGGGGCAGTTTCCCCCTGCCCTACAGGGTTGCGATGGGTTGGACTAGACTCGATGGCAGTGAGACCCTTCACACCAAACCTTTGGCCATCTCTGTGACATTTCGGCATCCGCCTGCCTTGCTGCCTTTGTACATGTGGTTCTCTCAGCTTGGTATGTCCTGCTTCCGACGAACATATTTTGACTAAAAAAAAAAAGGATGTCCTTCCTTTTGTTCTTGTTGAAATACATACACCAGAACGTACAGTGATCACCGATTCAATTTCTACATGCACAACTCAGTGACATTGACTGCATTCTTCAAGTTGTACAACCATGTTCACCTTCCTTTGCTGAGCTGTTCCTCCATCTTTATCGAAAGTCACTGCCCATGCCCTCATCCCATTTTCTAGCAGACCTTTGGCGTTAGTGCTGTCAATTTGATCCTATGTAGACAGTTCTTTTGGAAGAAAGACAAGGCTTTGCACTCCTATAAAGAGGTAAAGTCTTGGAAACCCACAGAGACAGTTCTACCCTGTCCCACAGAGCGGCCACGAGTCAGCTCCTTCTTAAAAAATGGTTTTTAGATCATTCATTAAAAGAGCCCAAAGCTTAAGGCTGACAGGCTTTGCTAATTCAGGTAAACTATTGTTTGGTGCGGGCGTCCTGGTGGCAGAGTACGCAGTTCAAACCCACCAGGGTCCCCATCTGAGAAAGATGAAGCTGAGTGCTCAGGTGAAGGTTTGGTCTTTGAATTGCAGCAGGGCGGTTCTACCCCAGCCCATCGGGTAGTAGTCACTGTGCATGAGAATTGACTGCAGGGCAGTGTGTTTGGTTTCCACTGTTTCATGTAAAGAAGGTCAGGGGCTAGTTTCCGTGTGAGATGCAAAGGTTATCTCAACACGGTACTTTCATGAACTCATCCAAGTTGGATGGCTCCTGAAAATCTGGATCCCAGGACCATTTGAAAATCTGTTCCACATTTTTCCACTTCATTCAGGATTTTGCAATGGCATCTGTGACCAAAATATCATGCAAGGCTAGCCAGGTACTGTCTAGTTCACTCCTGGAGAATTTTAGTCATACATTAACCTCAAATTAAAATGGTGTTTGGGCTGAATCGTTTTCCTTCCCCCCCCTGTCCACATGTCTCACCTTCCCACCCTGCTTTCCTTCTCCTCTTCACTAGCACTCCGTGCACGTGGGGTACACCTGGTGTGTTCCAGTGAAACTAGGGGCTTCTCTACCATGGGGTGCCTGTCAGGAAGCCAGCGGCATGCCTAGTTCCCATATGTGGCACTCTGGAAATGTGAGAAAGAAGGAAAGAAAGAAAGAAAGAAAGAAAGAAGGTAGGAAGGAAGGAAGAAAGAGTGAAAGAAAGAGGGGGTGACGACCCTGAATTCTGCCGTCCTGTGGAGTTTTCCAGTCATGTACCATTCCAAACTACTGCTGTCCCTTGAATGATCAGGTTCTAATTCTCTTAATATTCGACTTATTCAACCACCATCTATCCCAGACAACATATACATTCATGTTCATTCTATCCAATTCCAAATAGCACTGAGAAATGAAATAGGTAGATTAAACACTTAACACGTATCACAGTAAAGTCCATAATATATTATATATGTGAAAAGTTAAAAACATGCACACATACATAACTGCTGTTGTTTTGACTAATCCAGGCTATAGGTCCCTTCTATGAGCAGTTATAATTGTGTGGGAGTCATGGTTATGGGGGTAGGGGGTCATCCTCCTGGGATGTGTGGCATGGCGATGCGAAGTCGAGGGAAGAGATGAATTCAATCTTAGTTCAGCTGCATCCTAGTCCTGTGATTTTGCACAGGTAATTCTCTCTCTAGCCCTCAATTTGCACACCTGTGAAATGGGGCTGTTTGCAGTACCGCCCCTGGGGCAGGTGCTGAGATGTCACTGTTAAGTGCCCTCGAGGCTGCCCAGCTTAGGGCTCCCATGTCACAAAGCACGGCTGCTCCACAGGGTTGCTAAGCGAAATCTTCCCAGGAGCAGCGTGCCAGGCCCTCTCTCCAGCAGAGCCACTGGGTGGGCTTCAGCCGCTGGCCTCTTGGGGAACAGCTGAGCACTTTACTGTTGCCTCTGCAGGGATCCTTTCAGCCGAGAGGCAGCTGGTGGTGTTGGGCATTTGTGAGTAAGATCCCCTTCAAAAGACCACTGTGGACTACACAAGAAAACACTGCTGGGCCGGTGCCATGCTCACAGCAGCCTCCCTCTCACAAATGGAGATTCTGGGTATCAAACAGGCCACGGGCATGTGGACACCAGAGTTATCACATTTCCCTTGGTGAAAATTCCTCTCTTATTAAACAGGAGCTAGTGCAGCATTTTTTAGCGTTAGGCCATTTCCAGAATGAAATCCAAGAGTTCTTAGTTTAGATGAAGATTTCCGGGACTGGGTGTCTCCCGAAGAGCAGTTTGTGTTTGGTGACATCTGGTGGTTTGATTTGGTAGTTGGCAAAGCTAAAGTTTGTAAAGCTTCTATTTTGTCTGCCCCATACCCACTGCCCACCCCTTGCCCCCATTCCTCTACCTTCTCCATCCCTTCTGCTTCACTCCAGAGGAGCAGCCCCTATTTCACTGGCCAACTACTTGTCCTGTTGAAGTTTCCAATGCTCCATCTTTCTGTAGTCGGGCAGCATCCACTCGCCCTATTTCTCTCTGGTCAAATCGAACAGGCCCCTGCCCCATTCTCTCTCTCTCCTTCAGAAGGATACAGTTATAATCATTATAATTAAGGTCACGAGTCCTCCTTGACTTGCTGGGAGTATTCCCTTGTCTGTATATTCATTTTACTTTTATCTGTGTACTAAATATATTCTTTCTATATGAGGGGATGTCAAACAGAATCAGCACTAGGATTTGAGCTCCCTCATGTACAAGTTTATTGCAAACTAAGTGTGTTTCCATCAGTGGATGGCTGCAGATATGTGCCCTAGTAACACACAGTCTCTTGGTTTCATTAGGGGGCCTTAGTGGATCCTGAAGGGGTCTGCTGGACCAGCCCAACGCTAGGCAAAGGCTTTAGCTCAGAAAAGTATGATAGGGTGGGGGGCGGGGGCAGGATTTCAAAGGAATATTCATGACCAGTTTTCTCAAAGGACATAGGACAATAATGCTTGCTTCTTAGGAAGAATATTTAAGAAAGCAGAAAGTGTCCTTATTAAGAAAAAGGCCAAGACATTTGCAACAAGGAATTTTGTTTTTCATCACAGCAATGTACCTGTTCATTCTTTGAGTTATATCAAGGGTGCTTCTGTGAGAATTTCATTGAGAAACTTTACCCTATCCATCCTAAAACCCTGATATTGCCCCTTCAAACTTTTTGTTTCCTAAACTCAAAGAACATTAAAAAAAAAAAAGCACTATTTGAGTCCCTTGAAGATATGGTGTCAAGCAAAGAGTTCAGGATTCTCGAGGAAGAGTTGAACAGATAGTGTGATAGGTAGGTTTATTGTGCCAACCTGGCCAATAGGACCATGAGGGATTAATCAGGTCGCAGTTTGATTGGAGGGCAAAGAGATACATGACTTGACAAAGCCTGTCCCTTTCTCTCTTGCTATTTGGTGATTGGAGCAGCGGGCGGCTGCTTTCACTAGTTCTCTGCCTCAACTTGTGAGCTACACTACCTGTGGGACAAGCCAACCTATGAATTGTGTCTTGAGAGCTTGAGGCTCCTATAATTTTGCTGCAATAACTTTTTGACTTACTCTCATATCACAACCTAGGAGATGAATTTTGTGGGTTAGTAGACAGCGTGCCCTAAAATATGCAGAAGTCCTAGTCCTGGTACTTGTACATGGGTAATACTGCTTTGTTGGGCAGTAGAATGTTTAAAGATATTATCAGTTAACACGAGGTCATAGCAGAGTAGATTCTAATGTCCTATCAGTTGTGTCCTGGTAAAAGACACAGAGAGACAGAACACAGAAGGAAAATGGGCAAGTAGAGATGGAGGCAGAGATTGGAGTTAAGCTGTAGTTCAAGCCAAGGAACTCCTGAGGATAACCTGAAGCTGGGAGAGACGAGGCATGATCTCCCCCTTATAGACTTGAGAGAAAGCATGAAGATGCTAATATTCTGCATTCTGGGTTGAGGGACAATCAATTGCTCTCACCAAAAGACCCCCATTTTGTTACAAAAGCCAGTGTATGCTTTTAAAAACTCCCTGCAGTTGGCTCTGCTCTGCCCAGGGCAATCAAGCACATGATCCCACTGATCTCAGACACATATCATTTCCTTAAAAAAAAAACAACCCCCAAACCCCCAAACCAAAACCAAACCTCTTTCTTTGTCCCCTCATTTAGTAAGCAATATTTACTAAAAGCCCCATAATGCATTATGCCTCTGTTACATTGGACTTACATGCAGTGTTCCCCAGTAAGTAGTGAAAAACGCCACTTTTATCCCGGCTCTCTCTCCTCTTTCTTTTTCTCTCATTTATATTCCAGGTGCCAGTACATCTCTGGCACACAGAAATTTCTAAATAACCTGTTCTTTCTGATACCTACTTTCATTGTCAAACACAAAAGAATTACATTGCTCATGACAGTTGACACGGATAATACTTAGGCTGTTCTATTACCCTCCCAAAAATACCCCCAAGTGACCACTTGCCTGGCTAAGTATTAAAGTGGACAACTTAAGATAGTAGAACAAAATAGTAACCCGGTAGTTGGAGGAAATGGATTTTCAGGGAGTAAGGAACTCACGAAACAAAGGTCTAGTATGAGTTGGGGCCATTTTAGCTCTTTGAATGAATCCTCTTTGCTAAATTCAGTGATTTCCAGTTTGGGGGCTCTGATTCTTAGCCAGAAAACATGCCAATAATATTCATGTATCTACGTCGCTTTCACATCATGTTATATTACTACATAGTAATATAGTCATATTTGTTGTAGCACTGCAAAAGGGATGTGAAAAAAGAAACTTAAATAGGAGTCTAATGGTCTCTTTCTACCCCCTGGGGCATCCAGGGATCATCCTACTTGCCTGAGATGCCTCTTCTCACTGTGTGGGGCCTGGCCAATGTCTGCAGTCTGGTTCCATTACTACACAGATCTTCTCAGTCTGGCTTCCTCAGGCTCTGTTGTTCTCTCTGCTTCCTTCTGGGAAATTTGGTACTTTCTCCCCACCTCTGTCCGGCCTTTGGTTCAATTTTTCCGGCTCTCCTGCAACACGTTTTTCCCTCCCCTCCTGGGTTAATCAAAGTTCACCATCTCGGAGCATCCTTCTCTAGAACTTCCCACTACAGAAAACCCCGGGGAAACTGAGCCGCGAGGGAGCAGGTGACTGTGCTAGGAGGAAAAGCAAGGAGCCAGCTTTATGAACGATTGTTTATCCATTCAGCAAACACAGATGCAAGTCCAGGCACTGGAGCGGACTCTGTTTAGCAAGTTCCCCAACGTGGGAAAGCTAGGGTCAACAGGCCCTGACGTTTGAGGGCTAAACAATGTTTCATTAATCAATGAAGTCAATTGGATTTTGTGTCATGATCTGGCAGGATAAGCTTGGATACTGAAATCTCATTTGGCTTGAGTTAACTTCAGCCAAAATAACCCGTTTCGTATGTCATTAAGTGTCTTCAAGGAGGAACAGGAGTGCCAAGCTGTGGTCAGGGTTAAATGAGGTAACGTAAGTAGGATGACCAACTTGTCTTGGTTGGCTCAAGACTTTCACTAAGTTAGCCCTCAAGGTTCTATATTTTGGAAACCAAATTAGTCCCAAGAAAATTGCAACAATTTGTCACCCTAAATGCAGGGAAGGTGCCTGGGGAGTCCCTATCATGCAGGAGATGCCTGATAAATGCTTGTTTCTGTCCCCCATTTCTCTTTCCAGCCATTTTAGACCTTTGCTTCTTCTCTCTACCCTGCCGAGCTTGTTCTAAGATGTGTGACTTTGATCCAGGCTGAGGGAATGGACAATTCTTCAATGCTGATGGTCTTTCTTCCACTAGGAATATGCATACTTTAGTACGAGGTGTCTCCGGTTGAAAGGAATGTGTTCACAATGGTGACTCTTCAGATAGAGTATTGGGTCTCTGGATAACCTTTCTCATTCCTGAATGCTAGGAGGTGTGTGAGTGTTGGCTATGTGCTGGGCACTGGGTCAGCCCCAGGGAGACAGCAGTGGTGAATGAGCACACCCACCACTCCTTGCTGGTGCCGGTACCACTGCTATCTGACCTCCCGGGTTGTGTGAAGCCTGGGCACTGCAGCCCCTGTCCTTACATTCCTCCCACTCCCCAACACATGGAGTATCCCTGACTCATGATCATCACCAAGTGTGATGATGGGGCTGAAAGGCATCTCCAGAATTCACTCAGACTGCCAGAACATGACAAAAATGTCCCCTGAGCTGCTTGAGGGTCTTCAGAACCTTGTCAAGTCCCTCTTTTGGGTCCCATCTGTCATGCGAAGGGAGGGAGCTATGGCCTCCCTGGAGGTCTAGCCCTAAGTGGGTAGGAGTGTACCAAGGGCAGCTGGGAGGTTCTCGGTTGTGCTATGGAGGACTTAAGCACAGATCTGGACAAAAATCTGGCCAAAGCAAAGTACCACAATTTGGAGTGATTTGGGTCACGGAAACTACAGTCAAGTTCCTTTGGGAATGGAAGATGGTCCATTATTCTACATGGACTGACCTTTGGGGAACTGAGTACAAATCTAGATCAGTGTGTGTGTGTGTGGTGTGTACACATATGTATAGATATGTAATCATGTGTCTGTGTGTATATATTTTTGTATATTTGTGTGTGTTTAAATGGGTGTCATAATGTATGTATGTGCCTTTATGCATGTGTTATATATGGTTCATGTATGTATGTGTGTATATATGTGTGCCTGCCTATGTAGTGATGTGTGTATGTATGTATGTGTACATATGATGTGTGTGTATGGGTAGGTACAGGGCTTTTAGAAGACTGCATGGAACTGGCTAATAATCCAGATTTGGTTTAATGTGAATACCTTTATACTCAACGTTTTGATTTCTTCATCTATAAAGTGAAGGTTTATAGGTTTATTCTTTCTGTTCCTGTAAGTATTCACAGCCTCAGCAGCCTTAGGTAGCCATTCTAGTCTGCCCCGTAGAGTCACTGTGAGCTGGAATTGGCTCAATGGCAGTGGGTTTATAGGGTTGCTTTGAAGACCAAGCTACTGTAAGATTGTAGAGCGGATATCTTATCATCTCAGAAGTCAAGCACGTCTTTTAAGCAGCGATGTTAAGCAGGAACACATGTTTTTTGTTGTAAAATAAGTGCATCTCATCAGTGCTAGCACCCTCAGGCACTCGAGTGATAAAAAAAACCAGGGAGATGCAAGGAGTAGTGAGGCAGCACCTGCCACAGAGCAAATCCTTGATGAGCCGTCACCTTTGTTGCTAATATCATGACAGTGAGCATGTTCTCTAGGCTGCAGTCTTAGTCTCTGTGAAACTGGAGTATACATACTTGGCATATAAATATGAGGGGCCTTCAAAAATGTGCATGAAAAATCCCACCATCTTTTAGTTTCACTATTCTACTCTACAATTTTTTTGGCAACCCCCTCCCACTTGGCAGAATTCTCACATGAAGTGTTCCATAGGCAAGTTCTTACACTCATTCGTGTTGTCCCCAGTACTCATTCAAGTGCACAGAGCTAGCATTCAATGAATAGCTGTAGGATGAATGAATGATTGTTGAGCTAGTTGCTTATCATGAGTTTCCTTCATTTGAAACTTACAGGAACACAACTTGAGCTACCTTAGTCAAGGAGAGGCTTTGTTGATTTATAGCAAGAATGAGAATGAGTTTCACTTCAGGGATATGGGCGATGAGGTGCCCTGATTCTGCCCAGCTCTGTGGGATGGCTTTATGTTCTCCTTTTGAATGCAAGCTCTTTCTACGTGGTGAGGTAGAGCTGCCAGCTGGCCCAGGACGGATAGCAGGAGTCTGGCCTTTGTAGATTCTTCTAGAAAAAACCCAGACTAGATGGAACTCCGATATCACCATCACTCCAAACCATGTGGATTGAGAGACCAAAGAACAGTTCCCAAAGACACAATGCAGTAATTGTCACTGGGAAAATGTGCCCTGGATCAACAGTCCATATAATGTCACCCATAACAACAAAGACTGGGAAAACTGAACATGGAAGAGATTGGTTCAGGTGATGTAGTAGAGGCAGGCAGTAGAGGCAGCTAATACACACTATGTGCATATTCCCTTCTTCACTACATGTTTGCTATGGGCTTAGCCTATCCCAAGCTGTCAGTCAAGCCTATTATGCACATTATTTCTGGCAATTCTTACCTTCCTGTTGGGTGGGTGGAGTGAGCCCCATCTGACCAATGAGGAAACTCAGGTACAGAACTGAAGTAATTTATTCTAAGTCACCCACCTAGCAAGTGACAGAGCTAGGATCTGATCTAGTTAAGTCTTTGGAGGGCATGAATCATGGCGTCTCTACCCATGAGCTCTGTGATAGTGGGAAAGAACCCTGACTTCTCTGTGCATAGGCTTCTTGATCATCAGTAAAATGGGGATAACCACAGAACTTATGCCAGAGGGTTTAAAAAGTAAACAAAAGCAACAAAAAACAGAATCTGTATTGTGCTTAGTACCTATCAGGTCATCATTTTTATCCATATTGTCACTATTATTTTGCTATTACTATATTGACTCAAATCTCTGTGCTTCTAAGTTCTCAGTGTCTAAAAGTGTTCCTTGAAACACTTGCTGATGAAGATCAAGGATTGCAGACTTCCGTGTGGATTACAGCTCAATGTCAAGAAGACCCAAATCCTCACAACTGGACCAATGGGTAACATCATGATAAATGGAGCAGATGTTGATGTTGTCAAGGAGTTTGTCTTGCTTGGATCTACAATCAATGCTCATGGAAACAGCAGTCAAGAGATCAAAAGACGTGTCGCATTCAGTAAATTTCCTGCACAAGACCCTTCAGAGGGTTGAAAAGCAAGCCTGCTATTTTGATGACTAAGAAGTGCCTGATCCAAGCCATAGTATTGTCAATTGGCACATATGCATGTGAAAGTTAGACATTGAATAAGGAAGACTGCAGAAGAATCGATGCATTTAAATTGTGGTGCTGGTGAAGAATATTGAAAATACAATGGATTTCCAAAAGGACCAATCATTCTGTCTTGGAAGACGTACAGTATGGCCAGAGTGCTCCTTAGAGCAAGGATAGTGAGATTTCATATTACATACATTGGACATGTTGTCAGTAGAGGGGAGTCCCTGGAGAAGAACATCATACTTGGTAAAGTAGAGGGGCAGTGAGAACGAGGAAGGCCTTCCCGGGGGTGGATTGAAAGACTGACAGCGACAAAGAGGCTCAAACGCAAGAAGAACTGCGAGAGTGGCACAGGACTGGGCAGTGTTTTGTTCTGTTGTGCATAAGGTGGCTATGGGCTGGGACTGACTCGATGGCACCTAGAAACAACAACAACAGCAACAACGTAAGTGTTCCTAACTACAAGGTTGGGGATTCAAGTCCATTGAGGCATTCCCGAAGGAAGGCCTAGCAATCTACTTCCAAACATCAGCTATTGGAAACCCCATGGTGCCCAGTTCTATACTGGCACACGCGGGTCACTATGAGTTGGAATTTACTTGATCGCAATTGGAACAATGCAGCAGAGGAGGCCAATGGAGTAAGCTTGGAGGAGAAAACTATTATTCAGGAAGAGGTGGTCAGCGAAGGCTTCCTGGGGAGGGGTGAATTCCGCTGCTATGGTCTGAGCAACTAGAAGAAGGTGGCCTGTCTCCTCTCCATTGTTAGGCCCCTAGCCTGGGAAGAAGGGGCCTTAGATAATCCAATACTTCCTTATTCTGCTCTATGGCTTTGGTGGTTGGTGAATTCCCGGGCTCTAGGATGAGGGCATCCCCTGTGCTCTTGCTGGGGACCCCAATCCCTTCTTGACTTTGGGCACGGTGTAGGCAGGAGCCTGCTATTCTGCCCAATGGATGCCCCTCTGTTCATCTTAATATTTGTATCCATGCTTATTTCTTATCACACTGGACTTTCATTCCTGCACACACTTCTGTCTGGGATGCAGACAGCTGGTGGCTGCAGCAGTGACCACAGGTGCCACACAGGCTGCTTAGCACACATGATGCATTCTCACTGGCTGGCCAAGAATTTGGGTCAGCTCACAGTCACACAGGCAGCTCTAAGCAGCCTGAAACCTGGGTGCCTGCACCATCAGCCCCGTTTTCAGACGCACTTCTTTCCCTGGTCCAGCCGCAATCACTGTTTCCCCTTCCTTCCCTGTCTTGGCTCTTCTCCTCCCCTCTTCCTTTGCCATCCCCATGCTATTCCCCCTCTGGCTCTCCCCACCTCTCCCTTCCATGTCTGTTTTGATAAGCAGGTGATTTTCCCTCTTGATTGTAAGCCACCAAAACTTTCCTCCAAGATGACTCTTGGTAGATTTGAACCTCTAGTTTTTTTTTGGTTTTTTTTTTAACCAGTTAGCAGCCAAACATGCTAACCACTGCCCACTGTTTTATCACCCAGGGGCACCACAGCCTCATGTGTGGATGGCATATCCCATCCTCTGAATTCTGCCACCTGCGGGCAGACAAGACCCATCATGCTGTCTTCCGTGGTCTGTGAAGTCCAGGCACCGTGTGGTTCGCTAGCTCAACAAGCCCCTCCAATGAAAGGTTCTCAAGAAAAGAAGAAAGCAGCTAAAATTTCTGATCAGACGAGGCACTCGTCAAGAAAGATCAGAAGACAAAGGTGGGAGAGCAAATCAAGTGGGATTCTAGATACAACAAGCTGGTTGTGGAGCTTGTCAGATTCCTGTAACGATATCTACGGAGGATGGAGGATCTGTGTCTCACAGTGCTGCCAACCCACCACAAACCCTAAATGCCACTCGGTCACTCAATGAACAATTATTTCCAGCATCTCTTCTGCTTCGGTCCTTTAGAGCAGATTTAACCAGAGATGTTTAAATGAGTTAGGTGGTACTTTCTGGAGTTTGGATCCCTGATTGGAGTCCTTTAAGTGCTGACCAACCCCTCTGGGGCATAGATTCTAGATGAGAGAATTTTCAATGGTAATGACCCTCCCTTAAGGTTTAGAGTAAAGTTAACTTGCATATGTATATCTATCTCTCCATGTCAGTGTTGACGAAGAGAATTTTAAAGTAAATGACGTTATCCAACTTCATCCTCAGCTTGTTTATGTAGTTTGTAAAACTTTGTAACCACAAATTTATGCTTGCAAATGAGATTATTTAAAATATCAATTTAGTTATGCTTTGATTCTCAGTT
>NW_022111378.1:5026219-5028665 GCF_000313985.2 Echinops telfairi | reverse complement strand
TATGTAGTTTGTAAAACTTTGTAACCACAAATTTATGCTTGCAAATGAGATTATTTAAAATATCAATTTAGTTATGCTTTGATTCTCAGTTTTTTGGCCATGCTTCTAAATTGCTGCTTTAGATTAGATCGATTGGTCTTGGATAGAACAGATTATCTTCCATAATGTAACATAATGAATAGTCTTCACTTTGCGTCATGCAACATAATATCATGCAATGTAATGAATCAGTTGAGATATGGAATCTCTTCCTGTCTCTGTCCAGCTTGGGTTTGGGACTTGAGGTTTGTGTCCCACTGATGTCCTCTCACCATTCTGAGGTGCTGCTACTCTTGGGGACCTCTGGGACATTCTTGCCCATGTTCATTTTAGCTTTCAAAGGCAGCATTCACACTTGTCTCTTTCACCTTGCAAATATATGCCTGGGAATTTATTTAGACTTGTACAAATAGGAGAAGATGATTTCACACACGGTGTGCCTTCTTCAAAATTCTCACAAGGCAAGGGAATAGATGGGGGGCAGGAGTGGTCAGGGACACATACAGAAAGCAAATAACACCCCACGTTTCTAAGTCAGAGAAAGCTGTTAGGTGTGCTAGAGCTGGCTCCACCTCTCACAACCTGTGCCCAGCAGCAGGAAAGCCAGCCTCGTGTCCTCCTCTGTGACAGGATGGCAGCCACTGTGTCAGTCCAGCTCAGCGGGGGTCTTCCTCTTCGTTGATCCTCTACAAAGCATGAGGTCCTTCTCCAGGGAATGATATCTCCTGATAATATGTTTAAAGTATTTGAGAGAATGTCTTGCTATCTTCCCTTTTAAGGGGCATTCCATCAGTCCTTGACCCAAACGAGGCTTCTTTATTCTCCTGTCAGCCGTGGTTTATTCAATATTTTTTCCCCAACACTATGATCCAAAAGGACCTCATTATGTATTTCTCGAATGCATATGAGGTCACTGATGATCCCGTGGCTTGGGTCAGGCTCATCTAAGCCCTCAGTATGACTTCTTTGCTTTGTCCCACCCGGAGGAGGTTTTCTTTTCGGTAGATGTGCCCATTGATTTTGTTTCCTGACAGTCGCTGTCATGGATGTTGTTTGAGATCCAAGTAAAATGAAATATTTGACAGCATCAGTCTTTTCTTCATTTAGAGCAATGTTTGTTGGTCCAGTTGGGAGAATTTCTTTATGTCAAGGTGTAATCTACACGAAAGGTAATCTGTACTCATTGATCTTCATCAGTAGTATTTTCTACTTCCAGCAAACAAAGTTGTGTCATGTGTCATGTGCCTATTAAAATATGTTAATGAGCCTTCCTCCAATCCTGATGCTGAATTCTCCTGTCTATAGCCCAGTTTCTCAGGTTATTTACTCAGCATACAGATTGAATAAGTATGGCAGAAGGATACAACCTTGACATACCTTTCCTGATTTAAAATCATTCTGTCTCTTAATCTTATTCAAGCCCCACACCCATTCTAGAATTCTCATTCCTTACAAAGTTCAAGAAGAATTTTGGAAAATGTTTTTACAAATTAAAAATCAGCTTGGTCAATGATGGCTTTTCTAACCTGCTTTGGCAAAGTCAGCGGCTCACGATCTTTTTCATTCATAATTACTGGCAACTTTTAGGTGCAGTACGGATTGAGCTCCTAATAAGGGCAAAAGATGGAAAATCAGATCTTTCATCAGTGAGGTGTTATGCTTTTTCTCAGGAAGCAACTGGACTGTCATTCTGTAGGACAGACTTGGCGGAGTCGGGAAAGTTCTTGGAAGGTAAGGTGTTGCTTTTGGTAAAGCCTTCTTCTAAGAGGTGGATATTGTCTTCTTAGTGCTAAGTTATTTTAGACATGGGAAGGGGTGGGTTGACAGTTCTAAGATGCCAAGTGGAGGACACCGCTATTCTACTCCATGAGTTCACACACTACCTGGGTCCTCTGAAGAAGTGGAGAGGATGGGTGAAGTGACCACCGTCCAGGCCGAGCTTCAAGAAACACTTAGACTTTCCCGCGAAGTGCTACAAGACAGCATGCCTGTGTGTTTCCCAGGGCTTATATTGCCTTCAGCATAAATGATCTGATTGCTGAGCACCAAGCATAAGCCTGGCATAGAGTGGCTGGGTGGTGCAACTGGTGAGTGAATTTGCTACTAACCAAAGTTGACAGTTCAAATCTACCCAGAAGGTCTCAGAACAAGGCCTGGTGATGTATTGCTAGAAAACCAGGCACTGAAAGCCCAATGGAGCCCAGTTCTAGTCGGACGTACTTGACATCGCTGTGAGTCAGAGTTGATGCCATGGCAACTGTTTCCCCCTTCTTTCCTCCCTTCCCTTCTTCACTCCTTCCCCCTTTGCCCCTCCCTCTCTCCCTCCTTCCCTCTCTCCCTCCCTCCCTTCCCCCCTCCCTCTCTCTTTCCTTTTTCCTTTCTTGATGCCTAACTCATAGCAAAGCAT
>NW_022111378.1:4991626-5026119 GCF_000313985.2 Echinops telfairi | reverse complement strand
TTTTTCCTTTCTTGATGCCTAACTCATAGCAAAGCATCTTACATGCATACAAGGCTTTGCCGTCACCTTTCTTATGTCCAGTGCTGTCTCAGGCAAGTCTGCCTGTTCCAATTATACTCCCCCATGCTGGAGAGCAATTATCATCCTAAATTTCACCCCCATCACTCAGTATTCTGGCATGATGTAGCTTCTTGCTGCAAGGACTGGGCCTCCTGTGCTCTCCCCAGCTAGACCTCCTTGACCCACCTTGTGAACTAGGTCTCTAATGGATTATACTTATCGAGGTGTTGTCCTCATTTACCCTGCTGCTTTCTAGCTTCCTGTGAACATTCCTTTTTCTCCAGGGCCTTCTGGAATGAAACACATATACTTCCAGGCAGACTTGCATTCAATGATATAATGTCACAGATGGAAAAGGGTCTTACGTTCAGGTCAGCCACCTGGTCTGACAGATGGAGACTGGAGACCCGGGGACTCTGAAAGGGGCAGATAGTGCTCAGTACGGGCAAATAAGTGTTCCAGATTGTGCTAAATGCTCTACATGTAGGGCCAGTGCGCCAGGCATCACAGAGTGCATCCTAATGCAGAGGGACTCCGTGGGTTCACAGTAGGACCAATTCTGCAGCACCTAATGACAGCAGTGTATCAGACAGCGTTCCCTGGTGAGCCATAGGGTTGCCATTGGCTCATTTTCAGAGGTAGCTCACCAAGCTTTTCTCAAGTTGGAAGCTCCACTGGAATCGAATCTACCCATCCTGGTTGGCCCTGCTGGTATGGGCAATACTGGTGGCATGGCTCCCCGCATCACAGCAATGTCACAGTATGACAAAGTGACAGACAGGTGGTGGGATTATGTTAATATCCTGTATCCAAACATTTTCTTTTACCTAAAAGTTCTTCTTTTTTCTCCTTTTGATTTAAAAATAGAATAGTTTTGCAGTTTTCTAAAAGCCTGGTTGTGGACCCCAGGCCCTGGGCTTCACTGCCTGCACCTAGTGGTTCAGCTAGCCCTGCCTGGAGGCACTCTTCTGGGTGGGGAGGCTGTTTGCTCTGGCTCGCCTTTACAATCCCATTTCAGTGGGATTACTCACGTCTGTTTTAGCGATCTGCCCTCGGGTCTGTGGTGTGAGGTGTGCAAAAAGGCCCCATTTCAGCCTGCTAAGCTGTTGACAAAGTTAAGCTGATTTCATGGAGTGATTGTTTTGCTGGCCACTGAGGAATTGTAACCTTCAAAGGCCTTGTTTGCAAGCAAGGGTCCCATTTCTCCTCAAGGCATCTTTGAAATGCAAACTTGTTCTCTCAGCAGACTCACATCCACCCAGATGCTAGACCCTGGCTGGCAGCCACCCCACTTGAGTTTGGGGCCTGGCTCTCCGATAGATTAATGGCACGGATTGCCTCTTGGGTGTTTGTCTTCAAGGCCACCTCTGTCTTGCTGGCTCTCATTTGCTTTCTCCACAGCAGCTGGGAGGGACTCTGCCTTGAAATAAATAAGTCGCTGCTTCAACACACTGGCTTCAGAGCGGCTCATGAGAACCGGTCTGCCTCTATTAGGAGCATCCTGGTGACAGACTGGCAAAGTAAGGTTGGAATTCCAATGAGGGGTACCGCCGGGCCATGAGCCCTGCAATGCCGCTGAAGTGAACAGGCATCCTCCTGGGAGGGCAGGAAAGGGGAGTTGGCACAATCCACAAAGGCGGCCCTTTGAAACCACCAGGTACCTCTTGGGAGAAAGAGCAAGCTTTCTGCTTCTGTAGAGAGCTAGTCTTGGCAACCCACAGGCAGTTCTACCCGCTCTTTAGAGTTGCCAGGAGTCGGCAGGGACTGGATGGCAGGGCGTTTTTGGTTTGGGCCAGGAGAACCTTGCTGTGTGGGTGGGTTGCAGGCTACAGCCTTGCCCCTATGTCACAGCTGTGTGGCTTTGTTTAGGGCCCATCTTTTACTTCTTTCTTTAGGTCTCAGGTTCTCACTTGCAAAGCAAACATTGTCCTTGTTAGCTGCTGGCTGCTACTGAGTTGACCTCTGATTCATGGGGACCCAGGTACATTGGGATAAAATGCTGCCTGGTTTCTGCCACCCACGGGATCAGTTGCAGATGGGACTTCTCTGACCCTTATGCTTTTAAACTTTGACTTTCAGAAGTAGTTTGTCAGATGTTTCTTCCTAATCCATCTTCTGGCCGCTCTGCTATACCGGCTCAGACACAGAGCGATATGCAAACCTCCACGATAGATGGCGCTGCAGGATGTTCATTGGCTGGGATTGAACCCGAGTCTCCACTAACCCCCCACTGCCTCTGCATTGCAATAAAGCTAGCTGCTACTCATCGACCACCCTGTCTGTCTGTATTTGTGCCGTGTGTGTGTTGCTGTCATACTAGAAGCTGTGCCCCCCGGCATGTAAGATGCCGGCAGGGTCATTGCTGATGGAGATGTTCCAGGGCCGAAGACAGCTGAGGATGAAAGGTCTGGTGATCCACTTCTGAAAATCAGCCAATGGAAACATTTGACATGGCAACAGAGCCTTGTCCCTGCACTTTCTGAGGGCATTATCAGCCGGGATCTGTCACGGTCTGAGGGCATCTTGTTGGGTGAAGAAGAGGGTCAGTGAGGGCAAGAAAGAGACGCTTGGTGAGGTGGATGGGCCCAGCATCCGCTCCACAGACTCCACATGCTGGGGCATCCGTATCATGCTGGATGTGGTGGCATTTCATTCTGCTGATGTAACGTTGCCACGAGGCAAAATTAACTTGATGGCAGCTACTGATATTGCTGAACTCTGAGACGGGCCAGGCACCGAGCCAAGTGCTTTACATGGATTATCCCTTAATCCTCCCAGCAGCAGAGACTGAGGTGGAAAGAGGTGAAGGGACTTACTTCAAATCAAAGCTGGCAGGGGCTGACTTACAGGTTCAAGGCCAGGCCCTGCATTGAGGACGTGCCACCTCAGAGTGGCCATCAGGGGTCTCTCACATAATATTTGAAACTGGGCTTTGCTGTTAGTGGTGGTATTCGTGTGTTCCCAGATGTAATGGAAAGCCGTAGTCACTAGTATTTGCAGATCCGTCTGGTACCTCTGTGCACAGATACAGGAAGCAGCCAGCCTGTGTTCAGATCCTATTCTGCATACCTGTGTGACCTTGAACAAGTAGCGCAACCACCCTGTGCCTCACTTTCCTCTGCAAAATGAGACTAACTATCACAATAGCTGGCTCATAGGATTTGGGCCAGGAGTAAGGGAATTGATCCTTGTAAAGTATTCAGAGCAGTGCATTGGTCAGAGACAGTATGGAGTGTTTGCTGAAATCATTCAACACAAACAAGCATGTGGTTCTAGGAGTCAAGGAGATGCCAGACAATGTCTTCAGTTAGCTTGGTCTGGTGATGTTTCCTTCCCCTTGTGTACAGAAGCTGCCTTTTACGTGCCAAATGAAGCAGCCAGGTGCCGTGGGTGGAAGTGGGAGAAGAGAAGAAAACACTGTGCCCAGCAATCTGCAGCATCTAATTTTACTTAGCAATGGACAGGAATAGATTCCCAATTAAAAGTGAAAATGAGAGTGGAAGGTGTGCTCTTTGTTAGCCAACCCCACCCACCCCCAAAACGTAGCCTCTTCGCTGAGTTCCTGTGAAAGCTTCATTCTGCTCTCTGAGAAGGGGTCTTGAAAGGTTATTGCTTTCAGATCTTTCACGGTGAGTCTTCTCCTGGGGTCTGCGTGGTTACTGACTCAGAGACCACCCTGGGGTGTGGGGGGTAGGGGGCTTCAGAAGATGCAGTCCTGGGAGAGAACATTATTTCGTACTCATGGCTGGAAAAAAGAATCAGACAAAAGAAAGAAAATCACACCGTGGCTCTTGAAGGTGGTGGGTGGAGCCGCTACGAGGAGAGACTAGGAAGAGGAAGGCAGAGACCGGCGTGCCGGGCCTTGAACAGTCCTCCAGGCCAGAACAAGGCCTCTGGCAGCGTGAAGGTCTCCGATCTGCTCGAGGCTTTCCTGGAGCGAGGGCTCTGCACAAACCGGCTGTTTCCGAGTGAGGGCCTTTGCTGTCCTGTTCGCCCTGTCCTATGCATCTCAGTGAGGCCTGGTCCTAGACTTGGGCTCTTTGTCCCCAAGTCTCAACCCCGTGAATCCCAGCACTTCTCTTTTCTATTCCAGACTGGCTTTGGGGTGGTCTGAATCCTTCTTGTACTAGATTGGATGTGATGCTTGCTTCTACTGGGTGGCCAAGGATGGCTTGTTTTACAAAAGGAAGTGAAATAGTCACAGAACCATTGTCTCTGAGTCTCTAGTTCAACAGGGCTTGTCTCTGAGTGGAAAAGTGACCAAGAATGTGCTACCTGGAGGATTACTTGAAACGAGCTAAAGGGATCACCTGAGAACTGACAAGAACCGGGTCTTCTTGAGTGTTGCTAGAGTGGGCACATCCCATATTTTCTAGCTTTTCTATGCCCATTTTTTTCAGATAGGGAAATTGAGACACAGGAGGCTAGGAGCTGATCTTACTTGACCTCTAGGTACCTACATTATTTGTGTATGAACAATACACCAGGAAATACAGTTCATAGTGTTGGCAGAGAGGTGGGGACCAAGGGAAGGAAGGGTGTGGAGCCAGAGAACAGTGGATATTAACAATGATAGTAACAACAATGCATCGTGGTAAATGGAGACACATTTTAAGTTGCCGATTATTTACTTGGATCCACATCTATGAATGTATCTGTCAGGAAACTAAAAGCATGGGATAAATATGCTTCAAAAAGACCTCTTGAGAATTTTAAAAGGCAAAGCTGTCCCTTTGGTGACCAAGGGGGGGACAATGAAAAGAGAACACAGAAGAATTGATGCATTTGAACTGTGGTGTTGGCAAGTATTCAATAATACCATGGACCCCAGAAAAACAAACAAATTAGTCATGGAAGACATACAACCAGAAGGCTCCTTAGCATCCTGTAAGCGATTGATAAAATGTTCATAATAATGCGTGTAAACCCATATACGAGGGACTGGTGGCTCAGTGCTAAAACATTTACTTTCTAGAGGGAGACTAGGACTTGATTCTGGCCAGCATACCTGATGCACAGCCCACACTCCGGAGGCTTGTGAATTACTTCATAGGATTCGTTCCACACTAAGAGGGTCTAGGAAGGAAGGTCTGGTGATCTACTTATAAAAGTCAATCAGTGAAAATACTGTGGACCACAGGGGCCTGAGGACGGGGAGGTCAAGCATGGGGATGACACAGAATCAGGCAGTGTTTCATTAAACAGAAGTGATGGCAACTCAATGGCAGCTCATAGAAACACGGTATTACAAGGTAGGTAATCTCACTGGAATAGACGAGGAAGCTGAGGAACAGAGACAGGGCTTATGTTGGCAAATGGCTCACTGAGGTGTGACCTGAGAGACCCTCACGCATGTGCCCCATAGGATCTATTGGCCACCTCTCAAACTTTCTGTGCCAGTGCTCTTCTGGAAAGTTGTTCCCCAAGAGTGGGACTGTTGCGGGAATGGGTGAGACCTCCTCTTCATCTGCTGGAAGTATCAGGAGCCATAGTCCTGAGTGTAGTACACCCAAAGATGTTGTGTAGCCTTTTTTTCAACCCCAAGTTGATGTTCCAGACTTTATAGAGCTTCCATCATAGGTATTAGTTAACTGTGCATGTCCTCTATAAGAAGTCAAAAATGAACCCACTGGACAATATCATGACAACAATTTGGAAAA
Source organism: Echinops telfairi (assembly GCF_000313985.2). NCBI lineage: Eukaryota > Metazoa > Chordata > Mammalia > Afrosoricida > Tenrecidae > Echinops > Echinops telfairi. The sequence goes on along the minus strand of NW_022111378.1, from coordinate 5,020,399 downwards.
AGAAAAATGATCACATTATTTAGTTTGTCTGAGTAATATAAATCTAGCTTGAACCCCACCTACTTTTCTGAATGGATAAGAAGTTCAACTGCCCCTCCTATTCCTGGAATTGTGCAAAAAGCTATACAGTTCACATAACCAATCTGGAAGGAACCCATCTGGTCTTCTTTCTGTCCCATATGGTTCATGGGGGCTGGTTTCTCCTGAGACCTTTTTTGAGCTTATACGAGGGGGTATCAAAAAAAACCCCAAAACCACGGGAAAAAACTCTGCTGGGTGGAGTGAAGGTTTCCTAGTACTCATTTTTCCCTCTAGGTGAGCATCAAGCAACTAGCTCTGAGTTAGTGCACCCAGTGGTGTCGCTGAAGAAGGTTCTCTCTGGTCACAGTGATTTTTTTTTTTCCATAAAAGCAGTTTCACTCAAAACTTGTTTTTTTGTGATGGCTGATTTAGGAGAAGAGCATATGGCTGTGACATTTTGTTTTCTGCTCAGGAAAAATGCTGCAGAAACTGTTGTGATGTCAAAGACAGTATATAAGGACAGTACTATGGGAAAAACTCAAAATGTATAAGTGGGAGTGGTTTTCTCATTTCAAATATGGTAAAATGTCAATTGATGACAAACCTCATTCTGGACATCTGTCAACTTCCCAAATGGACGAATAAGTCAATTTGTAGTGCATTTGGAGGTCATTCCACCAGGTCAGACTGTTAATCAAGCTTTCTATTTAGAGGTTCTGAAAAGATTGTGTAACAATGTGTGACAAACATTTGTGGCAGATAGGAGTTTGCTTTTGCCACCATGACAGCCTATCTACTCATACAGCCATCCCAGTGTGCTGGTTTTTGGAAAAAACACCATACTTATCTTGCCTTACACACCTTACTCACCCGACCTTGCTCTGTGCAACTTATTTTTGTTTCCTCAAATGCAAAGGGACATGAAAGGACAGTGATTTTTCAACATAGAAGAAGTGAAGAAAAAAATGAGGGAGGTGCTGTCAGCCATCCAAAGAGATGACTTTGAATAATGTTTTCAAGAATGGAATCACAGATTCGACAAATGTATTTAGTGTAATGTAGAGTATTTTGAGGGTGATAAGGTATTTTTTGTTTGTTTAAAAAAAAAAGTAAATGCATAGCTTTGAAGAAAAAGTTTGGTACCCCCTCATAGATGCCAAAGAGTTTAGGATTGAACCCTTGCCTTCACTCACATTTTTTCCAGTGGTTTTGCTTCTGCCAATGGTGTTGCAAGGGATACTCCCTTCTCCGTGGCCAAGGACCACTCCAAGATTCTCTCATGTGTGACAACAAAGACAGTACATTCTGCCAGGGTGGAGGGAATCCCAGATGTTAAGAACAGAATGCTGGCATATGAGACCCATTTATTATGAGAATAAGTGGGTCTCTTATTCCATAGAGACCCCAGTGTTTATTGATCTCTCCAGTCTCTGAAGTACACTTGATATTGCCTGGTCTTCACGACAGTCTTCTGAATCAGTACTGTCTCATTTTGCAAGTAGGGAAATGGAAGGGTGGAGATAAGTCCACGATCAGGCAGCAGATTGGAAAGGCAGGTAATATTTTTCTTCTTCCATCTTCAGGAAAGAATTTTCCATCTAAAAATCTCAGTTTTTACTTTAAAGGTCTTAGTTGTTCAGAAGAGCCCATTCACATTATGAGAAATAATTTGCTTTACTTAATGCCACCAACAGGTGGTTGCAAACACTAATTATAATGAATAGCCGCATAGCAATATGTAGACTAGTGTTTGGCCCAACAATGTCCATCCCACTGGAAGAAACCTTAAGGAGCTGAGACTAAGGAAGATAATCACTTTGGGCAGGCACATTTGGGGATTTGTCTTCCTGGAGTAGACAGTACTGCATGAAGGAATAAGAGGTCTCAGTTTTCATCTCAGCACTGGTGTGTCTGTGAATTTGGCCACATCTCAGTGTCTCTGTTTCTCCATCTATAAAAAAATAGCCAACCAAACCAGTTATCACTGAGTTAATTCTTCCATCTGTGTAGCAGGGATAATAATAATACCAGTCATATCTCCATGTTGTTGGAAATGGTAACTCAGATAAAATGACAATAAGCAAAATTATGTTACAAGTTATTTTCCATCTGGACTATAGGCTCCCTATGGGTAGAGGCTGCATCTGATTCACCTCATCTTCACAGAGCTTGGCATAAATCAAGTGCTAAAAACGTGATGGTTTTGTGAATTAATTTTTGAATGACTGGGCAACAGAATGATTTTATGAAAGGAGAATCTTGTGTATCTCATTTTCTCTATTTTGTAAACTAGAAATCCCACAGGTAGTTGTGCAGGGATATATGGGACTATTACCCAGGCTGTCCTCCTAACACCTCTAATTCAAGCCCTAACATCAATCCTAAAACTCAACAAACGTGCCTGGTGCCTTTTCTAATTTTCAGAAAGGCACCTTTACGGACTAGCAGGAGCTCTTTCTGAAATAAAGCTGTTGGACTTGATTGCCACTCCCCAAACCCCCAGCAATTGAGATGCTGATTTAATTCTTATGAGTTGTGGTTCCAGATGTTTTTGTCTCTTCATTTCTCACCCCACCCCCAAAGAAAATTTGCAGCTGATTCAGTGTTTCTTTTAGGCTTGGATACCATTGAATTCGTGAGGTGATTTTGAATTGTACTTTATATTCCCTACATTATGTATTTCTGACTCCTCCTGACTGTGGCTCAGATCTTGTTGACCATAGTCCACTCTATGGAGAAGAGGGCTCTCTGGGTTGCCTCGGGTGAGAACTGGTCTGCTATTTCACATTTCACCTCTCCTTGTTAATTAATGAACACAAGCGGTGCCATCACATGGTATACCCACCACTCTATGAACCAAGAAAGTGTTCACTTTTTCAACTGTCTTCAGCCAACAATACAATTAAAGCACATGAAACATGTGTTCTTCATTCAACAGTTAGGGAAATCCAAGGTAAGGTAACAACAACAACAACAACAACAGAACTCTAGATTCCTCGTCTCAATTTCCTGTACCTGTGATTGTCCTGCCAACATTGGATTCAGTGAAAGGAAGCAGGGTTACTAGAGAAGAAAGAACTGCTAAGACAAAGTCTCATAATCAAAATGCACCACAGTGTCATTTCATTTCTTTCCCTGTAGTTCTTTCTCCCCTTCGGCATCTGTCAGGGCCCAACAAGGAGAAAGGAATCACTGAAACAGAAAAAGTGTGTCCTAAAGCAGGGTTTCTCAAAATTTGTGCTATGGACATTTTGGCCCGGATAAATCTCTGTTATAAGGGACATGTGTGCACGTTAGGATGTTTGACAGCATGCCCAGCCCCTACAAGAGATGTCAATAGCCTCCTCTAGCATTCACTGGTGGGACAACCAAACATGCTTCTAGACATTAGCAACTGTCTGTCTCTTGGTCAGAAAAGGTGAGAACCATTGCTGTGAAGATCAATGAATCCTCACAAAATAGAGAGGACTGTAAGAATACCATAGTTTGAGGGAGAGTACCCATGTTGTTGTTGTTAGGTGCCATTGAGTCCATGCAAATCCATAGCGACCCTATGCACAACAGGACAAAACCAACCAACCAACAAAAAGCACTGCATGTTCCTGCACCATCTTCACACTTGTTCCTATGCATGAGCCCATTGTTCCAGCCACTGTGTCAATCCATCTCATTAAGGGCCTTCCTATTTTTTGATGCCCCTCCACTTTACCAAGCATGATGCCTAATTCCAGAGACTGGTCTCTCCTAACTAAATGTCCAAATTATGTAAGATGAAGTCTCATCATCCTTGTAAAAAGGAGTCTTGCTATCCTTGCCTCTAAGGAACACTCCAGCCCTATTTCTTCCAAGTCAAGTTCCCTTGTCCTTGGAGTAGTCCATGGCACTTTCAATATTCTTCCCTAGCACCACATTTCAAGTTCATTGACTCCTCTTCATCTTCCTTATTCAATGTCCAACTTTCACATGTATATGAGGCAATTGAAAATATCATGGTTTGGGTCAGATACACTTTTATCCTCAAAGTAACATCCTTGTTTTTCAATTCTTTTAAGAGGTCTTGTGTTGTAGATTTGCCCAATGAGCGCATTATTTAATCACTTGATTGCTGTTTCCACGAACATTGATTGTGGTTCCAAGCAAGACAAAAATCCTTGAAAACTTCAACTTTTCTTCATTTATCATGGTATTGCCTATTGGTCCAGTTGTGAGGATTTGGGTTCTCTTTACCGTAAGTCATAACCCACACTAAAGGCTTTGATTCTTGATTTTTATTAGTAAGTGCTTCAAATCGTTTTCACTTTCAGCAAGCAAAGTTGTGTCATCTGTATCTCTCAGGCCGTTAACAAGCCTTCTACCAATTCTGATGCCACACTCTTCTTATATTACCTAGTTTCTCTGCTAAAATGCTCAGCATATAGATTTAATAAGTCTGGTAAGAGGATATAACCCTGACATACACCTTTCTTGAGTTTAAAGCATGCAGTATTCCCTTGTCCTATTCGCACAACTGCCTCTTGATCCATATACAAGGTCCTCATTAACACAATAAAGGGTTTGGGAATTCCTATTCTTCTCAAGGTTATTCATAGTTTAAGTTCCACACAGTCTAATACCTTGGAATAATCAATAAAACACAAGCAAACATCTTTCTGGTAGTCAAGATACATCTGACATTAGCAATGTTGGCCTCTGTTCAGCATCCTCTTCTGAATCTGGCCTGAACCTCCGGCAGCTCCTTGTCAATGTACTGCTTCAGTCATTGTTGAATGATCTTCACAAAATTTTACTTGCATTTGATATCCAGGATATTGTTCTAGAGTTGAGCATTCCGTGGAAATACCTTTCTTTGGAATGGGTACAAATATGGGTCTCTTCCAGTCAGTTGGCTAAGTAGGTGTTTTCCAAATTTCCTGGCAAAGATGAGGAAGTGCTTGTTGAACTATTTTGATTGGTATTCCTTCAATTTCTGGAGATTTGTTTTTGGCTAATGCCTAAAATACAATACATACAGAAGGAGAAAAAAAATCAGCAATCAGCAGGGAGGACTCCCCCAAGGCAGAGGTTCAGACTACATGGTGGGAAAGCTTTCTGATTACCCCAGCTAATCAGCAATTGTTAGATAAATTACAACAACCCATTGGGTCTGGGGGGCACTCAACCAAGGCAGAGATGAAACATTTGCTGTTCAGTAAAGTCTAAGTCATGAGTATCACAGTAGAACTGTGCTCTATGTGCCTTTAACGTCTGATTTTCCAGAAATAGATCACCAGGCTTTTCTTTTTGAGATGCCTCCTGGTGGAATTAAGCCATCAACATTTTGGTTAGAAGCACATAAACCATTAGCACCATCCACAGACTTCTGGAAGCAAGATAGTCTGTTCTGACTCACAGTGAACTGATTGGACAGAGTAGAGCAGTCCCTGTGCATCTCTGAGACTCTAACATTGTCCTGGAGTAGGAAACTTCATCTTTCTTCCATGGGGTGGCTGGTGGTTTCAAGCTGCTGACAGTCCAAGCATAATCTCCTACGGTACCAGGGCTCACCCTGTTCCAGAGGCAGGCGGGTTAGGTTGGGAGTTGCTTCCAGTATGTCTGTGAACCTCACTGGAATGCTATCAATGAGTGTTACTCAATGAGGGTAAGGACCACAGCCCGCCCCCCTTCCTCAGCAATGCTGCTAGCCACAGCTTTTTGGTAGAAGTAAGCGAAACCCCTTCTTCTGTAATGTCTCTCCAATGCCCCTCTGCTGGCAAAGAATGACATCATGCTATCTTCAAAGTAAAAAGATTCTCACAGAGCTGGCAATTTGGACCACCAAGGTGATAACCAACGCATCCTTGTCGTGTGCACTCCTCATAATCATTTCTGTACTACTACTCTACCTGGATCTGGTATAGTACTTAGCATAATAATAATAATAATAATAAATTAATGTGAGCAGAATGATTGGATGAATGCATGCATGCATGAATACAGAGATGTACTCCTGGTAACTGTTTTGGAGAATGCCATTGATTTAAATTTTATCTACAGAAAAGAAATTGGTAGTATCTATTCTCTTCCATCAAATTTAAAGCTAATTGAAATGGATCTATTACATAAAAAATCATTAAAGAGTAGAGCTATTCAGGGGAAAAAATAATTAAACCATTTCAATCTATCTGTTGTTGATTAAATTTCCTAGCTAAGTGTTGAACTGATAGAGAAGAAGATCCAAGACTTGAACCTGTTCTCAAACCGAAGTATTAAGCACAGCATTATTGGCCACAGAAAAAATGACTTTCAGCTAAGAATGCGAGTAATATGAAAATCAGAATTGATTTTTATTTAGCTGACAAACGGTTAAATGCTGGTTGCGGTGTCATGAGTTGGCAACGATCAGACGCTACATTGTGAGTGGGAACAGTCAATCCACTGGGAGGAAATGTGAGGAGTTTGTGATTGGAGTGGAGCCAAGGAAAATGTTGCTGGAGACACATTCTAATGCAGAGCAGTCACTCAGCTTTTCTGGGCTTCCTTCTCTGGAATGCCCGGAGAGCACAGGGAACATGAATGCAAACGTGTGTTGGAAAAGATGGCTCTATGTAAATTTGAGGTCTTCCTATAATATGATTATCAAAAGGATATTTGCATGTATGTGTATGCTCAACTACTAACCAAAAGGTTGGCGGTTTGAAGACACACAGGAGCGACACAGGAGAAAGGCCTATCAATCTGCTTCTGTGAATGTTACATGTAAGAACATGCTATGGATCAGGTCTAGTCTGTAACATATGGGGTCACCATAAGTCAGAGATGACTTAATGGCAATGGTTTGGTACCATTTTCTTAGGTCTCTAGAAGATCCTTCCTGAGTTGTTTGCAATAGTATCCTAAGTGTTGAAAACATTCCTATATTATCAAATGTAAAGCAAAAACCCAGTGGGAAAAATGTCAAGTGTCTTCTCTATTATCATAGACCTTTGCACATGCTGTCTGCATTTTTTTATATTCCTATTTGCTACATACTCTTCCAAACTGGTCAACTCTATTGTACTAGGAGAGTTAAAAAGATCCCACAGTCAGTTTGTCACACAGACTAGGGAGAAAGAAGATGTGGTCCACTTCTGATCATTTAGCCACTGAAAACCTTATGGAACATTGGCAATTGAATCAATCAACTCTATCAGAACATTGTCCACTATAGGTCTGGAAGATGAGCCCCTCAGGTTGGCAGGCATTCAAAATATGACTGGAAAAGAGTTACCTCTTCTCCAGAGTCAACGTTGATGATGTGGATGGAGCAATGCTTTCACGATCTTCATTTGTTGATAAGGCATGATTCAATATGGGGAGAACCAGTTGCAAGCATCTATACATAATTGGAATATGGAATTCACAAAGGATTGGTAAATTGGAAATTGTCAAACATGATATGGAATAAAAATTGATATCCTAGGCATCAGTGAACTAAAATGAACATTGGTCATTTTGAATCAATCATGATTTACTAGGCCAGGAATGACAGAAAAATTCAAGAGAGAGAGTATCACACTTATTGTTCAAACAAAACAAAACATTTCAAGGCATATCTTGAAATATAATGTTGTCTGTGATAAGATAATATCTACCCACATGCAAGGACATCCAGTTAATACAACGGATATTAAATTCACACACTAACCACGAAAGCCAATGATGAAGAAATGGAAGAGTTCCACCAACTTCTTCAGTGTGAAATTCATCAAACACACAATCAACTTACATTGAAAATTACTGATGATAAGAAACAATAGGATGGAATAACAGATGGAAACAAAGAGGAAGGATTTGAAGTTGGAGAATATTGTCTTCGTGATAGAAAAAAAAAAATCTGGAAATCACAAGATAAAATTTTGCAAGACCAACACTTCTTCATTGAAAATACCTTTCCCCTACCCCTAACACTATAAATAGTAACTATACACATGGAATACACAGGAATGAAACGGACTAGACTTGTGGGAAAAGATGATGAAGAAGTTAAATACCGTCAGCCAAAACCAGACCAAGGGCCAATTGTGGAACAGGGCATCAATTGCTCATATTTAAGACAAGTTGAAGCTCAAGAAATTTAAAGCAAGTCCATGAGAGCCAAACTACGGCTTTGAGTGTATCCACCTGAATTAGAGACCATTTCAAGAACAAATTTGACATATGAACACTAATAACAGGAGATAGACCAAATTGTGGGATACACAGGAACATCATACATGTAGAAAGCAAAGGTCAATAAAGAACCAGAAATGAAATAAATGGCAAAATATTTGTCAGAAGAGACACTGAAACTTGCTCTTGAACATGTATGACATAAGCACATTATCAAACTTAATGAGATACATAGAAACAGCAGAGGATAAAATAGATGACTGGGGTTTCTAAACTAAGAAACATAAATGCATCAAAATATTCCCACAGAGTAGGAAAACACTTGGCAATGGTACATTGGACAGGAGACGGATCCCCAAAGTTTATAGAAACCTTCCATACTTCTGCAAGAAAGACAATGTCTAATTTTTAAATGTGCAGAATCACATTAGTCACAAGGTGGCACTGTGGTAATAACTTTGATTTCAATTTTTAACTTCAATAGCAAGCTTAGTATACCTTTTAAATTTAGATCTTCATGTAAGAAAAATCGGTTGTACTTATGAGGGGAGCAATGCTCTATAATGAAGGAATATCTATTGTAAACGATATTTTAATGTCCATAGTCTTCTATTGGAGTATCAGCTAGACCATTTCAAAACCATTCCTTTAGACTCTTCATTTGGGAGCATATGAACCAAACATTCAGGTGAGTGAGGAACAAAAGCTGTTATTTACTTTACTGTAACATAATTTTATTATTGTGTATAACTTTTCTTCTTGGAAAAAGTTTTTTCAGGTATCCTAGCGACTGATGTGTATGGTTACTTTAAAAGAAATATTTGGCTAATGTATCATGCACTGAGGCAAAGCACTAAGGGCGTGCAACAGAACAGCAAGGGGAGCAGAGCAAGGAAGTCCCAAGGGAAAACAAAAAATAGACTTTGAAACCAAGCGTGGCACCCCATCAGATTTGAATGGGAAACACTCCTAAAGGTCAACAAACAGACCTTGAACTATTTACAGGCTTTTCTTTCTTTTGTCATTGTTTTTTTTTTTGGTTGTTGTTGTTTTATTTTCTTTTGTTGCTTTGTTTTGCTCTGTCTTGTTTTTCATGCATATTATTATCTCTGTAGGTCTGTTTAGATAAGATAGGCGGGATAAACAATCTGGAAGAGAAAACAACAGGATCAATAGTTCCGGGAGGACATAGGAGAGGGGGAAGTAGGGGAAATGAAGTGGGTGTTAACACACCCAGGACAAGGGAACAAGAAGTGATCCAAAATTATTGGCGAAGAAGGTGTTAGAGGCCTGGAAGGGCTTGATCAAGGGCAACTTAACCAAGAGGAATTATTGAAACCCAAATGAAGGCTGAGCATGATAGTGGGACAAGAAGAAAAGTTAAAGAAATAGAGGAAAAAACTAGGAGGCAAAGGGCACTTACAGAAGTCTAAATACAGGAATGTACATATGTAAATATATTTATATATGATAGGGAAATGCATGTATTTATAGGTTTAGTATTAAGGTAGCAGATGGACATTGGGTATCTACTCAAGTACTCCCTGAACGCAAGAACACTTTGTTCTATTAAACTGGCATTCCACCTTCCCAACACAATCTCTGAAGACAAAGGGGGTGTATAAGCACATGTGGTGAAGAAAGCTTATGGTGCCCAGCTATCCAAGGATATAGCATCTGGGGTCTTAAAGGCTCGAAGATAAACAAGCGGCCATCTTGCTGAGAAGCAAAAAAGCCCTCATGGAAGAAGCACACCAGCCTGTGTGATCACGAGGTGTCAATGGGACCAGGTATCAGGTTTCAAAAAATAAAAAATTATATCATTGTGAATGAGGAGTAGTGTGGAGTGGAGGCCCAAAACCCATCTGTAGCTACCTGGAAATTCCCTTACTGAAGGTTCACAGGGAGGAGACAAGCCAATCAGTGTGCAGTATAGTACCATTGAAACATACAACTTTCCTCTAGTTTTTTAATGCTTCCCACCCACCCACCCTCCCTGACTATCACGATCCTAATTCTACCTTAAAAATCCTGATAGACCAGAGGATGTACACTGGTAGAGATAAGAACTGGAAACACAGGAATCCAGGACAGTTAAACCCCTCAGGACCAATAATGAGAGTAGTGATACCAGGAGAATAAGGAGACGGTGGGGTAGAAAGGGGGAACCTATCACAAGGATTAACATATAACCCCCTCCCTGGGGGACAGACAACAGAAAAGTAGGTGTAGGGAGACGTCAGACTGTGTAAGACATGACAAAATAATAATAATTTATAAATTATCAAGGGTTCATGAGGGAGGCAGGGCAGGGAAGGGAGGGGAAAAATGAGGAGCTGATACCAAGGGCTCAGGTAGAAAGCAAATGTTTTGAAAATGATGAGGGCCACAAATGTACAAATGTGCTTGACACCGTGGATGTATATATGGATTGTGATAAGAGTTGTACAGCCCCCAATAAAATTATTTTTAAAAGACAAAAACATTCTTTAGGATGAATACTTTAAAAAAAGAGAATTAACAAAAGGGCTAATTCCTGCTGTGAGATTAGATTAAGGGTGGTTTCAGGTGTGTGTGTGTGTGTGTGTGTGTGTGTGTGTGTGTGTGTGAAAAGCCAGGGAAAGCATTTCATAGTCAGAGGTATTTGATCTACAACTTCGATGATTAGAAACATTTATGGAGACAAATGCCTAGAAGATCAACCTATACAGAGGAAAAAGCGGCTGCAAAGTGGGGATGATTTTTCATGTTCAAGAAAGGCATCTTGAATAAATTAATCCTGTTCCAAATATCTATTACTACATAACAAACTATGCCCAAAGGTAGTGGTTTCAAAAAAATGTACGCTTCTTTTGACTGTCATTTTCATGGATGTTCAGAATGTGGAGCCCTGGTGGCACAGTGGTTAAGTGCTCAAACGCTAGCTGAAAGGTTGATGGTTTAGACCCGTGAGCCAGTGTGAAGGAGGAAGTTGTGACAGTCTGCTTCTACAAATAGGATTCAAACTCACTGCCTAGAGTCTGTTCTGACTCCCAGAGGCCCCAAAGGACAGAGCAAACCCTTTGGGTTTCAATAATTTACGTCTTTATTTCTTCATCTTTCTCCCACAGCAACTGGTGGGTTCAAACTGCCAAACTGGTGGTTAGCATCTCAGTGAAGAGCCTACGAAGTCATAGCCCAGGACATATTATAGAGGAAGAGCTAGTCTGTCTTGTTGAATTGCTATGTGCTCGGCTCAACTCAATGGGAATGGGTTTACCTGTCCACCCGTTTGCCATACTGTGATGACTTGCATGTTGCTATTGTGCTAGACGCTAGGCCGATCGCATTTAAAATAGAGCCAGGGTCCCTCATGGTGGACAAGTTTCAGTCCAATCTGAGACAGAAAAGAAGAAGGCCAATGAAAGAATCAACCCATGAAAATCGTATGAGTCACAAAATATTATCCAAGATTTTGACTTGCTTACGTCGGGTGCATCGTCAGGAGGGAGAAACGGCTGGAGACATGGAAGAAAAGTGGAGGTCAGGAACTGTGAGGAAGTTACAAAGGGCGTGGATGGACACAATCGCTGCAACCATGGACTCAAATGCACCAACACTTATAAAGATGGTGCAGCAAGGGACATCATTTCCTTCTGTTATACATGGGGTCACAGTGAGTTGGACTGACTGGATGGCAACTAATAACAATGAGAATTTAGGAAAGGCTCTTCTGGGAGGTAGTTGTGACTTGGTATCATCTAGGACAGCAGAGGCTTGAGTGCACACTTTTGAGATGACTTCTTCATTCCCACGGCTGCACACTCACTTCACCTTGGTGACCCTTGGCCTTTCTGCTGCACATGGCATCTCATCCTCTGGGTTCTCTCCATGTATCTTGCACCTCTCACAGCATCCAGGTCTCAGAGTATTTGCACTTCTGAACTGGCTGATGATCTCCAAGAACCTATGAGGTCCAGGCCAGGCATCCAGGCACTTCTGCTGTATTCCACTGGTCAAAGTAGTTTCAGAAAAATTCTCTTTCTAAAGAGGAAAATACGAATTTTTCCTTCAGAATATATGAGTTATTTCCTATCATGTGGGAGACCCAGGTCTGAGCCCTAGTCAATGTATTTCAAGTACTGTCACCACCAGCCTCTCAGTAGAGGGAGGAGTGTTGCTTTGAGTCTAAATGCATGTCAGGAGGGCTTCAGAATAAGAGAGACTAGGAAGAAAGGTCTGACAAGCTACTTTGGAAAATCAACCGATCAAAACCCTATGGCTCACAATAGTCCAATCTGCCCCTGCTCTTGGGGATGGTCAGCAATGAGCAGCAGTTTTTCCTCTTGGGCTTGGGGTCATCATGAGCCAAAGGATGATTTGATGACAACTACCAACATCATTATATCTTAGTGGGAAGCATGTTAAGCAACCATCTTTAATTTGCCATCACTCTGCTCTTGAGTCAATGCTGACTCATAGCTACAGGATAGTACAGAGTAGACTACACCACTTTTTAGTTTGTCACAGATAATTAAAAGGTTAACAACAATGTCCCATAAAGGCTTGATTTCCAAAGCCTAACACTACCAATGTGGGTGTCTTGGCAGCACGAATACCTGCCAATAGTTTGAGAGACTTTATTTTGGGATGCAGATGCAGAACTTGGCAAGCTGCCCTGAATCAAGTCTACGTTATCCAGTCCTTACCATGTGCTTTGCCATTAGCAATGGAATAAATGCTCTAGTTCTGCAAAAGATTTCTTAAATCCTGCATAAATCTAGGACTCGGGAATTGACATGGAAAATGCAAAATCGATGTCAGCTTCTGCATGCGAATTTTCCTATGCAGAATCGTGCCAGGATAATCTTAGAGAAAGAGAAACAAATGACAAGCACTGGTTACAGCTCAGATCCTGAGAGTGCTTGAGCTTGACAGACTCCTTGCAAAAAGTCTCAACTTTATAGCACATGATCTAGCTGCCACCGTGTTTGACTGATGATATTTGTTCCCTTCAGAAAGGTGAGGGCAGTCACGGTTCCGTGGTAGAATTCTTTGCTTCTGTGCAGCAGGTCTGAGTTTGGTCTCCAGCCAGTGCACCATCTGCCAGTGGAAGCTGGTGTGTGGCTGTGCTGATGAGCAGGTTCAGTGGAGCTTCTAGACTATGTCAGTCTAGAAAGAAAGAGTGATCTCTTCCTGAAAATCAGCCAATGAAAATCCACCAGCTGTGCATCCATCAGCTGTGCATCCACCAGCCTATGTGATCACAAGGTGTCGATGGGATCAAGTATCAGGCGTTAGAAGGCCCAAAACAATCTTATGGATGTGAACGAAGGGGGTTGGAGGGGAGATCCCAGACCCATCTGTAGATAATTGGATATCCTCTCACAGAAGGGTCACAAGGAAGGGATGAGCCAGCCATGGTGCATATAACACTGACCAAACACACAACATTCCTCTAGTTCAGTGGTTCTCAACCTTCCTAATGCCGTGATCCTTTAATACAGTTCCTCATGTTGTGGTGACCCCCAACCATAAAATTATTTTCGTTACTACTTCATAACTATAATTTTACTACTGTTATGAATTGGGCGACCCTGTTAAAGGGTCATTCAACCCCCAAAGGTTGAGAACCACTGCTCTAGTTCTTTAATGTTTCCTCCCCACTACTATCATGACCCCAGTTTTACCTTGCAAATCGGTTATATGGGAGCATGTACACTGGTACAGATAAGAGCTCTGGACCCATGGAATCCAGGACAGACAGCCCTCTCAGGAACAATAATGGAAGTACCATGAGGGGAGGGGGAAGGTTGTGGAAGAAGGGGGAAAAGGAGGAACCGTTCACATTGCTTGAAGTATAACCCTCCCTCCTGGGGGGTGGGGCATGAACAACAGAAACGTGGGTGAAGAGAGACAGCAGATGGTGTAAAATATCAAATCAATACTAATTTATAATGTGTCAAGGGATCATGAGGGTGGGAGGGTGGGTGAGGGAGGGAAAACAGAGGAGTTGATAGTGAGCACTCAAATAGAAAGAAAATGTTTTGAAAAGGATGATGTAACATATGTACAAATGTACTTGGTACAATTGATGTATGGATTATTAAAAGAGCTGTAAGAGCCCCCCCAAAATGATTTATTAAAAAAAAGGAAAGGAAAAGAAAGAAAAGCCTGTGCACTATTATAGTCCTTGTGATGGAGGTCACCGTGAGGTGCCAAGATGACTTAACAGCAATTAACCACAATAGGAGCCATGGTGGTACAGTGGGTTCAGTGCTGGGCTACTAACTGCAAGGTCAGCCATCCAAACCCATCAGTTGCTCTGGGGCAGGAAGATGAGGCTGTCTGCTCTGTCAATATTGCAGCCTGGAAACCCTTTGGGGTAGTGTTCTCTGTCTAACAAGGTTGCTGTGGTAGAATCTGTTTGATGACAGTGGATAGCAACAAGACGAAAGACAATGGAGCCAATTAGAATCGGAGTCCTTTTCTTCTGTCTGGGTTAAGAGAAAAGAAGCAAAGGGTGGGGGGCAAGCTTCCCATGCGTTCCCTAATGACCCTTGGCGTGTGAAGGAGAGTTTTCTCAGATAGATGGGAGCTGTGTGCATGCATGCGTGCGGGTGGGTAGTGGTGAGGGCACAACAAGCTGACTCTGATGGACTCACGCTGCTGCAGAGTGGGTTCGGCATCAGTGTGGAAATCAATAGAGTAAATCATTTTTGTATTGACACATGTCCCAAAGCTAATGTTGGCCTACTGATGCATTTGAACCTCAAAATGTTTGCTTAATGATAATGGCTGCTAAGTCAAGAGGAACTGAAACGTGAAGAAATGGCAGTGGCTTACATTTATTAAAGCCAAAAAAGCATAAGTGCATCGTGCTGTTGACTTGGTTTCAGTCACGGCGACCCTGAGTCGGCACGAGAATTTTGCTCAGCAGAAGTTTGAATGGGTTGTTTTTGTTTTTGTTTTTAAAAGAAAGAGCTTTAATTAAAAAAACATTAAGAAGGCATCGCTTCTAAAACTACCCATTAAAACTACCTAAGTCCATAAGTGCAATCCTAGCCAGGGGCCCTCTTCAAACTCACGGAGCTTTAGGCAGATGACACAGAAGGAAGCAGCCGGATGTCCACAGGAAGGTGCCAGTCTTGTGACTCCAGTGTTGGCGGAAACCTGGCATCCCGCTGACAGCTCACAGGGTAAGAGCACCCATGTCCCCGGGCAGGCAGAATCCCACCAAGCAGAAAGGCAGAGGGCTGAGAGAGGCATCATCAGAACCAGATAGAGCCAAAGGCCCTAAAAGTTTTCTTGAGGATAGATGAGTCCCACAAGAAAGATCACAGGGGAGGTAAATGTGTGCCACCTGGTTGCAGGAGAGGGTCTGACTCAGAGAGGCTCCTTCTGAAGGGTCTCAGTGGGCATCCCGGTGCTCTTTGGCACAAAGGCCAGTGGTGTCTGGGCTTGAAGACCCGGAAGCCATCTAGAGCCTTAAAGGAGACAACAACAGGCTCTCATGTCTCTGGGTGGCCCTTAAGGGCCTTCTGGAAGGATCTTTTCAGTTCTGTCTCACTTGCGTTTTCAGTAAATGGCTTGTTTTTACAGGGGACCTTCAGGTCTTCCTTCGGAGACAGCTGTGGATGGACTCAAACTCCCAACCTTAGGTTAGCAGTCAGGCATGCTAACTGTGCACACCACCAGGGACATGCATTTCTCTACCAAACAAACAAAAGGCAAAATCCACTGCTGTGTAATATCACGCTACTTAAAGTTTCCAAAACTAAATATTTTCAGGAACAGTGAGGCTCATTTCTTTCATGAAGTGGCTGGTGGGTTTGAACCCAAAACCTTTCTTTAAGCAGCCCAATGTTAAGCCCATATTGCCACCAGTGCACCTTTGTATGTCCCTAGGCAAGAATTTAAAGCCCTTTTGGTGTGCTAAGACTCCCAAACAATTCAGTTCCCTGAACAGCTCTTCCTGTCCTTCACTGATAGAGCTGCAGAGTTTCCAGTCTGGTGTTGACACATCAGAAGTGTCGAAGGGGAGCCTAGAGTGTTTCATCTGGAGAAGTGTTTTTTTCATGATAAAGAGCTCCTGTCCTTAAATGGTTCCCTTTACTTCAATGAAGATATTCAGGGCAGTCTTAAAGAGTTAACTGGGCTGTCTTGTGATGACAGTGTTCTTGTTGTCATTGAAACAGTCAAGTTGGCTCTGACTTATGGCAACGCTATGGACAACAGAACAAAACGCTGGCTGGCCTGCGGGCCCAGTGTTGCCTTTCAACGTTGGTGCTCAACCAACTGTCTCACAGTGTCTGCTGTGATCCATCAGTAGGGTTTCCCTGACGACTTTGACTTTTCTGAAGCCGATGGCCAGGCCTATCTTTGCAGTCTATTTTGGTCTGAAGGTTCAGACTAACCCTGTGCATTACAGGGACCCTGCTGGCATCTGAAATACTGCTGACATCGCTTCCGGCCTCACAGCAACTATCCCAGTTACCATAGTATGATAAATTGACAGACAAGTAGGGGTAAGGCTACAGGATTGACAATTAGACTTGACTATTCAAATCACATATTCAGAGCTACCTATATGTACAAACCAATGGCCTGGGTTTAATGAGACATGTTTTTGGAGGGTTTCCTTTTGTCCCAAAAGTGACAAATGACTCCATCATGTTTTTCTTGGCTCCTGAGTTTTATATAAAGGGACACTGCATCAAATGTCACCCATCTGAAATGGTCCCCAGTATGTATCAGCCTATAGGTTCAAATGGAGTCAGAAATAATATTTGGACTGGATCTTGTCTCTTTTTGTCTATCCAAGCCCTTGTTCTGGCTAAGTAGACCTTAGGCATCATAGGGAAATTTGGGTGGAAATTATCATGTCTTCCCAAACAATTTTGGTCACGTGTATGGTGAGGGGCCTCAGGGATATTTTCATTTCTGCTGTGGTTGCAGATCTTGACGGTTTCCCCTGACGGACTAGTATTTTCTGCTAGGCCCAACTGCTTCTCTGACCAGCCGTCTTCTCTCTGACTTTGGATCCAGGCTTGGGTGCTTCCTCAGTTCTCAGATGGGGAGTCATGCTACTGTGAGTGAGGAGAAAGCTATGTTCCTATCTTTGTTCTAAACTGTACGCCAAAGAGGGGACACTGCCATATTACTTGTTCCCCCAGTGGGTGATTAGGCTGAGGCAACTATTTCAGTTTTAAATATAGTACTCCCTCTCCAAGCCTACATCCAAGAGTCTGACCTCAGGACAAAACAGGAAGTGAGCCAGCGCCTTCATTTGGACAGACTCCTGTTCTCTAACTACAAGACCACGGATTAGGGTCAAACCCATGCTTTGGACTCCTATTAGGATGGCTTCTTCCCAGGAGCTTTGCCAGCCCTTCATTTCCTATGACTTCTGTCTGACCCACCCCATCATTCGGTGACATTTCTGAGGGAGCCGTGAGCTTTAGAGATGAACAAAGTTTGGATTCAAATGGAAATATTCTTTTTCTGCTTTTTGGCTACACTATTATATTACCAATAATAAGATTTCTCCTTCCCTCCCTCCCTCCCTCCTACTTTCCTCCATCCCTTCCTCCCTCCTTGATTCCTTCAACAAATATTTAGGAAGTGCCTCCACAAGCCAGTCGCTGTCCCAGTCATAAAGAATATGGCAGAGGAACAAGAATGCACACCACTGGTAGGAAATGATCATAAGAGGTACAAACCAGAAGGGAATGGGGAAGGGCAGGGTGAGGATGAGGCAGGAGTGTTGCTATTTTAGTAGAGTGATCAGAAAAAGACCTAAAGGAGGCAAGAGCAGAAACTTTGAGGAGAAGAAAATTCTAAGTCATGAAAAGAAAATGCGAAGGCCCTGAGGTAGTGAGGCTTGGCTATCTTCAAGAAGCACAGGAAGCCAATGTCTCAAAAAGAATGAGGTGGGTGGAGGAGGTGGGCGCAGAGAAGGAGAGGGTGAGAAAGAGACTCGTGAATGATGAGGTCTGACTTAGAATTTTAAGGGAAGCTACTTCCAAGGGAGGCAAGGGAATTGAAATGCTTGGCAACTTAAATTTTCTCTATTTATCTCGTTTAATTTATTACTCCCGTTGTGGAGATCTTTGTTTTCTTGATGTTGAGTTGTAATCCACACAGAAGTCTTCAGTTTTGCATCTTCAGTAATCAGTGTTTCAAGCTCTGTTCCCTTTCAGGAAGAGTGTGCCGTCTGTGTAGCCGAGGAGACTAATGAAACGTCCTCTCGTGCTGACTCTTGCTCTTCATTTAGGCCAGCTCTGTGGATTAATTCCTCCACAAAGACATTGAATAAGTATGGTGAAAGGCTACAGCCAGGATAACACACGTTCCCTGACTTAAAGCCACACAGTGTCCCCTTGCTCTGTTTGAGTGATTGCCTCTTAGTCAAGTATTGATTTCAGTTAACATTTATCAGCAATGCATGGCACGAAAGCATCTCACCATGCCATCTTCTGACCTTGGGTCGAATTGCTAGCAGCTCCCCATTGATGTGCTGCTACAACCATCTTAAAGTCATTTTCAGCAAAATTTTACTTGTATGCGATCTTAGCAACATTACCTTAACAATCCCTTTTGCTTCTCTTCACTGTCAGTTTCTTTTGACATTCACTTTGGTCTTTTCCGTTTTCTGACCTTCAATTTCCTGTCTGTTTCATGCTTTTTGCTTTCTTCCTGCATGCTGTTCTTAATGTGATCCCACAACTCATCTGGTGTTCAATTATTAATTTTCAATGTGTCAAAACTAATTTGGACGTGGTCTCGAAGTTAAGGTTTTGTTTTGGTTTTCCTAGGCTTCTTTTCATCTTCCTCATTTTCAGCATGAACTTGCATATGAACATTCGATGCTTTTTTCCCCCATGATTGGCTCTTGACCTGATTCTACGGATGAGTTTCTCTGTCATCTCTTTTCCACAGATATAGTTAATTTGATTCCTGTGTATTCCATCTTGTGATGTCCACATGTGTAATTATTACTTATGTTGCTGAAAAAGGTTTCTGCAATGAAGAAGTCATTGGTATTGCAGAATTCTATCATTTCCTTTACCAAGGCCTTATTGTCCGACTACCTATTTATCCTTCATCTTTATTTCCAATTTTCACATTCCCATCACCAGTAATTGTCCATTTATTTTGATTTGCATGTTTGGTCTATTTCATACTGTAGAATGGGATATGAATTCTTTAATTCCTTCATCTTTAACTTTAAAAGTTGATGCATAAATTTGAATAATAATCATATGAACTGGTCTTTCTCAAAGACTTATGGATATTATCCTTTTACTGACAATATTGCACTTCAGAATCAAGGCTGAAATATTCTTTTTTGATGATAGATCTCATTCCTGGGTTAGTAAACCCATAATTGTCCAAGTCAAATGGTTAATACCACTCCATTTCAGCTCACTAATTGATATAGTTAGTTTATTGTGCCAACCTGGCCAATAAACACATGTGGGTTAATTGAAGGGTGGAGAGATAAATGGCTCAGTGAGCCTCGCCTTTCTAGTTCTTGGGTCTCTTGCTTTCTGATGGTCGGACCAGGGTGCAGCTGCCTTAGCCAGTTTCCACTTCAGCTGGCAAGGCTCACTTCCTGCAAGACATCCCTGAGGAGAAGCTGCATGGACCTACCCCAATGCAGCCCTGGGTGCTGGAGCAGCCGTGTGGAGACCCCTGCGAGCGCTGAGATGCTTATACGTTCATAGATTTGCCTTTCCTTCTGCAGTCCGCATCATAGTGTGTGTTTTGTGAGATTGAGCAGGACTTTGTGGATTGGTGTCAGACATATGGGCTAATGTCGGACTTATGGGCTTGGGCAGCACGGGGTTGGGATGTTTTCTTGATGTAAAATATCTTTTCTTTATATAAAATTCTCTCTTATTCATGAGTTTCTGTGGATTTGTTTCTCTAAAGTACCCAGACTAATACACTAACACTAAAGATATAGATCCTTTTTAATTTCATCTTCGATGAATTCTAGTTTTCCTAGAGTCATACTTCACACATTCTACTTTTTAATGAATGGAAATTTAAATCAATTCTTTTCATTTTTAATAATGCTATACAAGCAAATAAATGTCCAGGAAGTTTTGCGCCATCCACCCCATTGAGACGGACTCTGTACTGCAGAGACAACTCTTCCACAGTTGTATTATTATAACTGCTGATGCTGTATCAAACAGTGCTCCACTGCTCTTCATAACGTTTTCAGTGTATCGCCTTTCAGCTGCGGACACTTCTGTCATCTGTAGTCGATCTCAGTCTGGATGCTCTGCTGAAACCGGTCCACTGCTGGTATTTGAAATACTGGTGGCACAGTTTCCAACATCATAGTAATATGCAAGCCAACACAACATGACACACGGACAGATGATCTAGGGTCTATGCTTGGTTTTAATTTGTTTTTCTTGAGAGAGGTGAATCACTTGGTAACAAATTGCCCATGCTGAGCCTATTGTATCTTTGGAAATTCTACTATCCAGTCATGGATGCAGAACACATGATAAATTGATCCTTTCCTATCCAGGCTCAAAGGGGAATCTGGCATTCAGAGGTAGTGTTGAGCAATTATGAATTTCATTCATTTATCATTCCAGACTAAGCAAATGATCGGGCTTGCACTGCTGTAAATGAAAGCCATTTGAAAGCAAGACTCAGTGGAAGGAACCGGTATCACCCACGAGTTACATAACTGGAAATTTTAAAAGTAGCATAATTTATCCAGGGCTATCACTTATATTATTTAATC
Source organism: Echinops telfairi (assembly GCF_000313985.2). Taxonomy (NCBI): domain Eukaryota; kingdom Metazoa; phylum Chordata; class Mammalia; order Afrosoricida; family Tenrecidae; genus Echinops; species Echinops telfairi. The sequence goes on along the minus strand of NW_022111378.1, from coordinate 4,999,500 downwards.
TTCACAGGGGTTGAGTATTTGGTTGTCTGGCCATCCTGGATTGTCTGTGATAGTCCCACTCAAAGCCTATTGTCCTGTGCTAGGATTCAAAGAGTCCCTTTACAGTTTCAAAAATTCCCCATACTTGATAATAGGGTCCCTTGAAATGGCGTCTTTATTTTTATAGAAGAGAAAACCAAGGCACAGAGAAGAGAAATGATTAACTCAAGGTCATTTAGTAGGCAAGTGGTGGGCCTGCACTCAAACCTCGGCCAGTCTGTCACCAGTGTTCAAGTCCTTTCTGCCACGGTCTTGTGCTTATTTCTGTAGACAAAAGTGCATCTTTTCCCTACTCACAGTCAGTTCCTTTGGGCAAACTGGAAAGGTGCCCTGGCAGTGTAGTAGATTATGCTTTGTGGTGTTCACTGGGTGGTCAGTAATTCCAACCCATCAGCAGCTCTTGAGAGAGAGATGGGGCTCTCTGCTCCCGGGAAGATTCACAGCCTTGGAAAACCACAGGGACAATTCTACTTGGCCCTTCAGCCTCACTGAGAGTCGAAGTTGGCTCAGTGCCAGTGGGAGTAAGTGAGTGGGCAAGCCAGAAACTCGGAGTGACCTTACCACATTTGTATCATGCTTGGAACTCCTCTTTTAGAATGACCTTCCTAGTGATGCTCATTTTTAAAAACATTCTTGATGTTGGCAAATGTTGGTCCTTTGAGAATAGATTTCATGTTTGGAAATACTCGAAACATGTTCAGAGCCAAGTCTCTGAATAAGGTGGGATAATATGCTAGAGAACACCATTTTGGAGCCAAAATGATGCTGAGTTTGAATTAGTGAATTGCTTTGAACAGTCATTTGAATGAGTTTAATTTCCCAAGGGAAAATATTATTTTTTAAGTCTCTTTTTATCATGCCTGGTAGATGTGCCATACTATTTCCAGTCTTTTATAACTGAGCCCATCTATCTTGGAGTCAGCTGGTGGATTTACTTAGGTGGTTGAAATTCTTGGCATTAGATGAAAAAAATAAATCAAGCCTTTCCCCAGACTCTGGTTTCTATTGGCTGACTTCTCAAGCTTCCATGTTCTATTAGGTGAATTCCACTGGGCTTCATTCTTCCACGTTTTGGGAACCATAAGCCCAGATAACCTACATTTACAAAATTTACTGCATGCTTTTCAACTTAATATAAATTTAGGGTAAGTTTATCTATTAAACATAACAATTTGAACATTTGAAATTATCTTAACAATGCTAAAATTTACAAGGCACTGTCTATTTTACCCATCTCCCACCCCCTTGCTGACAGGTTCTAGAACAAAAGTGTTTAAATTATTAGTTGACTGTCCACCATTTTAGGAAATAGTATATGATTAAGGACCAACAGTGCCGAAGGAAGAAATTCCAGCTATACTGAAGGCATTACAAAATGGGTGCATAAGCAAATGTGGTGAAGAAAGCTGATGGTTCCCAGCTATTAAGGACCAATAATGAGAGCAGAGATACCAGGAAGGTAAGGAGAAGGTGGGGGAGAAAGGGGGAATTGATCACAATGATACCTCTCCCTGGGGGATGACAACAGAAAAGTGGATGAAGGGAGACATTGGACAGTGTAAGACATGGAAAAATAATAATAATTTGTAAATTATCAAGGGTTCATGGGGTGGGGGGAGGAGCTGAAACCAAGGGCTCAAGCAGAAAGCAAATGTTTTGAAAATGATGATGGCAACAAATGTACAAATGTGCTTGACACAATGGATGGTTGTATGAATTGTGATAAGAGTTGTATGAGCCCCAATAAAATTATTTATATATATAAAAAGATACAGTGTCTGGGATCTTAAAGACTTGAAGATAAACAAATGGCCATCTAGTTGGGAAGCAACAAAGCTCACATGGAAGAAGCACACCAGCCTGTGTGATCATGAGGTGTAGACAAGATCAGGCATCAGGCATCAGAAGACCCAAATGAAACAATTGGACACCTCCTCATGGAAGGGTCACAAGGAAGGGATGAGCCAGCCAGGGTGCAATATATAGCACTGAAAAAACATATAACATTCTTTTAGCTCTTTTACACTTATTCCCGTCCAGTATCATGATCCCAGTTATACTTTACAAATCCAGCTAGATGAGAGTATGTACACTATAGATAAGAGCTCTTGACACGCAGAATCCAGGACAGATAAACAAACCCCTTAGGAACAATAATGGGAGTAGTGATACCATGAAGGAAGGTGGAAGGGGGGAGGAGAAAGGGGAACTGATTGCAATGTTTGAGGTGAAGGGAGACAGTGGATTGTGTAAGATATGGAAATAATAATAATTTATAATTTCTCAAGGGTTCATCAGGGTGGGAGGGTGGGGGAGGGAGGAAAAAAATAGAAACTGATACCAGGGGCTCAAGTAGAGAGAAATGTTTTGAAAATGATTATGGCAACATATGTACAAATGTGCTTGATACAGTGGGTGTATGGGTTGTTATAAGAGCTGTAAGAGCCCACAATAAAATGATTTATGAAAAAATAAAAGTCTATTTCAGCTACTGGTGACTATGGGTGCAGAGTTAAATTGACTTCTAAAGTAGGGTTTTCAAGTGGATTGGCTGAGTGAGTTTTAACAGACAGTATTTTGGTTAGTAAGGGAGTGTATAACTATCTTTGCTACCCAGGGCCACCTTAGTATGGTAGGCATTTAACATATATTTAATAAGTGAAGTAATTTTTATCATTAAATAGTTAATGATAATCAAAATGAGGGAGATCATATGAGCGGCTACTCCCCCACTTCCACCCCCACCCCACCTTCCAAAAAGGAAAACATCTCTGCTGGGCAGAGCTTTTGTAGTAAGCATTTTTAGTGCACCCAGTGATGTCACCTGGGAAGGTTCTCTCTACAAAATCATTCTGATATAGACTAATGGAACCCCTGTGACTACGGATCTGAGTCACCCTTCAGGTCTGGAAATGAACTAATCCATATGGCTCGGTTTTCAACTAAACCATAGACACGTTTAAAGGGTTTGTTAGGCTATATTGACTAGAGCAACAAATCCAGAGACACTGAGATATACATATATTAAAAAAAGCTTTATATCAAGAGGTAATTATATATCAAGAAAACATCCCAGCCCAGTCCAACTCAAGTCCCTAAGTTTGATACTAGTCCATAAGTCCCTATTCAGATTCATACAGCCTAATGCAATGATGCAGAATCACAGGTTGGAGGGTGCAACGTCATGTGGATCCAATGGTCATGGTAACATCTTCAGGGCTCTGGCAGCAGCCAGGGTCAGCCCGCAGGAAGGCGAAGACAGAGTGAGGAGAAGGGGCTGTTTGAAGGGCCCTCCTTATGGGAAAGGCATGGTCACAGGAAGCATCATCAGGCTGTGACTTGATGGATAGGTTGAATACCAACCCTGCACGTTTATGTATCTTCTAGTTGACATAAAACTATGAGAAGTATGGGCTCCTGAGACTAGCCAATCCTTCGAGATCAAAAGGTCAGCATTTACCCAACAACTACATTCAGAAGGGTGAGGAAAGAGGAGGAAGAGAGACAGAAAATAAGTGATGGTATATTGTGGGGATTGTAATCAATGACATGGAATAAAATACATATGAATTATTTTTTATAAAACTGAACTGCTCTGTAAGCTCTCACCCAACTCGGTCTCTGTCTCTCTCACACATGCACTCACACACACAAAAGAAAAAAAAGAGAGAGTGGGTGGTGTCAATAGCACGTAAATGACCACAGGGTGAAAAGATGTCCTTGCATTTGTGTACCAGAGGCAGTGAGTTGCAGTAGAGCAATCACTAGGTTAGGTGAGAGAACCCTGGAACACTTTCAGCAATTCAAAGCCAGACAGCCTCCTGGGGGATGACAATTAAGCTTTGTTCCCAGACAGTTATCCTCTTCCCTGTTGCCTCTTCCAACATGAACACTTAACAAGCCAACTAACTCAAGAGCCATCAGACCAAAAAAAAGGTATGTTACTGGAATGAATTCTGTTATCTTTGGGCCAGACAGAGCAGACCTCGCCACAGCTCTGCCTTGTGTTGCTTGGCTGTTAATTGTTTATTGACCAGAAAGAAGCTTTGCAGACATACTCACCCCTTCCAGGCAGGAAACATTTAGTCAGCCATGCACTCATTAGCCCAATCTTATTTCTCTTATTTATTCATTCATTGAACAAAAAGAACTACCTACATAATGTTTGGAGAAGGTGCTTGGAGAAGGGAAGGATGATCAATACTATTGGTGGTTGGCAGTGTTTGTGTACTTTTTAAATTTCAAATTACTTTTGAATGTCAAGATAGAGAAAAGAGCTCATGTAAAATATGATACTTAGGTCAAGAGTAACTAATTTGGTAGGAAAGCTAAAAGTTTCTAGACAACAACATTATTAGGCAGTACAGGTCATATAGGATTAACATTATATTTACTGGTAATTTCGCTTCCTTTTTCTTTTTCCATTTTCCCAAGTTTTTGACTATGTTGCAATTGTGATCATAAACAAAATTATTTCCAAAATATAATCTTGTTGAGGTGGCTCTGACAGAGTTACTTTGCAGATAGAGGGTAGAAGAAAGGGGTGTCCGTGAGTCTCAGTTGTTTTAAGGAGAAAGTCCCCCCAGTATTTACCTAGACCCTGCTACGTGCATTGTAAGAAGTAGCCATTCTTCACTGAAATCTCCATTAATAATATTGTGCATTACAATACGTCATGCTTTACAGATATTTTCTTTTTTTTTTTCAGCATTGTAATGTAAGCATGTCCTCAAATCATTGGAAACTCCTTGAAAGCACACTAAGTGCTTTACAGTATTCAGTTACATGGCTGAACCATGCTTTAACTTCACCAGTTGACAGCCAGTCAATTCAGACTTACGGCAACCACATATGCCGGAGTAGAACTGTGCCCTATAGGGTCTTCAGTGGCTGATTTTGGGCAAATAGATCACCAGGTCTTTCTTCCGAGGTGCTTCTGGATGGACTCAACCCATCAACATGTTAACTGTTTGCATCGTCCTGGGACTGAATCCTTTAGCTAACTGTCCTCTGATCCTTGAATGCTTGTTTAGCCTGTCTCTTGCTATTACGAAGGCCTCACTTTTACATATCACTGTACATAAACATTTGCGCCACTTTGATGATCCTTATGGGGTGACATTTTGGAAATAAAATGCACAACAAAATCACGTGCCCAGGTGAATCCTCTTGCTCCCATCCCCTTCCAAGAAAGCTGTATGCGACCATCCCTTTTGGCTGCATTGTACTAAGCTGCTAGAGAGAAACATCCCTTAGAGTCCCTGGGTTCAAATCATGATCTGCTGTAAGACTTTAGGTAGGAAAGTTTGCCTCTCTGGTCCTTACTTTTCTTATTTACAGAAGTAGAACGGTGGCACTGGCTCTCCAGCTTATTGAGGGGCTTAGAAACTGTACTATATATAGCCAGAGGTTGTGTTAGGAGCTTGGCCTAGCTCCTTCCATTTAACCTTGGACATGACACTGACCTAATAAAATGAATAGGAATCAATGTATGTGACAGAGTTTGCTAAAGTGTAAAGGGCCGTGAAAATAGAAGGCCATTCTCTGTCCTGGATATGGAAGGTTCTCTTATCTATGGGAAACGGTTGCTGTAACTTTGGGGACCCAGAAACAGTAAATGGTGTCACTTTATCAGCATAGAGAGATTGCATTTTAATGCAGCCATTCACTTTAGGGTTTATTGTCCAACCTATCAAGGTTTGGCTTTAATTCAGCAGGTTAAGAAATATTATATGCTTCAGTTGAAATTTTTATTAATTTAGAAAATCTTTTGCTTTCTCTCCAGAAGTCCTGGTGCCTAATGGTTACCCTTTGGGCTGCTAACCTTAAGGTCAGCAGTTCAAAACCAGCTGCTGCTCCAAGGGAGAAAGGAGTGTCTTTCTACTCCCTGTAAAAATTAGGAGAAAACAAAGAGCATGATGGCTCTGGGGGGCCGGGGGGGCATAGGAGAGGGGGAAGCGGGGGGGAAAGGAAAGGGGTACCAAAAAACCCAGGGACAAAAAGTGATCTAAAATCGATGGCAAGGATGGCACAGGATGCCTGGTGGGGTTTGATCAAGTGCAATGTAGCTGAGAGGAATTAACGAAAGCCAAATGAAGATCAAACATGATAGTGTGAGAAGAGGAAAGTATAAGAAAATAGAGGGAAAAACTATGAGGCAAAGGACATTTATAGAGGTCTAAATACAGGCATGTACATATGTAAATATGTTTATATATAACAATAGGGAAATAGATCTCTGTACATATATTTCTAGGTTTAGTATTAAAGCAGCAGATGGCCATTTGGCCTCTACTCAAGTACACTCTCAGTGCAAGAACAATTTATTCTAGTAACCTGACATTCTGTGATGCTCACCTTCTTGACAAGATCGCTAATGACAGAATGCATGCATAAGCAAATGTGGTGAAGAAAGCTGATGGTGCCCGCAATAAAAAGATATAGTATCTGGGGTCTAAAAGGCTTGAAGATAAACCAACAGTCATCTAGCTGAGAAGCAACCAAGCCCACATGGAAGCAGTACACCAGCCTGTGTGATCATGAGGTGTCGATGAGATCAGGTATCAGGCATAAAAGACCCAGAACAAAAAATCATCTGCATGTGAATGAGAAGGAGGGAGGAGTGGAGACCTAAAGCCCATCTGCAGAAAATTGCACATCCCCTCATAAAAGGGTCACAAGGAAGAGACAAGCCAATCAGGGTGCAATACAGTACCCATGAAACATACAGCTTTCCTCTAGTTCTTTAATGCTTCCCTCCCCTCCACTATCATGACACCAATTCTACCTTACAAATCTGGCTAGACCAGAGCATGTACACTGGTACAGATAAGAGCTCTCACAACACAGGGAATCCAGGACAGATAACCTCCTCAGGACCAATAATAAGAGAAGCAATAACAGGAAGGGAAGGGGAAGGTGGGGGAGATAAAAGGAACTGATCACAATGATAGGCGTATAACCCACTCCCAGGGGGAAGAACAGGGGGATGGGAGACAGTGGTCAGTGTAAGACATGAACAAAATAATAATTTATAAATTATCAAGAGTTCATAAGGGAGGGAGGGCGGGGGACGGGGGGAATGAACTGGTACCAAGGGCTCAAGTAAAAAAGAAATGTTTTGAAAATGATGACAGCATATGTACAGACGTGCCTGACACAATGGGTGCATGTATGGATTGTGATCAGAGCTGTAAGAGCCCTGAATAACATGATTTAATAAAAAGCGAGTTACAGTCTTGGAAACCCACAGGGGCAGGTCTGTCCTTTCCTGTAGCATTGACGTGAGTTGGAATTAACTTGACAGCAGTGAATTTCATTTGGTGAGTTGTGTTTTTTCTCCAGAGAAGATTATAGTATCACCCTTTATTCCCTCTCCCTCTCAGATACAACGTTAGGAAATTCAATATTGTTTCTGTGTGACATTTAAAACAGTAGCTTCCTTGCTGACTTGAGGTGCAACATATTTTGTGCTTATTTTCTTCTGTTCTTGTTCTCTCAGCTAATAGAGGATAGTGAGACCCACCCACAAACCCACACCCAGAGTAGGCATGATGACATTTTTTAAAGAAATCATTTTATTGGGGGCTGTTACAGCACTTAGAACAATCCACACATCAATTATATCAAGCACATTTGTACATATGTTGCCATCATCCTTTTCAAAACATTTTCTTTCAACATGAGCCTTTGGTATCAGCTCCTCTTTGTTCCCTCCATTCCCCACCCTCCCGCCCTCGTGAAACCTTGATAAATTATAAATTATTAGTTTCATATCTTACACCATCCACTGTCTCCCTTCACCTACATTTGTGTTGTTCATCCTCCCTGGGTGT
>NW_022111378.1:4973419-4991304 GCF_000313985.2 Echinops telfairi | reverse complement strand
AGACGGGCTTTGGGTCTCCACTCCAACCTTCTTCATTTGCATCAATATGATTGTTTTGGGTTTTCTGATGCCTGATACCTGATCTCATTGACACTTTGTGATCACACAGGCTGGTGTATTTCTTCCATGTGGACTTTATTGCTTCCCTACTAGATGGATGCTTGTTTAACTTCAAGCCTTTAAGATGCCAGATGCTATATCTTCTAATAGCCAGGCACCATGAGCTTTCTTCACCTCATTTGCTTATGCACCCATTTTGACTTCACTGATCGTGTTGGGATGGTGAGCATCACAGAATGCTGGGTTATTAAAACAAACTGTTCTTGTGTTGAGGGAGGACTTGAGTAGAGACCCAATGTCCACCTGCTATCTTGATATGTTACCTATAAATATATGTACATAGGTCTATATCCCCATTTTGTATATTAATATATTTACATATATGCATGCCTTTATTTATACCTCTATAAGTGTCATTTGCTTCCTAGTTCTTTCCTCTATTTCCGTTTACTTTCCTCTTGTCCCAATATCATGTTAGACCTTCTTTGGGCTCTCAGTAATTCCTCTTGGATACACTTGATCAAATCCTACCAAGTGTTCTACACCCTCCTCACCATCAACTTTAGAGCTCTGGTTGTTCCATTCTCCATGGGTTTGTTGGTTTCCCACACCCTTTCCACTCCCTTCCCCTCTCCCTCTCACTTGTGCCCCTGGAACTGTCAGTCCTGTTGTTTTCCTCCTTGGGGTTGTTTATCTTGCCTATCTTATATAGATAGACATGAAAAAACAGTAGTAGAAGAAGAAAAATATCAGCCTATGAATAGTTCCAGGTTTGTTTGCTGATCCTTATGTGTGCTTTCCAATTGAGTCTGATGAGGTGCCAAGTCCTGCTCTCTGAGTCTGAAGTCTAGGTTCAGGATTCCTCGGGAACTTTGCTGCTTTGCTCCCCTTGCTGCTCTGTTGCACTCCCTTCCTGCTTCACCCTGGTATAGTGCTCTCCCCTGCAGCATTGTGGGTCAGTGACGTTATGTTGTGTCTCCTGGTGGGGCTAGTCATAAGTTCCTCTCTGTGCTCTGAGCAGGAATATCATCCTTGGGGCTTGGTGGGCCAGGATGCAGTTAATTCTCTCTCTTTTTCTCTCTCTCCTTCCCTCTTATTTGGCTCCGATGTGGTCTGGGCAGGCCTGCCTGTCTCCCTGGGCTGTCTCTTTAGTGCTGTTCTCTGTAGTGTAATTTTGTTGGGAGGGGGTTGACATAACTGGGATTGGGGCAGGCCCCACAGACCTCTCTCTTAGTTCACTGCTTCACGCTGGTATGCTGCCTTCAAATTTCCATCAAGGGATGAATGGATTAAAAAACTCTGGTACATACATACGATGGAGTACTACGCATCCTTTAAAAGCAGTGATGAATGCATGAAGCACATCATTGCATGGGAAGAGTTGGAGGAAATTATGCTAAGCAAAGTAAGTCAAGCACAAAAGGACAAGTACAACACGAGTCCACTGAGGTAAGCCTAAAAACCAGAAAGAGCAAAGGGCAAAAGCCACTGAATGCATAAATTCCTGGGGCAAGGCCCAAGCTCTATGACAGGGGTCAGACCCAGCACAGGGATGTGTATGGCAGCCAACTAAAAAGGAGGGGAAACGGGGAAAAAAAGAGAGAATGTGGATAGTGGGAAGGGTATTGTTTATGTCTTTACAGGAAAGGGAGAGAGGGACCAGACCTCAGTCTAGTACACCATGCTCACTTTTTAGTTCTGTCTCTTCCGGTCTTCATTCTGGGTACTCCCAGGTACTTCCGGTCTTTATTCTGGGATACTCAGAGGCACAGCATGAACCTGGCACTGAGCTTCACAGAATAGGTTTCATCATATTTTGCCACTAATATTATATCCTACATGCTCTATATTAATTATTAAATATTCTTCAAATATATGGTTTTCAATGGTTGTAGAATTTTCTATATAGAATTGTACCATTATTGGGCATTAAATGTCCCTTATTGGACATCTAATTTTCCACCTTTATCATAATAAAGCATATTCTAGTGCAGAAATATCTGCAGTATATCAAAGGAAATCAGTGTCAGAGATAGGCTATCTGAACACTTCCGGCTACTTTCTTTGAACTGCTTTCTAGACACAATAGCCATATTTCAATCAATGCTAGTGATTATGTCTTCTCATTAAAACCATACTTAACACTCGGCATTTTCTTAAAACACACACAGACACCTTACACACACACAACAAAATAGTAGCTGCCACTGAGTGGACTTTCACTGAGAGCAACCCTACGTGTGTTACAGCAAAACTGTGCTTGATGGGGTTTTCAGGAGCTGAGTTTTACATGTAGACCACCAGGCCCGGCTATCAAAAAGTATAGCGTCTGGGGTCTTAAAGGCTTGAAGGTAATCAAGCGGCCATCAAGCTCAGAAGCAAAAGAGCCCACATGGAAGAAGCACACCAGCCTACGCAACCATGAGGTCTCGAAGGGATCAGGTGTAAGGCATCATCAGAACAAAAAATCTTACCATAGTGAATGATGGGGGGAGTACGGAGTGGAGATCCAAAGCCCATTAGTAGGCCACTGGAGATCCCCTTGCAGAGGAGTCTCAGGGAGGAGATGAGCCAGTCAGGGTGCGATGTAACAATGATGAGAAATACAACTTTCCTCTAGTTCCTAAATGTTTCCTCCCTGCTCCCACTACCATGACTCAAATTCAGCCTTGCAAGTCTGGCTAGACCAGAGGAGGTACACTGGTACAGATAGGAACTGAAAATACAGGGAATCCAGGGCAGATGAGCCCTGCAGGACCAGTGGTGTGAGTAGCGAAACAGGGAGGGTAAAGGGAGAATGGGTAGGAAAGAGGGAACCGATTACATGGAACTGTGTGTGACCTCCTCCCTGGGGGACAGACAACCGAAAAGTGGATGTAGGGAGACATCGGACAGGGCAAGATATGACAAAATACCCATTTATGATCTATCAAGGGCTCATGCGGGAGGGGGGAGCGGGGAGGGAGGGGGAAAATGAGGACCTAATGTCGGGGGTTTAAGTGGAGAGAAAATGTTTTGAGAAACGATGTACAAATGCGCTTTACACAATCGATGTGTGTATGGATTGGGATAACAGTTGTATGAGCCCCGAATAAAATGTTTAAAAAAAATGTAGACCACCAGATCTTTCTTCTGAGGCACTTCTGGATGGACTCAAGCCTTCGACCAATCTTTCCGTTAGCATTGACTGTATTAACCATTTGCATCACCCAGGGATTTCCATCTTAAAATAACTGCTTTCCTATTTTATGTGAAAAAAGTGTTTTCTTTCTGATCCCAGTGAAGTTGTTTGTGCTCCAAGTGTTTTGTGACTCCATTATATCCCACTCCTGACATCTTCCTCTTGTCTCTTTAAGTCCACTCTCCAATATTCCCCTCTCTACTCTCCACATCTGGGTAGTGGCCTGTGGGAAGTACATCAATGAGTTCCAATGCTGTGGTTTCCTAACTGATTTCACTCAGTGGGAACCCCAACAGGGGCAGGGAGAGACGGAGAGTAAGATCAGGGGGTTCAGTCACTGTGACACAGAGCCTCTCTTCTCTCCAGTATGGCCTGCTTTATACAACTCTGTCTCCTCCCCTGCTAAGAGACCCACTCCCTCCTTTGTCCCTTTGTTCCTGGGCATCCGCACGGATCCATTGTTATGAGCCCTTGTTTCCGGAACTCTCTCTTGAGGTTGTTAATTACTCTTTTGTAAAGAAACCTTCCTTAAATTCTCAGTAAAGGTTGCATCTGTGTGCTGTTGCCCCCTGGCTGATTAGCATACTTTACTTATTACTTGCAATAGGCTGCACCTTGACAGGCATTGCCCCTATTTACCGATGAAGACATTGAGGATCATGGAGACCCACAGTCTAACCTCTACTGATTCCTCTGAGATGCATTGACAGGTGAATGAAGGGTGTTTCATCATCCATGATGCACTGTCCAATCATTGTCATAATGCTTTACTTTGTTGTTGATAAAAATGTCTATCAGAGGATCCCTTTCTCATACCTAGCTGGGGCACAATGCATAACACAGGTTTGATTATCAGCCAGTCTAGGCTCACAAGAAAGACTTGGAGTGAATTATTTTATCTTAGTAAGCCTCAGTGTTCTCATCTGAAAAATGAGAATAATTATAGTAGCTGTCTCAGAAGTTTGACTTCATTATTATTCATGCTCACAGAATCATGAGAAGCGGTATTAGTATAATGCTTGCTACATCGAAAGTGCTCAAAAGTAGAAGATAATAAACAATGATCACATTATTTTTATTATTCTTTTTTAGTTGTTATTGAATTTGCAAAAAAAGAGAGATTGAAAATACATTTCTCAGTTGATGTATGAGATTTCATAGCTATAAGTTATAACTCTAACGCCCAGAGTACCACAAGATTGCCCTTAAGTCATGTGACTTTTTGATCCTTTTTCATCAAAAGACTCAGGTACCACTCCATGTGGCTTCTCATGCATATTGATGAATGTCTTTAGGTTCAGCATTTGGGGTTTAGGTTTCCTCCATAATATCCCTGATGACTAGTTATATAATTTCTCCCTGAAAAATAAAATGCCACCTTCATGTACCACTTGGTTCCATGTGTGCATAGTTTTTAAACAAAATTTTGTTCCCTTTATTAAGTAGATCTCTGCTTTCCAGAACCCATCTGCTTGTCCAGGGGTTATGAATGATTCTGGTTGATTTTGATTGACATATTCTGACAAAACCAAATAAAAAAGAACCAACACCATCACCACCAACAACAAAACAAACAAACAAAAGCAGAAAAACAAAAAACAAAAGAAAAGCATTATCAATCATCCCTCTGGGGTATAAGACGATTGCATTAATAACATCAATAATTCATCCAAAGACATAGAACTTAAAATACCGTTAATATGAGGAGTTTAGTCGAGTATAGACCAACCGTGAGCTGCCATCCATGAGTTGTTGCATTGTACAGACGGATTTCTGAATTGTGTGAGCTCAGTGTACACTGACCGTGAGGGTTGCTGCGAGGGGACATTGCACTATATCATTTCTTGCAAGTGCAGATCCTTGCCTCTCAGATGAAAACCAGTCATATTAATGCAGGCGGAGCAGCGAGGTACTAAATACACAGTGGTTATGCTTCCCTTTCATTGGACACTCGGTCATCTATCTTGTCTTCTCCTCTGTGTGCCTCCATCATTATACTTTGTAGTCTATGTATGCCCTGCCATAGGACCCTTACGTTTGCTCCTGCTTTCCCATTAATGATTCCAATAGCTTTGGGGTTTACAGTTCGGTCTTTAATCCACCTTGAGTTCATTTTTGTGCATGGGGAGAGAGATGGGTCTTGTTTCATTCTTCTGCATATGGAAATCCAGTTTGTCCAGCACCACTTGTTGAAAGGCTGTCTTGATCCCATTGGATATGAGTAGGTCCTTTGTCCAAGATTAGTTGCCTGTCGGCTGTGCATTTATGTCAGGTTTTTCTGTTAAGCTCTACTGGACTATATAGCTCTCATTGTGCCAGGACTAGATGGCTTTGACTACTGTGGCTATGTAGCAGGTTTTTAGGTCAGGTAGTGCAAGGCCTCCTAATTGGCTATTCCCCCCCCTCTCCCAAGAAGTTCTTTGTTTATCCTGGGTCTTTTGCGTACCCATATGAAATTGGTAGGTAGTGTTTCCATTTTGTTAAAGAATATATTTGTGATTTGGATTTCATTGTCTCTGTAGATTGTTTTTGATAGTAGACAATTTAATATTAGAAAATGTATTTGACATATTCACAATATTAATTTTGTGTATCTATGGGCACAGGATATTCTTCCAGTTATGTAGGCCCTTTTGTGTGAAGTAATGTTCTTCATTTTCTATGTATAGGCCTTCTGTTTCTTTATTTAGGCTTATTCCTAAGCAGTTCCTCTTTTGTGTGGTTACTGTAAAAAGTATTGTTTTCTTAATGTGTTTCTCTAGCCCTGTTTGCTGATATATATGAATCTGTTCTATTCACTGCAGCTGGGAGATATTTAATGATGAAAATTCCCACCTGGGACCATGTGAAGCAGAGACTTAGCTAGCTGATGAAGATAAGAATTGACAATGAGACTAAGCAGCAGTTCTCAACCTGTGGGTCTAGACCCCTTTGGGGGTAGAATGAGCCTTTCACAAGGGTCACCACAACACGAGGAACTGTATTAAAGGGTCACTGCCTTACGAACATTGAGAACCACTAGACTAAGACTAGAGTCTTCTGTTCCAGCCACCAGCAGTAGATCGGAGGCCATATGAAGACATGTGGGCAAAATGTCCTGGGGGTGGGGAAGAACTATTCTTGGGGCTGCTAGACACTGGAGTCAAATTTACTGTAATTCCAAAACTCACCAAAAAATATTGAAGGAGCCTAAAGTTAGACTCAGAGGTTACAGAGATGCAACAATTGTTGGGACTAAGGTGAAAATCTGGATGAGAAACAAAAGATTTAAACAGATTGTGTATTCAGTAGTTTCCTTTCCTTTCCTTTACCTGAATATGTCATTGGTACAGATATTATATCCTAATGGGGGAACACTTACTCTACTTAACATTGTGCCATTGATGGTGTGTAAGTCTTTCCTTAGGCTGATACCGATTGGGCCTGCTGAATGGGAAACATTACTATTGTCTGAACCCAGTCAGAGCGTTAATCTGGAACCGTGTAGAATACTTGGTGAACAAAAGGAGATCATTGCTTTGATACTATACTAGTATGATTCCATACTAAGGCTGGAGTGTTGTACAACAGTCCCCTATGACCTGTGAAAAAGGCAGAGACCTCCTGGAAATTGATGGTAGATTATCGAGGCTTCAGCTGATCAAACGTGGTACAGACAGGGCAGAAGGCACAGAATGCTAAAGGAAACTGCTGAATGATCAAGCTTGCAAATGTCTTTCTTCCATCCCAATCTCAGAAATTCATCCAGCCCCAATTTGCTTTCATATGGGAAAAATCACAGTACACTTTCACTCTATTGACTCAAAGTTATTTAAATTCTTCAGCCTTCTGTCATAATTTGATTAGGAGGTACTTGGACATGGACTTGACTGGATTTGGACTCAAGGGTAATGACGCATTACGATGCATTGTGTTGATGATCTTATGTTAATACCAACACAGAACAGGCGGGGACAGATTTGAAAACAGTATGTGGCTCACATGACAAATAATTAATAAATCCAGCAGATATTGAGGGCCCTGCCCAAATGGTGAAGTTCTTGGGGATAATGTGGGTAGGAGCCACTTGTGACATTCCTCAGGCAACCAAGAGCAAGCTACTGTTACTACCTAGTGCCAAGAATAAGCATGAATCCTAGTGTTTTGTTTCTATTTGTATTTTGGAGCGCTCATATTCCACACTTAGGAATATTGTTAGCCTCCATCGAAAAATAGCATTCAGGAGGAAATTGCATTCGAATGAGGGCCTGCTTTCCTAGCTGTCATAGAAGAATTGGACACTGGTGAGAGCCCATATATTTAGATTTTTATTGATTCATGTGCAGTGTCCAATTGTCTGGCTATCTGGTCTGGTAAATGTGCAATGGAAAATGGGAATATTAGAGCAAAACCTGTGGGGCACAGGCCTCTGGGGAGCATTATGAGGATTTAAAGGGTACATGAGAGTAGGACATTTTGATGGACATCCGAGGAACCCTCTTCCTGAATCAGAATGTAATTGTCTTCAGCAAGTGGACATATTGCTAAGCTCCTTGAGATGGCCAGTTAGATGAGTGGACACGGGAGTGCTGCACCAATACAGAGTCTGAATCTAGACACATCACGTGGAGAGCCAGACCTCCGTTTCCTGGTTGACCTATTTCCTGCTGTGACATTTGGACATCTTGGGCTTCTGGCTCTGGACCCTGAATTTGACTTTCCTCTGCCTGACCTTCACATGTGGCACTGAATAGCACCCACCACCATGGGAGACATTGTCTTGTAGTTTCATGGGTTTTTCTGTTGCAGTGAATTGCAAAACCCTGCGATGTGAAGGAATATACTCAAGGGAGGAGTGGGAGGTAGATGGAGCAGAATAACATTTTGGAAGAGTTGGACATTTGAGGCATCTTTAATCTCCAACTCCTTGGGATTCGTCTGGTACTGATTATTCTGACTTATTAGTACATGAGGGTCATGGAGGCTCAGTCCAAATGTTTTCATGTGCCTTTGAGTTTCTTCATTTTCTCTGCTCAGGAGGAAGAAAGGCCACTACATGGCTGCACACAAGCTTTTAAACCACAGTCACAATTATTTTCTTTCAATATTTTATAAATATAATCTTACTGCCTTCTTACCTATGGTTTCTGCTGAGAAATCAGCCTTTAGTCTTATTGGGGCCACTTTATAGATGAAATTTCATCTTTTACCAATTGCTCTCAGAATTTTTTGTCTTTGGTTTTAAAGTTTTAATTACTATGTCTTGGTGACTTGGTTTTTTGGGGGGTGGTCTGTCCTATATACGTTCCTTAAGCTCTTTGGATGGAAACTGTCTCATCCTTTATGATGTTAGTACGTTTCTTTCAATAAATCTTCAAAAATTCTCCCTGTGATTTTTTTCCCTCCCTTTCATCCACTCTGGGACTCCAATTCTTCCTCTTGATAGTGTCCTACATAGCTTTTAGGTTCTCTTAATTTTTCTTTATTCTTTTATCTGATTGGTCCTCAAACAGATTAGTAGCAAGAGATTTGTCCTTTTTTATTAATTCTTTCTTCTATTTATTCAAATCTATTTCTATGTTTTTCCACTGAGTTGTCTGTTTCTGATGTTTAATTTTTAATTTTTTGAATTTCTAAAAGTTTTTTGTATTGTTTCTAACTGTATATATATATATATATTTATATTAATCAAGCATATTTTAAAAATTAAATCATTTTATTGGAAGCTTGTACAACATCACAATCCACACATACATCCATTGTGTCAAGCACTTTTGTACATTTGTTTCCCTCATCATTCTCAAAATATTTGCTTTCTACTTGAGCCCCGGTATTCGCTCCTCATTTTATCATTTTGTTCTTATACTGTTTTCTTGAGTTATTTTGTGATTTATTCTGTAGTATCTCTGCTTTTTTGTGATATCTTTACATCTTTGAACTTTTATTGCTTATCAGATACTTCTATTATCATCTCTTTATTTTGTTCCTCTATAGCCATTTTATCCTGTTTATTTGAATGATTAATTATCATCTGCTACCTCTGATCTGTGGAGATAGAAGAGTATACTCTTTCACTGATATTGGGTGGCAAATGTTGTGTGTTAAGGGTCTATTATCCCCTTTTGTGTCACCCTAGGGTTCTACCTCGATGGAGCTAGCAGTTAGTGCATCCTCTGGAGATCAAAGCAGAATGTCACCATCGCCATTGTGAGGGAGTGTCTCTAAATGGATAGGATTATCTTCTATTTATGCATAAATTCCCGTCTCAATAGCTGGTGGAGACTCAAGGGGTTTAAGCACACATTTAATTGAACTGTTGGAATTGTGTGAGATTCATGACATTGCAGCTGAGCAGATATTGGATGAAGGCCCTGGCAACATTTATGTTTTGTCCAGAAAAGTGCAGATGACTATCATGATGTGATTGGCATTGCTTATGACTAGTTACCAGGCATGAGTGCAAGGTGTGCTCTTGCTAGCTGCTAGGTTAAGGGCACTGTGGGTGCACGTTACCACTGGATAAGTGGCTGGAGTGAGACTGTACGGGTAGATAGCTGGTCTCTGGATGGACAGGTTAGGGGTTCTCACCACAGCTTACCAGAGTGGAAGTGAAGGGACTTGTACCATCCATCAGTCACTGGCAATGTGCCAAAGCAGTGTGTGCCTCCAATCCTGGAGTGAGTAAATGACATAGTAGGAGAGGGGGAAGAGGTGGGACCATGCTTCCAGTCACCTGCTCAGCACCTCCAGAGCATGTACCACTGGTGGTTGGGCAGCAGAGCAGTGGTAAGCCAAAGCAATTGGCAGGATCGTGGAGGTGAGTTGGGACATGCAATTCCCAATCTGCCATGGTGTACACTAGGGGACTGATGCAGCAGAAGACAGGGACATCCAAAGCTCATTGTCAGCCCTCTGCACACATTTTCATTTGCCAATGGTGTTCTAATGTTTTGCTTTTGTGCAAAGGCTCTGAGAACTGAAACTAATTGAGCACATTTCATAAGGCATCTGAGGAGCAAGATGGAACAAGGTATCTTCTATTGCATCCCATGATCACACCAGGTTTTTGTGTATTTTATTTGTTATATTTATCTACCTACCTATTTCTACAACACATACTTAAATCTTGTGTTAGTGTGGGTAGACTAGAGAAACAAATCCATAGAAACTCATATGTGTCTAAGCGAGAGCTTTATATAAAAGGTAATTATACATTAAGAAAGCATCCCAATCCAATCCAGTCCAAGCCCATAAGCTTGATATTAGCCCATATGTCCAATACCAATCTATGAAGTCCTCTTCAGACTCATGAAACACGTGCAATGACACTGAATGCAGGACAATCACAGGCCAGTGGGTAGAAAGTCTTTGGATCTAGTGATGTTGTAGGCATCTCAGCACTGGCAGAGGTCTCAGCATGGCTTCGCCAGTTCCCAGGGCTGCATCAGGGTAGGTCCATGTGGCTTCTCCTCAGGGATGCCTTACAGGAAGTCAGCCTTGTCAGTAGAGTGTCTCCAAGGGAGTGAATAGAGAGAGAAGTGTCTCCCGCCACCCAGGAAGAAATACAGGATTTCCCAGAATTCTCAGGAGAAGATCATGCCCACACAGAGGCCTCACTGGCTATGATCTGATTGACAGGCTAGACTCCACCCCTACACTCTTAACCCTCAAATTGACAAACGATTATATAACTATCACAGTTCTCATTTTACTCATGGTCAATTCTGACAGTTGAGAGTTGTGGCTAGAAAATGAGTATGAAACCATGATCCCTCGCACTCCCCACAGATACAGCGAAGACCATCAGTTCAAGGAGGCAAGGATCATATGCTTCCAACTATGTCCCAAGTATTTAGGATGGTGTCAGGTGTTAGGCACATGGTTACGTCAACTCCCACTCATGGTAACCTCACGTAAGAGTAGAATCATGCCCCACGTAGTTTTCAAAGGCTAATGTTTCAGAAACAGATGGCTAGACTTCTCTTCTGAGGTGCCTCTTGTGGACACGAAACATTAACATTTTAGCTAGCGGCCAAATGTGTTAACTGTTTGCACAACCTGGGTACTCCAGGCCCAGAGTAGGCATGTAAACATTACTGAATATGTGAGTAGCTCCCAAATCCATTTCAGGTCCCGTGATTGGCGAGAAAAACTCAGAAGAACTATGTGCTAATGATCACAGATTCATACAAAGGAAAAAGTACAGAGTAAATTAAGCAAAGGTAAAAGGCGCTCAGGACATACTCATTTCCAGCTTCCAATGATACGTTCCAGTGGCTTTATATGGACTGTGATAGATCTTTCCATTGGTGTTGTATAGTGACAAGTGCAAAGGATGGCTCAGGAGGGAAATTTGCTCAAGCTTTGGAATCCAGGATTTTTCCTGGGGTCAGCCATGTAGACACGGAACCTCCACATGGCCGACCAGGTTTTACATTAGGATGTGCAGGCTTTGAGCACCCAAACCCACGGACTTATCCTTTGACTGAACAAGTCAAGATCATCAGCTCCAAGACATCCGGAATCTTTCCATCTTTTGGTTCTTCATAAAACTCAAGTAGCTATGATAGTCCTAAGCAAACATTATTGTAAATCGTCGATTATTAGAACTGGCAGAGACCACACCCAACCCATTTTCTGATGAAGAAACTGAAGTGTAAACTGAGAGCAACATGCTCAATGTCACTTGACTCATTTACCTTTCTGCTTTTCAACTCTCCTCTAATATTCTTCCCTGAAAGAGATCTTTTCAATAAATACGTAATTGTAGTTCCTTTTGCCTCTAGGACTGAGGTCACATCTAAAGCTACTGAATAATTCCCATGCGTTATATCCTCCTTTCTTTATCCTTCCTGGAGCTTTCTCCAGCTAACAAAGAGAAACTTCATTGACTGTGATGTGTGGTAGATTTTTGGTGCAATCGTACCTTAATCATTTCTTAGATGTGAACTGATAGCAGTGAGAATGCTTTTTCTGGTCCCTTTGGGGGGGAAAAAGTCATCAAATAGAAACAGTGATTTTCTGTATAACTAAACCAGACAATTTATCCTCCAGGCCATTGACACAGGAGAATCTAAAGGAGAGAAAATAGCAACTATTTCAGCCAGGGTAATTCATAGTGAATAAGACAGCCACATATTCCAATTGATAACCAAAATTAATTCAATACTTCATGTAAAGGCAGGAGAGTTCATATCAATATGGTCCCTAGCACTCAAATTGATGCTGTAACATTTTCCTGTTCTCTATGAGAGAAAACACACTATCGCATTACCCTGCCTTTATTTGTTTATTGTATAAAGAAATCTGTGCATGTTGTTTCCTAAAGTTGAAAAATCTATCCTTCACTTAAAGACTCTTGAGGACCCGCATGTCACTAGTCATTCAGTTGTTTTTTACATATATTTTTTAAAGATAGAAATTTAAAATGGTTCACTGATTGACATAGATGATTGCAAGCCGTGTTCTAAAATTGTTCTTGCTGCTGAAAATATTCCTTTGATGAGTATTCAGTTCTCACCAGGGCAGCTGTGGCCAGAACAGAGTGGTAGGAAGGGCTTATAGCTTGGGGACTTTCAATCTTAGAACAACAGTTGAAAAGATCTTGGGAATGATGGCTCACCTCCTTTTCTCCGGAGGATGTCTCTGTTTCTGCCAGCGATCCAGATTCAGTTGGTACAGCTCACCTAGTATCTTACACCTGGAATAGCACACCTGCAGAGTGGCCATTTCAGCTTCTCTCTGTTATTCTGACACACCCGGCGTCGTGACTATTGGGTTTTGCTTGCTATCCTTGTACAGTGGGCACGGCATGTCTCTTTGGTGGATTCCTGGAATCGATCAAATGATTTCCTAACTCAGGACCTTTGCGTTGATAGTTCCATAGCCTGCAGCGCTCTTCTTCCAAGTGTTTACTTCACTGGCTCCTTTAGATCTTTTGAGGTCTAAGTTCAATTTTGTCATTTCCATAGAATGCTTCTAAATTTCTCTTTTAAAAATGAATATTCTACATCAAATTATCTTGTACATCTATCTAGATATCTCTACTGTGTATCTCTAGTGCCTAGAGCTGTGCCTCTCCAGCAGTTAATTCTCAATAAAATCTGTTGCTTTAATGAAAGATGATTAAATGATCTGACAGGTGAAATATTAGTACTTAATAAAATACTAATAGTAGTAACAAATAAACTTTTCAAAGTTTGTGAGATAATAGAATAGAAGTTGTTTTTTCACAAGTGGAAAGCAGGGCAGGAGATGCAGGGAGTGAGGGCCAAATCTCTGCTCCACAGAATCATGCAGGAACCCAGGCTGGCAGAAGCGTTGTCCCATTTTCCAATGTGATGTGGTTCCCAGAATCAACCCAGGCACTGGCATCAGAGAGAAAAGAGAGAGCGTTAGTTTTTATGCAGGAGGGCTTATTGATGCCAGCCTGCACGTTGTATACATCATTTCTGTCCATGCTTTTCCCAGGGCTTAGTTAACATGACACCGTCTAGACGGAAAGGGCTCTGGAAATGCAATTCTTGGTGAACACCAGCTTCCCAGAGAGCACTGCATGCAAGGAAGCAAGGTTCTCTATCAGATAGCGCTACCTGTCTTTGCTTTCAGAGCTCCTGAGTTCTGTGCCCAGAGCCACTATCGCCACCATGACATTGTGAGCTCCATGACCCAGGTTGTGTCTAATTCATGAACTCGAGTGAAGGGCCAAGCACTATGAATTGACTAGTCAGAATAAATACCTAAGATCTTTTAATAACTGTATGTGGGGAGCCTGGTCAGATAGGAAACTTTGCACAGTGTAAGTGCATAGTGAATATAGATATAGAATAATCAATGAATTCTTTTGTCTATTGAATACAGTCAAACCCTCTGACTCAATTACAGACTCCACGGAAAGCAGAAAATGACAGAGCATGTTCTGAAGTGACCTTCCCCACCCCCACAAGGATCAAAATATTACTAAGGACTCAAAGAATGCAATGTATTAGTTAGGAAGCTGTGCAAGGAAATAGCCTTTAACCCCGCTCTCTGGGTCTCTCGTTGTATTTCTCTCCTTGCAGAGCTGTGGAAGTCACTTCAGAACATGATCGTCCATCTTCCCTTTTCTTTGCAGAGATAGAAAGTGCATTTCTATTGTGCTTTCTTCTTGACCCCGTGTTCTGTTCCATTGTATGTGCTGCTGAGCAAGAAGAAAAAAGAATCATATGGAACCATCCAGCACATTTTAAAGTCCTGAGCTTACAAAAACAAGAAGTCCTTCGACTGAGACCACTGAATAGAATCCCAATCATCCTCTTGCCGGGTTTTGCATCCTCACACAACTCTAGACTTGTATCCTATATAAGGGTTAGCTCATAAAAGGGAGAGTCACATTTGCCATGTAAGAAGGGTGGCAGGCTTTCATGTCTTATTTCTTATTGCAATGTTGAATAATTTTCCAGAATTCTTACATAGAAATGGCATAGAATTTTTCCTCCTGAAATGGCAGTTTTTCTCAACTCTGGAGTTAAAACAATTCATTGGCAGGCTTAGCAAAGAAAAGCCAGGTATAGTTCTGGAAATTTAGAGTCCCTCAGTGGTACAAGGTATACGACCTGGGGATTGTGCAATTCATACCTCTGTCGACACCAAACTGGCTGGAGGATGGAGCCCACTTAGAGGATATTGGAAGAAAGGACTAGAAGGTGAACTTGTGAAAGACCAAGCATTCAAAACTTTATTCTGACACACATGGGCCTCCCTGAATGGGACATAATGCCAAGGCAACTGGTTTTTATGAGTGTCCAGCATTGGGCTTGACACCAGGGACACAGAGAAGGGATATTTCTCTGTAAAAACGATTCTCCAAGCCCTTAGCACACCTTCTTTCTTTATTTCAGTTCCCTGGTCATAGCAGACTGACACATCTTAACTTTTATTGTCTCCCTATATAGCAGTAACCATCCTATCTCTTATCAGGTTTTCCAAAGTTCTTCCACCCAAGAAAATGCTGTAGTAACATCTTGAAAGCTATTAAGTGAAGCAATCCATCTGATCACATCTCGTTTGTTTTTAAACCTTTTGTTTCAATGATTTTCAGTTTCTCATCTTCAAAAAAATCCCGAATGCAACCCAAAGCAGCTCCTTTTCTCTGATAGGAGATCCTGAGCCTTCAGTATTGATCCCCAAGAGAGAAAACAGCAGCAGAAAATTCCTCCTGCCTCAAACCAGGAAGTGGGAACCTGCATTAAGTGCTCTTAGTCTCCTCGCTGAAAGTATGTTGGTCAGAGTCTATATTTAATGTTACGTGAAGGGAGCTCACCATTGCACATATTTCAGATGTATATTGTTGTAGGCTGCACTCTCTACTCCATAGCAAGACAGCCTCACTAACACACGATGCACACACTTCTGAGAGAGAAGATTCAGGTTGAATGGAAGCTCCCTCTACCTGAGCAAGGATAGACAATTCATCTAACTGCTCTGAACCTCACTCCTCATTCTCACCTCCCGAAATGTTAAAGAAATATTTTTAAAAGGTTCGTAATGCTGGAGTTACGGTGGCTGCTTCACTCGCAATGGGTGTCTAGCAGACTCTGTCTATTTAGTGACATAGCCCAGTAACCACTCCTTGTGCTCGTGGACTCTGTGGTCAGGACTCGGGGAAAGAGTGGGGGTGGCTCTGCTTCAGGATGTTGGAAAGATGGGAATGGCTGGGGCCTGTGATCTTCTAGAGGTTTCTTTACTCACTGGTGCCTGGCTGGGAGGACTCAAAGGCTGGACTCGTCTTGGGCTGTAATGGAAGGCCTGGATGGTTTAGCTGACAAAGTTGGCATGTCAACAGGATCCTGAAAGTTCACATCCTCAAAACAAGTATTTCAGGGGAACAAGCTGAAGCTATCAGGAATCCTGGTGATAGATTGGGAAACATATTGGGATGTTACCCACAAGGTCAGTAGTTTGAAACTACCAGCAGCTCCGTAGGAGAAAAAGGAGGCTTTCTACTGCCGTAAAGCTTTACAGTCTTGGAGCCCCACAGGGGGAGGGCTACCCTGTCCTACAGGTTTTCTATGAGTCAGAATCAATGAGATGGACTTGAGTTTTTCCTTTTTTCTTTATTTATTTTTAAATTTTTGAACAGAAGCTGTACGTGCTATTACGACTTAGCCTCGGAATGACCTAATATTGCATTAGTTAAATGCATAGAGAAAAACTCTATGAAAGTTGCTATTTTTCCAGGCTCCAAATAATTAAAAACCTTTTTTTATTGCTGGGAAATATTATTGCAGTAAAGCGCACAAATATAATCATACAGTTTAATACCTTTTAAACCCCAGGAAATCCCTGTGCAACCGCAGGTCAAGAAGCAAATGGCCCAGAACAGCAGAAGCTCCGCAAACACCCTCCTCACACAAACTGCTCTCCCGCCAAAGGGGACCACCTACCTGATTCCTATGGCAACCCTTGACTATGCTTTGCCTGATTTTGAGCTTCATATAAATGATCTATTACATATGCCTTACCCCTCCGCTCCCTCCCCACGCCCACCCCCGCTGTCACCATCAGAAACCGAAAGAACAATTCTACCACGTCCTAGAGGGTTTGTATGAATTCGGATGAACTCAGGGGCAGTTGGTTTGACTTTGGCTAGTCCCAAGGCTGGGTTTGTGAATTCTATCCATGTTACACGGTGGTTTGCTCAAGTCATTGCTGTAAAATATTCCATCACATAAATGTTTACTCATCGCAACATTGGAGCACCTTTGGGCAGTTTCTCCCAAAGTAGCAGTGCCCCCGGAACAAGCGATGGTACTTTCAATCCCTTCATATGCATGTGAAAGTTGCATATTGAATAAGGAAGACCAGTGAAGAACTGATGCACTTGAACTATGGTGCTGGTGAAGAATGTTGAAAGTACCCCGGGACTCTAAAAGAGCAAACAAATCTGTCCCGCAAGAAGTACATCCAGAACGTTTCTTAGAGGCCAGGCCGGTGAGACTGCATCTTACGTACGTTGGACGTGTCGCCAGGAGATGCCAGTGCCTGGATAAGGACGTCATGCTTGGGAAAGTAGAGGGACAGCAAAACAGAGGAAGGCCCTCCACAGTGGCTGCAGCAAGGGACTCAAACACAGAACAATTCTGAAGATGGGCCAGGACCAGGTCGTGTTTCTCTCCTGTTGATACCTGGGGCGGCTCTGAGGCGGAACCAACTTGACAATACCGAACAGCAACAATAGTGGATACGTACTTGTGTATCATTACGATGTTGACTGTCCTTTCCTGATTATTAATGAAATGCATTACATTTTCATATTTACAGGCCATTGGGATGTTTTCTCCCCCATGAAATGCTTATTCTTGTCTTTTGTTCATTTTTACATCAGCTATGTTTTCCTTATTGATATGTAGGATTTCTAAATATATTTTGGATGGTAACGCTTCAATATAAAGGAAAGAAGAGATCCTGGACCAGCAAGCAACATTATGATAAATGACGATACTGAAGGTTTCAAGAATTTTATTTTGCTTGTATCGACACCCATGGAAACAGCAGGAGCATGAACTCAAATGACATATTATGCTTGGAAAATATGCTGCAAAAGACCCTTTTATAGTGTTATAAAGTGGCAAATTTCTCTCCTGCTCTATAGCTTATCTTATCACTTTCTTCTTGCTCTTTAAAA
>NW_022111378.1:4961150-4970760 GCF_000313985.2 Echinops telfairi | reverse complement strand
ATTTGGATGACTTGTTTTTCCCTTGTCCCTGGGTTTGTTAACACCACTTCCTTTCCCCCCACCTCCCCCTCTCCCATGTCCCCCCAGAACTGTCAGTCCTGTTATTTTCTCCTACAGATTGTTCATATTTGTACATGTGTGTGGGTTGCTTCTTTCATTCAATATTATATTGTTTGACTAATTCATGCTGTTGCATTTGTAGCTTTGGCTTATTAATTTCATGACTGTATAGCATTTCATTATTCACGATTCCAAGAGTACACTCTGATTCCCCCACCGCTTAGCCCCCTTAACTGGTAGTGATTTTGTATCTCATTTAGACACTTTCCCCACATGCTAAGGGCATACTGATATTTTATCTTTTAAAAGCTTTATTGTTTGGACTTTTGCCTTTATCTCAGGAGTTAGCACCACAGCTGGCAAGCAGCTCTGACCCACCACCTGATATAGTGAGTAAAGTGTTCTTGGAAGATAGTCACACTCATGCATCTATGCGTTGTCTGTGATTCCTTTTGCAAAGAGCAGAGTTCAGTATTTGTGACTGAGACTGGTTGTCAACAAACCTCTAAGCACTTACTCTTTGACACCTTACAGGTAAAACAGAACACTGATCTTTTTTTGCTTTGTTTTATTTTTATTTTATTTTAAAAAAATCTGTAAGGGGGTGTCCAGTTGCCTACAGATGGGGTTTGGGTCTCCACTCTGCACTCACCCTCATTTACAATGATATGATTTTTTGCAGAACACTGACCTTGGTTCAAATCCAAAACATCTTTGGTTGAAGTTGAAATCCACAAATGATACATAGTTTTCTTTCACTGGTGGAGAGACCTTTTATAGAATCCCTCAATCAACATCCTAGGGTGTGTGTTTTACATGAAATTCTTAGCTGGGGCAAGTGGTTGGTTGCTCAATAAAGGGTTAGAAGTTCAAAGCCATCCAGAGGTGCCATGAAAGAAAGTCCTGCAATATATCCTCTCTCCCACTCCCTGCCTACCCCTCTCCTCCAAATCAGCCATTGAAAGCCACAAGGAACACAATTCTCAGACACATATGAGGTCTCCATTGGAGGGTCCACTCCATGGTCATTTGTGGAGGTGATGGTGATATAGGCTATACTCTGTTGTTAGTTATTTCAGATGCACAGAGAAGAAATGTCTGCCCTACAGGAGTTCATCATCTCCAGCCATTGTCCTTAACTTGCACTGTCTTCACCACACCAGCAAAGCCATGTCTAAGTGAACTAAACAAACTATTACTGAATGGAACATAAGTTGTAACAGAGTTCCTGTTAGGGACATGAAACTCAAGATAAATAAGACATTGTCTTGCTCCCATGGGATTTGTAGGTGGTCTTTCTAAGGTAGGGTCATAGTTTCTCCCAGACTTAGTGGCTGACAAAAAGGCTGAAAATCCTGAGGAGCTAGAAAAATCTCAGTCTTGTCTAAAAACATGCTAGTTTTCATGAGACTGGTAAAGAGACCATGAAGCTGCCCCCTTTTGTGTTCTCAGCAAGCTCCTCCACACACCCTGCTGAAGGATGAGAATGCTGGCAGTGGTTGGGGTTCATTAAATTAATCGTCCTGATAATTATAGGAATTCAGAAATAACTACTCACCAGGCTGAATAGAGAGCTGATCTTGGAATTCATTGAAATGTGTTTCAAATATGGTCGCGAATTCTGCATACTCATTTAACAGAAATTATACTATGTATAAAATAAATTATTTATTTCCTTCCAAAACCAAAACCAAACTTCCTGCCCTAGAGTTGATTCTGGCTCATCATGATCCTATAGACCAGGGTAGAAATGTCCCTGTAGGTTTCCAAAACTGTAGCACTTTATGGGAGTAGAAAGCCTCCTTTTTCTCCCAGGGAATGGTTAGGGATTTGAACTGTTGACCACCATGTAATCAACATGTATGGCCCAACACAAAACTTCTACACCATTGGGGCACCATATATTTCCTTAGGCTCTTAATAACCTCATGTAACATCAAAACGACAGTAAGACCCTCCAACCCTTGAAACTCAAGATCTTCAGACTATATGGTAGTATGGCGGAATTATCTTTACATAGAGGATTTCCCCCTTCTCTCAGTAGACTCAGTTGCAAAATGACAGGTAGGGGAGAGACACTTGTCACTGAGGCTGCTATTAAAATATAAATGCACGGACAAACCCAGCTTATTGAAAAAAAATAAAGAAAAGATGAGTGAGCTTGAAATTGGTTTTCATCATCCAATAATTAATCAGTGACCAAAGCCAGTGTTTCCACATTTTGAGTGAAAGATATGACGACGTCACGTGTAATAAACCCAAAGCCAAGCTCACTGCGATGGAGTCAATTCTGACTCCTGGTAACCCTGTAGGGCCGGGTGGGACTGGCCCTGTGAATTTTTGAGGCCATCATTCTTGACAGGAGGAGAAAACCCTGTCGTTCTCCCACAGAACTGGCTGGTGGTTTAGAACTGCTGGCCTCGTGTAATCAATTCACCACAAAATTCAAATGAAATTCCCTTATTTCGATATTAAGAGCCCTGATCTGTCAGGCTGCTACACTTACTATTTGTTTTTGTTTTGTACTTTTGTGTCCTTACAGTTTTTCTTTCCAATAGCCAGATTGTTTGAGACGCGTGCTCTATTCCTTACGTCCAATTAGTAATTTTACTTTGATTTCCTATAGGGAAACTTGGCACCCCATTTTCTTAAGCAGAAGGGTGTTAGAATTGTTTGATTGCCAATTGTGTGCCAAATACCGAATTACTAGTATTTCAGCATTTTCAACAGGGGTTGAATATAGGTGCTTGAAAAGTAAACCTTCTGGGCTTTGTGGCAACTATTCAACTCCACCCTTGTGGAATGGAAGCAGTCATAGACAGTATGTAAAGTAATACTGTGATGGTTCAAGCTTATATTAGCTAGACACTCCTGGGTCGGTGGGACCCCCACCTATTAATCAGGTCACAGGCTGATAACACCTCTTTGGGTGTGGCCTTTGGTATAAGAGAGATACTGAGCAGAATTGAGTTCCTTTTGGCCCTTCGCCTTCTGCTGGAGCTGACTCCTGCAAATCCCAGAAGATATTACCCAATCTCCTCAAATTAGGATTCATATTACATCTCCATCCACTAGCCTAACCATCTCTACACCATCCTTCTTCCTGTTGGTCAACTTTCATGAGTCAGGGGAAGTATGACTTGAACCAGATTGGATTTTATCGATTTTTACAACCGTGTAAGCCATTTCTTGATAAAATCTCTTTCTGTATACAATGTATACATGCAAGTGTTGCTGGTTTTTCTTCACTAGAGAATCCAACCTAACACAAATGGGTAGGGCTGTATTTCAATATAAGCTTTTCTTTTTCTTTGTTATTTTGTAAATTGGCAGTGGACTATGGATCTGGTATATGGGACGTGGTTTATCCACCCCTGATTTAAAATGTCGAAGCTTTAAGGCTTGTGAGCAATCACCTGCTGCATATCAGACTTTAAACCTGTAGTCCTTAGTACATCAGGGTTTTCCCATGACAGATGGACTTTGGCCAACTTCAATTAAACAAAGGACACTTATTTATTTCTTAGCCACATATATCATGGGGCTTTCGCATAATGTCTCACTTTAGCTTTAAAATTCTGCACACTTGAAATTTTCATTTAGCTTTATATTGGAGGGCTTGAGGCTGATGGACACAGTACTTTCTCCTCCAATCTAGTTCTTATCAGCATCAGCATCCAGTATTTAGACTCTCAAATGTAACTGCACCATACTACCTCTATGCCTTCAAAATTCTCATTCAAGGGAAGACCTATATTTTCTTGCCCATTAATTAATATTAAGGGAATCTCTAGGGGTGCAGATAGTTAATATACTCAGCTACTAACTGAAAGGTTGGAAGTTCACCCCATGGCACCTTGAGAAACAGTTCTAATGGTCCAAGTCTGAAAGAAATCGGCCACTGAAAACTGTGTGGGGCACAGGCTACTCTTACAGATACAGGGTCCCCATGGTTCATTATACCACCATTGGTATCAGGAGGAGCAATTTGTCACTATAGCTCAGAATTTAAGAGATCATGTACTATTCCACTAGTCAGAGATATTGCCACGAACTGTATGTCGGTTATCCATGTTACAAAAAGTCTTCGCTACCCACTCCATGACCTTGGTGGTGTGAGGGGCCATATGATCCCATCCACACTGTAAGGGGTACTAAGAAAAGACCGCTATTGTTTTCCTGGAAGCTGACGCTGTCTCAGGTTGATTTTACATCCCCCGCCTGCTTCGTATAGATTCACTGAGCCATTATGTATCCCTAAAGACGCTGTTTGCCTCAAACACAAAATTGTACTTTAAATTAGATTTAAAAATCTATGGTGCCTTTGGCTGTGATGGAAGAAATTGCACTGCATTTGTCCAGTTACTTGGCAGGAAAACGCCTGATAGCTGGAGAGCGCGATTCATCTAGTTCTACGTGCTGGCGCTGTGCACCTGGGGACCTGGCGTCTTCCCACCACGCTGGTGGAGGTTAGTGGGGTTAGGACAATCCGTTCCACTGTCCCTATATACTGAGTCCCATGAGATCTTACCACAGAGCCCGTCATGGAAAGTTTGTTAAACCTTCTAGAGGCCGGCTAAAACCCAAAGCAATGTCCAATGTTCATCTCTTCCTCTACATATAGTATAATGAAACCTTAAACCAAGATCATTTCAGAAAAGAATAGGAGGATTGTACTCGGCTAAAGCAGATATTCTTCCTAAATATTCAAATTACTGCTTTACACATCATATCGTTTGGAGTAGGGAGAGGAGATAAATAGTACAATAAAAAATCCTGCCTAATAAGCTACTATCATTCTCCTCCCCATGGATAAAGGTCAGTGATTTATATTTGTCATATTTAGAATATTTTCTTATTGGTTTACTCTTGAGCATGGAGACCGAGTTGGTCCTTGTATTTACTTTGTTTTTGTCTTTGATGTGAAGCACCATTCTGCATTGGTACCAGTTAACATATAAAGACTATTTTGACAGAACTAGCTCTCTCTATCTCTCTGTGTGTGTGTGTGTGTGCAAGTGTATGTGTGTTTGTGTATACCTGTGTGAGTGCAATTTTGTGTATTTTCTCAAGGAGCTAATATATAGTGCAAGGTTTTTATTCACCAGGTCATTTACAAAAAGAAGAAAAGAAAACAGCATAGTAGAAGTAGTGATTGGGCTTTGGAAAGAAATATTAAATGTTGTCCTGATGGCTTTATGGTTCAATGTCATTTTAAAACTGACATTTTGTCATAGAGAATTATAACAACATGGTAGAAAGTACCAAAATGAGACGGGAAATCATACTTTTATGTCTAGATGAGTTATTTTAAAAGTTTGAATCCACTCCTCACCCCCTCGATTTCTCCTAGTTTAAATCTTTTAGGTATAGGATTCTCTGTTTCCAAATTGCACAGATCTAGATGGACAAGGAGCATCCTCAGCACCTGCCTGGGTGGCCTGGCATCTCATGCCTTCCCATCTGGTTAAACAAGCACGCAGAAGGGGAAGCACAATGCCATTTGTGGGATCGGGAAGAAAATGCCTCGGCCAGGAAGCAGGGCAGAGAGAGTACGGCATGGCATGTTTGAATTGAGATTGGGAAGATCATTTTGAATCCGTTTGTGAAGGGCTGAGTAGTTGAGGCTTTATCTGTAGGAGGTGAAGTGTTGTCACCCCCAGAAGGACCTGCTAGAATCCCATTCATGCTCCTTCAGCCCATAAACAAACATGTAAACTAGTAGTCATCACCTGTCTGGGAGAGGACTATCAAAACCACAACCATGTGATAGTCCTGGAATGAGATGTTTGTCTTCCTCTCCCCATCACCATCAATCATGAAGAAAGAGGAGGCATGAAAGAAACAGCAGACTGCACACCTACCCACCATACCATGACCTTTGGAAGAGCCACTATTTTAGCCTGTATTACAGAGGGAGCAAGGGAGGCTAACTTGAAATTGAATATGAAATTGAAGCTTTGAAAGAAAACAAACCTAACTGAACCTGAAGAACCAATCTGAGGCTGTTAATAACCTAAAGCGACATCACATAATCACATTGAGATGTCATTAAGGAGACATTAAAACAAGGATTGACAGCAATGATGTTGTTAGGTGCCTTTGCGTGGGTTTTGACTCATAGTAACCCTAATGTGCACTGTCTGGTCCTGCACCATCCCAACAATCACTGCTGTATTGGGGCCCACTCTTACAACCAATATATAAATCCATCTCATTGAGAATCTTTGGCTTTTTTGCTGACTTCCACTGTTTCAAGCCTGGGGTCTTCTCCAGGGACTGGGTCTTCCTAACATGTCTGAAATACACGAGATCAGTTTTGTCATCCTCATTTCTAAGCATTTTACTCATATTTCTAGCAGTACACAGTATATTCAATGTTCTTTTCCAGCACCACAGGAATTATACAAATGACCATTGGTGACAATTCCTAGATGTGTTAGTCAGGGTTGACTAGAGAAACAAATCCAGAGACACTCATATGTGTATAAGAGAGAACTTTATATCAAGGTAACAAGGAGCAATTGTATACTGAGAAAACATCCGAGTCTAGTTCAGATCAAGTCCAGAAGTCTGATATTAGCTCATATGTCCAATACCAGTCTATAAGTTCGCCTTCAGACTCACACAACACATACAATGATGCTGAATGCAGGAAGATCACAGGCCAGTGGGTGGAAAGTCTTGTAGATCCAGTCACAGTGGAAGCATCTTAGCGCTGGTGTGGGTCTCCACATGACTCCTCCAGCTCCAAGGCTGTATAGTTCCATCTGGCTTGTTAACAGGAATTTCTCACAGGGGGTGAGTGTATCTGACCTCCAGAAAGCTATTTATCTCCTTTGTGCCTCCAAATGAAGTCATCAAGCAGTGACTTGATTGACAGGCTAGACTCCAACCGTTCACTCTTAATATTCTCAAGTTGACACCAGATTATGTAACTACCACAGTAGAAAAGATAAAAGCCATTCAAATTTATCCTACAATACATTAAATGCCTTTTCTAAACATGGTAGAGTATACATGGATAAAACATTTTTTAAATATAAGGGAAAACAAAAATTTGTAGCAAAAAACAAGCACTGAAATTTCTGTGTTCTCATTAGATTACATTCACGAGGCTAAAAGAAGAATTTTAAAAATCATGATCATGTGATTATTTATTGTAATGGTGCAGCTATAGGTTAGGCATTGGGCTGCTGACCATGAGGTCAGATGTCCAAATGCACCCACTGCTCCCAGGGAGAAAGATGAGGCTTTCTACCCTTGTGAAAATTTCCAGTTTCAGAAGCCCAGGGGCAGTTCTTCTCTGTCCTATAGAACTGCTGTGAGTCCAGGTTGGCTTGATGGCTATGAGTCATGCGTCAGCATCAACTCTAATACATATTTCTATGTATTGAATGTGTGATGGCTATGAGTCATGCGTCAGCATCAACTCTAATACATATTTCTATGTATTGAATGTGTGATGGCTATGAGTTATGCGTCAGCATCAACTCTAATACATATTTCTATGTATTGAATGTGTCCCTTCAAAAATCTGTCTTGCCAACCCTATCCTGTATGCCAGTAGTTATAACCCCACTTGGGATTGAGGTATCTCTGTTATGTCAGTCAAGCAGGCTTTGTGTAAAGCGTATCGTGCATCAGTCTCATTTGAGATATAAAAGATATGAAATGAGAGCTAGAGACAAATGGGGTAAGATGAAAACAAAGGCACAGGGAGAGCTCCAAGGGCCAGGAAACCGCTGAAGAGACCAGGACTTTCCTTCGAAGCCCACTTTCAGGGTGATCCTGGCACCCTGAATTTGGACCTTGAGTCTCCTAAACTATGAGAAAAGAAATTTCTGTTTGTTAGAGCCACTCGTGATATTTCCATTATAGCCACATTAGAGAGCGAAGACACTTATTATTATGCAGAAGCATCTGCATTTTGCTCACTTTCATTGTGCAATAATGTGATTTTGTTGTCTTAAAAATGTAATAATTAAAGAAAGAATTTTTCCCTACTGAGTTGAAATGAATGTTTTAGTCTTATTAGTTTTTCCTATAATAACTGCTAAGGCCTCCACCCCAGCACTCTCTGCCCCTACCTCCCCTCCCGCATTCTCCTTCAAACTGATGAGCATTTCAAGTGCATTTCTCAGTGGAAAGTGTTCTTCGATGGTTAGAATCTATCAAGACGTTCCTTTGAGATTATTACGAAGAAGCAGTGTTGATTAATCATAAGAGGAAGGAAACAGGAGGGAAAAGAAAGACAATGGAGTTGAAGCACGGGTCTGTTGGCTCAAGATGAAATACTCAGGATAGAGATGTGGCAGGGAAGAACTTTCATGGGGAGGGCACAGTCACTTAGCATCTTTCTTCTCCCTGCCCCACCCCCCACAGTCTTATTGGCATATCATTCACACATCATCCAATTTAATAGTTCAATCACATCAAGAAAAGTTGTGCAATCATCACCACAACCATTTTTAGAATCTTCTCTTCAATTTTGTACTCACTGTTATTAGCTCCCTATTTGCTCCCACCCTCCCCTGCTATACCCCCAAGAGCCCATTCATCCAGTTACTCTCTCTGTAAATTTACTTATCCTGGATTTCATATACAGAAAATCATTAAAAACAAACAGACAACAGCAACAATGAAACTAGCAGGAATAACAAAGTAAAACAGATAAAAATTCAATTGAAAAGAAAGCAGACAATATTAAAAACTACAACAAATTTAAATGGATTATAAGGAAGATCAAATGATAGAGTGCAGAATTTTAACCTAACTGCATCTGTAACAATCCCTTTTCAAATGCATTCTGCATGTCAGTAAGGCTACACACATCCTTAGTCCTTGGTCAGAGGGGATTCCCCAGGGGCTTAATCTATGTGTATTTCCCCGTTAGTTTGTTTTATAAAATTGAAACAGCTTTAAAATGAATCTTATCAGCTTTAAAATGATAATACATTTTGACCTAACTACATCTCCCAAAATC
This sequence comes from Echinops telfairi, assembly GCF_000313985.2. Classification (NCBI taxonomy): domain Eukaryota; kingdom Metazoa; phylum Chordata; class Mammalia; order Afrosoricida; family Tenrecidae; genus Echinops; species Echinops telfairi. The sequence continues at coordinate 4,961,714 of NW_022111378.1, read as the reverse complement.
TACTTTACAATGTGCTCTGTGTGATGACCGGGCTATTCACATCCTTCAGCCATGGTCAGAGGGAATTTACCAGAGGCTAAATCCATGTGTGGACCCTGTAAATGAATCTGGGCTTACATTGTCCTTCATAACCTTCTACAAACCAATTTAAGCTCTGATGCCAATCAGCCTTCAGATTTTGATTATATTATTTACAAACCTTGGATCACACAAACTGATATGCTTCTTCCATGTGGACTTAGTTGATGTCCTCGGAGGCACTTCTCGGTGGACTTGAGGCTCCATCATTTGGTCCACAGACAAGAGTTTGAATCATAGCACCACCTATGTATTAGTCTGGGTACTTTAGAGAAACAAATCCATAGAGACTCATGTATAAGAGAGAGTTTTTTTATAAAGATTAAGTGTGCATCAAGAAAACATCCCAACCCAGTGCTGCCCAAGCCCACAAGTCCAACATTAACCCACATGTCCAACACCAATCCACAAAGTCCTCCTCAATCTCACAAAACACACATGATGCTGACTGCAGGAGGAAAGCTGAATCAGTAAATGTGTAAGCAT
>NW_022111378.1:4940969-4961050 GCF_000313985.2 Echinops telfairi | reverse complement strand
GGATGTCTTGCAGGAAGTCAGCCTTGCAAGCAGGGAACTGGCTAAGGCAGCTGCACCCTGTTGCGACCGTCAGAAAGCAAGAGACCGCAGAACTAGAAAGGCAAGGCTCACTGAGCCATTTATACCCTGCCCTTCAATTAACCCCACATGTGTTTATCGGCCAGGTTGGCACAATCAACGAACTACCTCAACCCAGAAGGGCTCAGTGAGCTATTTCAGAAAAAAGGCCCATTGCTGAGAACTCTTGAAACGTTTGCAAGCACAGTTGTAGTTTCACACACGGGTCACTGAGAAGCTGAGTCAATAAGTCATTGTGATTTTTCTGGCAAGAGAGCGGTTGGGTAGAGATTTATTTATTCTACACAAACATTTTTATTTGCATTTTTACAATACAAAAAGAAAAAATTTGTATCACTACTATTAATAAAAAAACAAGTTATGTATATGACTTATATGAATGAATGTGTGTATATACTTAATGATTAACATGAAAATTGTCTAGTCACTGCCTAAAGTCATCTCTTATGCCACCTGTGTGGGATGAAGGCTATGAGATTAGGTACCTTGCTGTAGTTTAAGAAAAAAAAAAAAACTCAATTCTATTGTCGTCTAATTTTGAACAAAGACATTACATCCGAAGTTGGATTCATCAATCATAACACAGGAAATATTACTGACATCCATTATGAACTTCACAGTTGATTAGCTCCCTTGATTAAATAGTGGTACGGCTAATGGGAAAACAGGAGATGTGCCTGCCACTCTTGCAAAGAGAATTCCCAGCTCTGAATCTCTAAGGAGTTAAGAAAGAAGTGGAACACAAGACAAAAGCAAGGCGGCCCCATCAGTAACGCAGGCCTTTCCAAATCAGCAGCCCCTGAGTGGCCTTCACAGCAGCCAGCGCTCAGGATCCCTTACAGACCCAGAGGAAGAACATTCGAACACTCCCTCCTCTCTTTGGTGGAGTCAGCTGTTGCAGCAACTTGAGCTGCTATTAGGAAAGTTAAAGGCTAGGTTTAAAAACAAAGCAAAACAAAACACCACAGTGTCTGACATTAGTCCTGAAAACTGAATGCTGACATTAAGCAAAGGCCACCTTTTTGGAAAATAGTGTAGAAAAATGCCCAATACGTCTATATATTTTTTAACACAATTTCCCTCAGAGATTGGAAAGCAGGAGGGGGCAAGCCGTGACATTTTGATTGCAGGTCCCACTCAGAAAGGTATTGTAGAATATTTTATTTAACAAAGCTGAATAAGAAAACAAACAAAGCAAAACAACAATGTACCACTTTGATCTATATTCTATTTTTAATTGAATAAATGATAGGCTTAGGTTTTGCTTCTTTCAGGAGCGGAGAATTCAAGAGGTCTTATTCAGAAATTGGAATATGACTCCCTGCCTTTGAACCGGCTTTGAAAGAGATGGCAATTGCTTAATAAATACTCCTTTCCACTTCAACATCATCTGCAATGCCCTGAGTGAGGCATTATGTAAGCCTAGTGCCATCATATTGATTCTGGTTCAGGGTGACCCCATGGGTGTGAAAAACAGAACTAGGTTCCAGAAAAATTTCAACTGAGACCTTTTTAGAAATAGGTCACCAGGACATTCTTTTGATACATGAGTTAGTTAATTGTGCCAGCCTGGCCGATAATCACATGTGGGGCTGGTTGAAAGGCGGAGGGATAAATGGGTGGTGAAGCCTCGCCTTTCTAGTTCTCGGGTCTCTTGTTTTGTGATGGTTGTACCGGGTGCAGCTGCCTTAGCAGTTCCCTGCTTCAGCTTGCAAGATTGACTTCCTACAAGACATCCCCAAGGAGAAGCCACATGGACCTATCCCGATGCAGCCCTGGGCGCTGGAGCATCCGTGTGGAGACCCCTGCCAGTGCTGAGATGCATATTCGTTCACTGACTCAGCTTTCCTCCTGCAGTCGGCATCATTGCCTCTGTTTTGTGAGGTGGAGGACTTTGTGGACTGGTGTTGGGTTAATGGGTTAATGTTGGACTTGTGGGCTTGGGCAGCATTGGGTTGGGATGTTTTCGTGATGCACCTTTTCTTTACATAAAACTCTCTCTTATCCATGAGTTGCTGTGCATTTGTTTCTCCAAAGTACCTAGACTAATACAATACACAATTGGGTGAAATTGAACCACCAGCCTTTTGGTTGACGAGTATCTGCCTTCAGTCTTCTAGAGTCTTCTCAATACACACTGTGAAATTGTTTTCTTCTTTTCAATTCTCAGCATCTGCTTTTGGTACTCCCCCTGTGTCACACGTCGATCAGCTTTGCACTGAAATTATTTACGTGATAATTTACAAAGCCTTGGAAGCTAGCATTTTTCTTCTAGCTTAACCAGGTGTTTGTTGAATAAAATCATTGGGTTCAGGAACGAAGAACAGATAAATGGACAAATAATGAATAGATGGGTAGCTTATGACTGAATGGATGCTAGATAAATGAGTGGGGGGGTTAAGGGAAGAGAAAAACAATTGTGAGTTTATTTTAAATGAAGCTAAAATTTTGCTATGTTTCTACAGACTTTGGGTATACCATAATGTGGAGTAACTTTGCTTAATATACTGCATGTACATGTATACATACAGGCAACTATATCATTACCATAATATGCAAGCAAAATTTTGCTGAAGATAATCCAAAAAGCATTTGGCAGTACATTCACTAGGAACTGCTAGAAATTCAAGTTGGAGCCAGAAGAGGATGTGGCACAGCTATCTCATTGCTGACATCAGATGGATTTTGGCTGAAAGCAGAGAACATCAGAAAGATGTTTATTCATGTTTTCTTTACTAGGCCAAGGCATTCTGAATTATGAAAATTTCCAGAAACTTTCTCAGACCCGTGTTGAACCTGTACACAGACCAAGAAGCAATCATTCGAACAGAACAAGGGGGTTCTGCCTCGTCGAACGTCAGGAAAGTTGTGTGGCAGAGTTGGACCCTTCTGCCATCCTGAATGAAGCTGCATGTGGAGCAATCAAGCTGAGAAGCTGGGCTATATGAACAAAAGCAAGGCATCATGCTTGGAAATGACGGATGATACCACCTTGCATGGTGAAAACCAAGGGGGCTTAAAGCACTTACTGATGAAGGTCAAAGTCTTCAGTATTGGTTACAACTCAAGGTAAGGAAAACAAACCCTCACAACTAGACCAACAGGCAGCAACATGACAAACAGAGAGAGACTGAAGTTGTCAACGATTTCATTTTACTGGCATTCACAATCAATGCTCATGAAAACAGCAGTCATCATGTTGGGAAATTCTACTGAAAATGACCTCCTCGAAGGTTGAAGTGTTAAAGAGCAAAGATGTCACTTTGAGGTTCAAGTGACCCAAGCCAAGGTACCGTCATCTGCCTCCGATATATGTGAAAGCGGGACAATGAATAAGGAAGAAGAACTGGTGCATTCGCATGACGGTGTGGACAACGAACACTGAAAGCACCATGGCTTCGCTGCCAGAAGAACAGATCGATCTCTTTTGGAACAAGTAGAGTCAGGATGCTTCTTAGAAGTGAAAACAGCTGGTCTTTTCTCAGGAGACATCAGTCCCTGGAAAAGACACCATGCTTGGTAAAGGAGAGGGCTAATGTAAAAGAGGAAGCCCCTCAGTAAAATGGGTTAGCACATTGGCTGCAACAAACATAACCACAAATGTGAGGATGGCATAAGACAGGGCAGGGGGTTGCTCTGCTGTGCACGGGGCCTCTGTGAGTCAGAGCAGACTTAATAACACTTAATAACAAAGAGCGCATGCGCCCGCGTGCGGGCGTGTGAAACTTTATTTTCTGTCTTTTTCCTTTGAATCTACCTTGTATTTTTCTTTAGTATTCAGGTATAATATTTGCCAGCTTCATGTGAAGAGTGAGTATAAGAGAACTAAAGGGACAATTTCATTTTAAACTTAGGACTTTTTTGGTCAGGTCGTGAGGTGTCACATACATTTTTCACAGGACAGTAATGATAAATTGTAGCACTATAGTAACTCAAAACATTTTCTTTCTTTCTTTTTTGTTTCTGATTGCCCCTAATACTTGTGCTGGAAGGTTGAAAAAAACCAGAGTTTTACAGTTTTTGCTACATCCTTTAGTTTTTTAAATAGAAAAAAAAAGAGAGGGTAGTTAAAATTTGCCCTTGGAGCTACTGAAATAAAATAGATTTATCTTCCAAGCCACCTTTATAAGTGGAATTCAATGGATCGTCTTAAAGACAGGGTCCTAAATTTTATCCTAGCTTTTCCTTCATTCATAGATATAATACCATTTGTGTCCTCTGCTGCTACTTTTCTAAGTGTTTGTTGCTAATGAAAAGCATATTTAAAATAGATCATTACCTAATACCGTCCTTATAAGAAATGAACAAACATAGAATGGTTAATTTCGATAGATATGGATAGGCAAAACAGGGCTAATACTCGTATACTTGCCTTTGCAGTTTATCTTTCACTTGTATTAAAAGTTGATCTAAAATACATTAACATGGAAGTCTGAAAATACAATACTGTATGAGTGTATGCATTGCAGAGGCACACAATGGTGGAATCAAGTCGGAAGATAAGGAAAGATGGGGATGAGTATAATACTTTATTGTTTATTTTGTAATTCATTTAACACCACATTGTAACTGTTGTGATATTGTGACCTGTGTAATTAATTCACGATGAGAGTAATGTTATGCATTGGTCAGAACAATGCTAAGCTGCAATAACAAATAAGCATCTTATTTTAGTGGTATATGCCCACCTAGCTATCCCTTCCATTTTGTGAACTATGATATCTAGAATTAATGATTTACAAGAAAAAACAACAGGATCGGGAAGAGAGAGATGAAGAAGATACACTGATTCAGGAAGAACACATGACTTTTCCATTTACAGTTTCTTAACAAGAACGAGTCAGATGGTCAGAAGCCTAAGGTCAAGGAAGGGGAGACTTTGCAAAGCTGTTATCTTCACCACATGCTGCTTTCTGGGAAGGACAACACAGGCAGGGATTCTGATCTCAATCTGAGCTTCATGTAGAATATGGAAAATGTCTTGGTCCTGTCGTTTCCTAACCTTTGAGTCTAGCAACTTTTGAGACTACTAGCTTTTATACCTATGCAGAGATCTCTTCATTGTTCTGATATTTCTGCCCCACTGAACATTACCCATATGGTGTAGGTGTGGAGTGAGGTGGTGCAGTGTAGTTCATTATTAATTCTCAATCTTGTCTATAAAAGAGTCTTTATATATTTGTTTCTTTTTGTACTTTTCTTACCTTTCCTCCAATCTCTCAAAGGTTGAAAACAGTTGGTGACATTTGCAATACCTTCTCACAATGTGTGGAGAGGGAAAGGAACAGAGTAAACGTTATCCTTTCTGAATAATGAGAAAGATTTAACCCTAATGTGTTTATGATTATTATTTCACATAGTTATCCCCAGAAAACATAGCATTCATCCATCTATCCCGCCATCCATCCAATCACCCACCCATCCACCTAGCCACTCATCTATCCATCCATCCAACCATCCATGTTTAGTGGTTCCAGGACCAGTACAGGGCATTTGAAAGCAACAAATAAATCTCCTAGGTCTGGATATCCTTTAAGACTTCTTCTTGGATAGACTAGTTGTTCTGACTGCCATTCTTTTAACATTTTCCAATATGTCTTTTCTGATGGCTTTCCAGTGTCCTTGAGGCTCTTGAGACTTAAAAGTATCTGGGCTTTGTCCCATTCTGTATTAGGGGTCAGGCTGGAGCCTTTCAGAGGTGGGACATAAATGTATGTGGAGTGCATGAATGAATGCTTCTCTCCACTAGACTCGAGGAGGCCAGTTCCACTTGGACTTAAGTCTGTATCTACCATAGCCTCTTCAAGGTTTACTCCCCCCAAACACAGCCCCACCTATTGGGAAGTTCTTTCTAAATTGAATCTTTCTGTTCAAAACATAGTGTTATACTTTAAGTCCCTTGACGACTCAAGTAGGTCCCTGGTTGGCACCAAGTTTATACTAGACTACTAACTTGAAGATTGAAGGTTCAAATCTCACCCCATTGGAGGAGGGAAGTGATCGGCTTCCGTAAAGGTTGCAGTGAAGAAGACCACAGGGAGCAGTTCTCTGTAACCCATGAGGTCACCATAAATTGGAATGGACTCTCTTGCCACAGGCTTGGCTTTGTGTAATTACTCAAAAGCTAAAGGTTGTGGATGTGATGGTTCTCAAAGTGCCTCCCAGTGGAAAAGAGGAAGGTCCTCCACAAAATGGAATCACACCGGCCGCAACAACGGGCTCAAGCGTGGGAACAGTTGTGAGGGTGGCGCAGGACCGGGCAGCATTTCCTTCTGTCGTACAAAGGGTCACTATGAGTCTGCGCTGACTTGATGGTGCCTCAGAACGATAAACTGCCCCAAACACTCAGACCATTAAGACATTGCATTTTCCCCCCAGGGATTGCTGACGGTTAAAAGCAATTCGTTTCTAGTTATAAACTAAATGAACTCACCAATAGTTCATTCTAATTGTGAAGCATTTGTTTCACCAGGAAATCAAGTACTACTTGATTCAAGTGCTGGATAAGAGTTACTTTCTTAAAATAAGATGTGCCCCGTTTCTGGGTTCTTCCTGTGACTCTTCTGTGTGAAACTGCAGTGTCAAGTGGCCTCTGGGCCATCTTTTCTCAAGCTCTCCTTTCTGATGACTTTCCCTCTCACCTACCTATCTCCACTACCCCTTTCAGTCAAATCCCCAGCCCTTATATTTAACTTCCCTGTGGAAACTCCAACACTATGTCCCACCCACATTTCAAGGTCAGCATGATCCATGCAAAACATGACTTTTCTATCTTGATGATTCCATATTCCCATGTTCTCTAGCTCACTCAAATGAAATATCCTGGCGTCTTGCCTTTCTTTCTCCTCCTTCACTTGTCTACTTTCATGTAAAGACACCATTGTTGCTATTTTGTCTACTCCATAATATCTCTCTCAATTCTTTTTGCGTTCATACTGTTACTGCCAGACCTTTATAACCTGAGGTAGTTAGTTTATTATACCAACCTGGCCAATAAACACATATGGGGTTAATTGAAGGGTGGAGGGATAAATGACTCCATGAGCCTCGCCTTTCTAGTTCTCATGTCTCTTGTTTTGAGATGGTCGGACCAGGGTGCAGCTGCCTTAGCCAGTTCCCTGCTTCAGCTGGCAAGGCTCACTTCCTGCAAGACATCCCTGAGGAGAAGCCACATGAACCTACCCCGATGCAGCCCTCAGTGCTGGAGCAGCCGTGTGGAGACCCCTGCCAGCTTTGAGATGCTTACACATTCACTGACTCGACTTTCCTCCTGCAGTTGGCATCATTGCATCTGTTTTGTGAGATGGAAGAGGGCTTTGTGGATTGGTGTTGGACATATGGGTTAATGGGTTAATGTTGGACTTGTGGGCTTGGGCAGCATTGGGTTGGGATGTTTTCTTGATGTGCTCTTAACCTTTCTCTAAAACTCTCTCTTATACATGAGTTTCTGTGGATTTGTTTCTCTAATGTATCCAGACTAACACATAACATCCTTATGATTTGGTCCTTTAATTCACCTCTCTGTAGTTAAAATAAGTCCTTTATCTTGGATTATTCTATTCTTGTTCTTGGAGAGTCCAGTCAGCAATATTTTTAAAACATCACCCTTCTCTGATTTAATATCAGTGTTGGTACTTCTTACTTATTAAATACTTTCTGAAGGCCAGTGAGTTAGTTAATTGTGCCAGCCTGGCTGATAATCACATGTGGTGCTGGTTGAAAGGCGGAGGGATAAATGGGTGGTGAAGCCTCGCCTTTCTAGTTCTCGGGTCTCTTGTTTTGTGATGGTTGCATCGGGTGCTGCTGCCTTAGCAGTTCCCTGCTTCAGCTTACAAGATTGGCTTCCTCCAAGACATCCCCAAGGAGAAGCCGCATGGATCTATCCCGATGCAGCCCTGGGTGCTGGAGCAGCCGTGTGGAGACCCCTGCCAGTGCTGAGATGCTTACACGTTCACTGACTCAGCTTTCCTCCTGCAGTCGGCATTATTGCCTCTGTTTTGTGAGGTGAAGGACTTTGTGGACTGGTGTTGGGTTAATGGGTTAATGTTGGATTTGTGGGCTTGGGCAGCATTGGGTTGGGATGTTTTCGTGATGCACATTTTCTTTGCATAAAACTCTCTCTTATACGTGAGTTGCTGTGGATTTGTTTCTCCAAAGTACCTAGACTAATACAGCCAGTGTAGGATCTATAGTTTCTACCATCTGCTCCCAGTCTCACATTTCCAGCCTTATCTTCTACTCTCCTTTTCTGAGGCTTCACACAAACCACATCACCCTTTCTCTTTCTCACCTCAGTCTTAGCTTATGTTGTTTCTTCCATGAAGGTCACTGAAACTACAATGGAGAGACTGTTCCTCAAAGCTTTATCTGAAGAAATTCTAGGAACTCTTAAAATACCACTTTAAATGCTTTTCTTAAGTTCAGTAACAGGAATCAATCTCTCCTTTCAATAAACTTCAGTTCAGGTACTTTTTATCTCAGAAACAAAAACTCGGGATTAACAACAGCTACCTGAAAACTTGGCTTAGAAAGATTCTGAGGCCATCTCTAGGCTTAAATGGGAAGTATTTTCACGATCAATTAGCAATGCCTGTCTATAGCATGGGAAACAGGCAGGGGACATTTGTGTTGCTTAAATGCTTTCCCTGACCTACACCTGTGCTTCTCTCAGGTATGGAGCATTATCTTTACTGAACTTTAAGTGCATTAAGGCCATACACTGCATCTTGTTGAATTTATGCGCCACGTGTAGTGTTTGCCTACCCAATGTAGACACGACAAAGATGCTTAATGAATAAAATATCTAATGTTTGAGAAAGAGTTATACAGGATTGGAGAGACATAGTACTTTTTACCTATGGAATTTTATTTTATATTTTGGGGGGTCTTTTTACTTTAAATGATACAGTTTCTTTGACCCATAATTCACATAATATAGAATACAATGGCTTAAATATAGTGAAGAGCTTTGCAATCATCACTACAATCAATTTTAGAACATTTCCTTCATTCTTGTATGCATTATTAGCTCCCCATTTCTCCCCCAGCCTTCCCTTCTATACCCTAAGAAACTATTAATGTAGTTACTATATGTAGAGTTTTACCTATCCTGGATTTCATATAAAAATCATACAAAAAGAAAAACCCAAACAAAATAGCAAAAATGCATTGAAAGCCCTCAATCTAAAAGCAGAAAACAAAAATTAGAACAAATTTAAAGTTGGACAAAAGGGAGAAATGATAAAGTATTATAGTAATTTTTACCCTAACTACACAGATGAGTTAGGTTAAAAGCTAAGTATAAAAACTCCCCATGTGGGATAACAGTTGTATGAGCCCCTAATAAAATGTTTAAAAAAAAAAGAGTCAGAATCAAAATAAATAAATAAATAAAATGATACAGAACAAGGTGCCAGACTATCCACAGTGTGCACACTCTTAAATATACTAAGTTAAGTATACTAACTTAGTTCTACCCAATGCCCTTTCATTTCTATTGCTGACACAAACAGTATTATGTGAAAATAAATGCAAGTATTGTACAAGTAAAAAAAAACAAAACAAAAAAACACCTCCCCATGAAGCGTTATATTCTCAGAAATTCACAGGGGCAGCTAGTGGGGACTCTGAAAATGGATTCTGAGCTTTCACTGTTATCCATAGCTTTCTGTAAACCAGGTACTCAGAATGTAAGTGCTAATACAAGTCCCTCCTTTGATCTTGGATTTTATTATTTATAATACTTGAATTATGGGGCTGTGAAGAGTATTGAAAGTAACATTGACTCCCAAAAGAACAGACAAATCTCTCTTGGAAAAAGTACAGCCAGAATGCTCCTTAGAGGAAAGGATGCTCAGACCTCATCTCACGTTCTTTGGACATGTTGTCAGAAGAGATCAGTCCATGGAGCAGGACATAGCATGCTTGGTAAAGTAGAGGGGTAGCAAAAAAGAGGAAGGCCCTCAATGAGCTAGACTGAGACAGTGGCTGCAGCCATGGCCTCAAACATATAAACAGTTGCTAGGATGGTGCAGGCCTAGGCCATGCTTCATCCTGTTGTACACAGGGTTACCATGATGGCACCTAACAACAGCATATATGTCCCTGGTCTACTTGAGAGGCAGCATTGAGACATGACATTTGTAGCTAATAACTGGGCAAAGCTATGATGACATTGACTTGACAGCTATGGTACGTTACACTCCTTAAGGAATCTCATGGGGCCTACATGAGAACTGCTTCTACACTATTACTGTAGGTGATAAATGAGGCAAAACATTGCTGTTTGAATGAACAACTTCCAACACTAAAGTATTGCTTGTAGCAGAATTAACTTTGAAGCAGCATTGATTAATTATACACTTAAGCTTACTTTCACAGACCACTGTTTTGTGAGATGGAGGAGGACTTTAATGCTGCCAACAATTTAATCCCTTGGTTACTGAGAAGTCAAATGCTGACTTGAAATACATCGAAAAGAAGAGTGCTATTGATTTGGTCATTTTATAAATGACCAACCATTCTGATAAATAATTGTGCAAATAGCTATAAAACAATTACTTGTGTATTTTCTTTTCCCACAGAGTAATCCCAGTTATGCCAATTATTCTTATGACATAGTTTTCAGAAACTAGCTCTTCCTGCTCTCCTCCTTCTGAATATCTTCTAAATGTCAGGTTCTACTTGTCAAGGTAGACTAGACAAACAATTTCATGGACACTCATATGTGTATAAGAAAGAGCTTGATATACAAGAGGAGTTGAATACTGAGAAAACATCCCACCCCAGTCCAGATCAAGTCCATAAGTTCAATATTAACCAATATGTCTGATACCAATCTATAAAGTTTTCTTTAGCTCATCAAACACATGCAATGATGCCAAATGCAGGAAGATCACAGGCCAGTGGGTGGGAAGTCTTGTGGATCCAGTGGCATTGTAAGCATCTTAGCTCTGGCAGGGGTTTCCACGTGGCTTCAGGCGTCTCCACATTGCTTCTCTGCCTCCAGAAGTCTGGCTACATCAGCCTCTCTCCATGTGTCTTCTCCACAGGTATGTCTTCCAGGGAGTGAGCCAAGAGACAGAATGCTTCACACTTCCAAGGAAGCATACAGGAGTTCCCAGAATCCCCAGGAGAAGGCCATGCCCACACAGAGACCTCATTGGCTATGACCTGATTCACAGCCTAGACTCCACCCCTTCTATTTGAATTCTCAAATTGGCACCAGATTATGTAACTACAACACAGGTAGCATGTTAGAATTGGTGAATATTCTACATATAGTCTCACCAGAGAAAAGCAGAATTAAGAACCACATCTCTGTAGTTTTATATTTCACAGCTGTGTATGCTCATTTTGCTTCTTTAGAGAATACATAGTCACAGTACATTGTTGTCTCCTGGAATGGATGGACAACTCAAATTCCTCACCTGTAAAGCCCATCTCGAGCCCATGTATAGACCAAAAGCCAGTCGTTTGAACAGAACAAATGGGTTCTGCATTCTTTAAAAACAGAAAAAGTGTGTGTTAGGGTTGTATCTTTTCCACTACATTTACCCAATCTATACGCTGAGCAAGTAATCCCAGAAGCCAGACTGTTTGATCAAGAACACAGTATCAGTGTTAGACGAAGACTCATTAACAACCTGTGGTATACAAGTGATATAATTTTGCATTTGAAATTGAAGAAGACTTGAAGAACGTGCAGATGAATATCAATGAATATTGGATTACACTATAGATTACATTTCAATATAAAGAAACAAAAATCCTTACATTAGGCCAATAAGCAGTATCATGATAAATGGAGAAGAAGAATTGAAACTGTCAGAGATTTAGTTTTACTTTAATCCACAATCAACATCCATGACAGCAGCAGCCAAAAAAAAATCAAATGATATATCGCATTGTGTAAACATGCTGCAAAAGATTTCTTTAAAGTTTTAAAAAGAAAGATGTCATTTTGAGGACTGAGGTGCATCTGACCCAAGCTTTGGGAATTTTAGATATCCCGCAAGCATGTAAAGGCTGGACAATGGAAAAGAAAGACGGAAGAAGACTTAATGCATTTGAATTATGGTGTTGGTGATGAATCTTAAATATCTGGTGGACTGCCAGAAAACAAGCAAATCTGTATTGGAAGAATAGACAAAATACTCCTGACAAGTGAAGGTGGTAGAAAAATGTGTAACAACATTTAAAATCATACAAACTACCAATTTGATGAGTTGCATAGAGACTGGTGGAAATCCACAAGAGTAGAGATTTTGGTCATCTTTAAGGCCTTCAACTGAACTCATCCATCTGGCTCAATTTTTAGCCAAACAGTGGACCAGTCTATATGGTGGACATTGATACTAAGGAAGTACGCACTCCCTAGAACAAGATAGCGTTCAAGATTTAAATGGAAGCATTTATCCAAGGATAAAGTTCAGAAGGCAAGCAGAATTGGGGAAGAGAGAAGAATAGAAACAGGATGCGCTGAGAAAAATTTAAGTGAATGATGTTACATTGCAATCAGTGACATGGAACATAATATGAATGAATGACTGAATGAAAACCGATGTGCTCTGTAAACCTTCGATTAATAAAAGTTCTTTTGAGGCTTTATTTTATGCACTTTGGATATCTTATCAGGAGGAACTTGCCCATGGAGAACGACATCATGCTTGAGAAAAAACAGGACATTAGCAAAACAGCGGAAGACTTCAATGAAATGAGTGGATACAGTGGCTCCCACAGTGGGCTCCCACACAATGATCGTGAGGATGGTGCAATGTTTCATTTTATTGTATGTAGGGCGGCTATACTTAGAACAGGGTTAATGTTACCTAAAACTAACAACAAGACTCATCTCATTTCACTTTGGGTTGGTTAAACCTCTTTCTATTTGCAAGAAATATAGCTTAAAATGGGCTTGTTGTAGAAGAGAAATTATTGGATCTCATCAACAACAAAAACAAAAGGCTTACTGAGAAGGGGACACTTAATTCATGGGGCAAATAACATCATGAAGATTTCATCTCTTCATAATTAAGCTCTACTTCCTACTTTGGACCATATCCGCAGCTAGCTTCCCCTCTCAAGAGGGAAATATAACTGAAAGCTCTTTGGCTGCAACCATTCCCAGTTCAACAGGAAAAGGGGAATGCATTTCTTCTGAGAGTCCAACCAAAATCCTGGGGTTGATTCTGATAGAATAAAGTTGGATCATTTGATTGTCTCTGAACCAAGAGGGTTTAATAAGATGATTGACTGGCCTTAATCACATGTCCCAGTAATGTAATTGGGGCATGGGACACAAGGGAGGTTATAGCAGTTGCTGTTGAATTGATTCCGACGCATGGTGACGTCATGTGTGTCAAGAGTAAAATGTGCTTTATATAGGGTTTTTAGTGGCTGATTTCTTTGGAAAGAGTAAAATGTGCTTTATATAGGGTTTTTAGTGGCTGATTTCTTTGGAAACCTATCATCAGGCCTTTCTTCCAAGATGCCTCCAGGTGGAATCAAACTGCCAAACCTTATTAGCTGAGTGTTTAACTTTTTGTGCCACCTAGGGTCTAGGGAGAGCTGATAGTTGCCTCAGAAGATATAAGGGTGCTTAAAGAATGCTGCTGAGATGCAAAATAACAGATCTCACATCAACAGAAGCATATTTGATACTTATAAAAAGCAGAAGTTATGCCTCATTAATTTTTCAACCCCCCCTTCTGCTTTTAACAACTTACAATATCTAATTTATGGTAAATATCCTAGAAACAGGTTGTTGATTGAATGAGTACATGACTAAACAACAGCAAAATGAATGAGTTTGAAATGGCATAGTGTTAAAAAGTCTTTATATGTCATCAATCACATCATCACACATACATCAAACTAACTTTAAAGTGCCTGCTGGATGTGTGTGTGTATGTGTACCTAATATATCATTGCCAAAGATATTTTGCTATGTTGTATAGAAAAGAGAGATGGTATCTTAAATGCAGAGAAAGGGGGCATTTTCTTTTAAGATAAATGAAATATAGAGGTTGACAGCCTAATAACATCAATAATAACTTAGAGCTAAATAAATACTCTTATTTTAAACATACTATGGTAATTTTATAAGCAGAATAAAACATTCTATTTCAAATTAAATATGCTCAGACATCTTCGTTTAAGGCAACTACTTCCTAATAGTCGCATGGAATAGATTTATTAACAAGGATATTTCAGTTTCAACATTAAATCTCAAAGTCTCTACCACTGGGCAGTAATAAAAGTTCTTGATGATCATATGTTTAATAGACGGAAACATTTTAATCAAATGATTGGATATAATTGTATTGGGCAGATCTGCCACAAAAGACCCATTTGAAGTGTTACAAAGCAAAGATATCACTTTAAGGACTAAGGGACACTGAACCCAAGTCATGATATTTTCAATTGCCTTCTATGTATACAAAAGCTGGACAATGAACAAGGAAGTTTGAAGAAGAATTTATGCCTTTGAGGTATGATGATTGCAAACATTATTATATATCTCATGGACTTCCAGAAGAATAAATAAATCTCTCTTAGAAGAAACACTGTCAAGATATCCCCTTTGTTCATGTACTTTGGGCATGCTATCGAGAGGCTCCAGGCCCTTGGGAAAGTTGAAGACCCTTAATGAAGCGCATTGACATCGTGGATTCAACAATGGTCTTCAATGCAGCAGTATTTGTGAAGCTGATATGGGACTGGACAGTAGTTCATTCTGTTGTGCATAGGATCACAATAAGTTGGAACCAGCTTGATTGTATTTAACAGCAAGTATGATGAGATTGGTTGGTTGCATTTAGCTGCACTGAACAAATTGAGGAAAGAGAAAGATAATTCTCAAATTTCCAGCTCAGGGGCTTCATAAATTACCAAACAGCTTCTATGTATGTCCTGAAAAAAACCTTTATCTCCCTTAGCCACAGAGCTGAGTGTTTGAAAATCATGCCCAGAGTTTTTTGATCCTGTGAGGTGTTGAATTACAAAACAAATAGAATATACAACCACTTTGGGTGTCTTTAATAACATTAGGGAATTGATTACAAAATAATTGGATCCTGAGAATTGGATTGGGAACATATGGGGAGATGCCAATGTATCGAGGGGCTAAGAACTCCTAAATTCTGCAATAGAAGCAGCCCTTTAACCCCAGTTGAAGAGATTGATCCTTCTTTACCTAAAGGAGTATTATGGCTTCCCATAACATACTTGCCTTCCCAGGCACAGCTGAATTTCCTCAAAGTCCACCACGTTCACCGCTCCTCTCTAGAACTTTAACTGAACTTGATTTATATTAGTGATTGAGTGATCAAAGATCTAACTTGAATCACCAAAACAGACTTGGGATTGTTTTTAGACTCTAAACACTCTGGGTAAAGGGGAGGCCAGATCCAACTGAAAAGCATTGGTGCACTGCCACAATTTTGGACTTTCTTCCAACTTTCCCCAAAAGGATGTTGGCCTTATTTTAGAATAATTGTTCATTGTTCATTGGAGAACATAAAATAACTAGATTTTAGAGGATTTCAAGACACTAGTTTTGAAGTGATACTAATTCTAGAAGGTACAAAATGCCACTAAGGCCTAATGGAGTAGGGGCAGGTATATGGAGGCCAGATGGTCCATAGAGTTTTAGCTTAGGTCCATTTCATGTGGATTCCACTAGTCCCATAGGACACCACTGCATGGTTATTTCTACAGCTTTTGAGTGCACAGTATAAATAAGCTCAACTGGTCGTCAGCATCTCTTCCATTGGCATATTTAATTTGACACAGTGTTATATACATATTGTAGGTACAACCCTTGCCTCTTTCTGACTCCAGCACACTCTGATTGGCCTGTGTGGTAGACACATACTCTGGTGTCAATTTGAGATTAGGAAGAGTACAGCTAGGGTTGTTGAGAATCTGTGATGGGGAATATGGTCCAAACGCAGGGCGACCAATGGGCACCTTGATAAGGCTATGTAAGGCAGCCCACATTGAGTTTACCAGAACCAACCAGATGAAGAAAAGATTTTTGAGTCTTTATGGATGGCCTTACCTGATTTGACTTTGCTTATGGCTGAGGAATTCACAAGGTTCCAATTGGAAATAAGATTCTTCACAACAAAGAATATGATTGTCTCCTCAGAGCACTGGGTTGATATAAATGGGCAGTATAGAAATTGGATACTCAAAATTGGGGGAATTAAGTCATGAAGTGGCTGGCTGACAAACATTGGCAGGGAGACAATATGTTCATATGATTAAGGCCTAGGTGTTACTTAACTACAAGTGTTAGGCATAGAATATTGTTGTATTGTTCACTTATAGACTATTATGTTTAAAGGAGGATTTGGCACATATTCACTGGTATGCATTTTAGTTTTATCTTGTTAGATATAGATATGATTTTGCAGTTTTGTTTTAAAATTATATTTGGCTGAAGAATTGTGTAAAAGTGTCAAGTTGACAAGGTGTGGTCTATGGTATTTACATAATCTCGTGTCAGTTTGAGACTATTAAGAGTGAAAGGGTGGAGTTTAGCCTGTCAATAAGGTCACAGCCTGATGACCACATTTGGAGGCACTATGGAGATAAATAGCTCAATGGAGGCCAGATGCACTCTCTCTGTTTTGTATTTCTGATGACAAGCCACATGGAACAACACTGATGGAGCCAGAGCCCTGGAGCTGGAGGAGCCACATGGGGACCCTTGCCAGCTGAAATGCTTCCCTCTCCATTGTATATCCAAGACTTTCCATCCATTGGCTGTGACCTTCCTGCATTCAACATCGTTGCACGTGTTGCATGAGTCTAAAGAAGGATTTATGGACTAGTATTGGGCATATGGACTAATTTTGGACTTATGGACTTGATCTGGACTGGGCTGGGATATTTTCTCAATATTCAACTGCTTTTTAATATAAAGCTCTTTCTTATACACATATTAGTGTCCGTGAATTTGTTTGTCCAGTCAACCCTAACTAACACTGCCTGACTTTCCACAGCCATCACTGTATCTCTGCCCTTTAGGTATAGTACCTTAGGGAGCATCCCTCAGTCAAGACTGACTGAAATTGGTGGAGAAATTCCTTGGGTGGAATGACTTGGAAACAAGTGGTCTTTGTTGCTGTATTCCAGAGATTTATATTTATGCTTCAGTTTTAAGCTCCATATTTAAGATCCAGAATTAAGCTCCAATTGCACATCGCTTGGTTCTACAACCTCTGATTTTCTTTCCTTGACTGTTCATTTCTCCTCCCCTTTAAATATTTCTTTAAATATTTCAATAAACAATAACAATTGCTTTCAATGAAGAAATTTGTTGTCGTTGTTCTTGGAGAGGGGTTGGCCAAAGCTACTGATGGCAGAAGCCAGAGCAGTGAATTTATGTGGTGCATTCTCGGTGGATAGGGTGCAGCTGCATGCTGTCCCTGGCAGTCTCAGCATGGCTTAGATGATAGGGTGAGCACACGCAAGAATTACTTTTCTCTAAAGGATGAAAATCTACAGCAAATAACAGCAGTTAATCAATACCCTTGGATAGACTTTCCTAGGAAGAAATGGAGGAGAAAATGGAGGAACTAACTTATTAATACATTGCAATCAAGTTGGTTCTGACTCACTATGATCTCCTGTATCACAGAGTAGAACTGAACTTCATAAGGTTTTCTTGGTTACACGTGATCCTGTATAGAAGCAGATCACTAGGTCTGTCGAGTAGATTTGAAACACCAGCCTTTTTTTTTTTTAAATTGGGAGCAAATCCAGATATCATGTTGTTCCATAGTTCAATCACATCAAGCTGTACTGCACAATTGCTACTACAGTCTGTTTCAAAAAATGTCTTCCTTCTTGAACTCCTTGACCTAAGTACCCCCATTGCCCCACACTGTACCTCCTAGGAACCCATATTCTACTTGCTGTCTCTGTCGGTTCGTCAATCTTGAATTTCACATTCTTAAAAACAGAGAAAAATATAATAAAATTTCAAGAAGGTCAACCCATGACATCTGAGATGAATCCCCCAATGAACAGCAAACACACACACACACACACACAGTCTGAGAACCAGATCAGGCCCAATGTGCATCAGCGAGGGGATCAACTGAGAAGGTTTTAATCATTCATGTCGTTTATCATTTAGATCTCCTAAAGTCATCTTTTCAGTGCACTCTGTTTGATAACCACTTTCTTACCATCCCTATAATATGAATAGAGTTAAATCACCTGAGATTTATGTAAATCTCACAAACGTATCCTGGGCTTCCACAGTCATACATAGCCTTCTGTAAACCAGAATCTCATGATTTGGGCTCTGATACTATTCTCTCCTTTGACTTCTGAGTATATGATTTACAGTCCTTTGGTCACTGATATTGGTCTGCTCCTTCCTGTGGACTTAGTTGACATCTCACTTAGATGGCTGCGTGTTTGGAAAACTTGCCTTTAAGCCCCCAGGTGCTATTTTATCTGACAGCTGGGCACCATCTATCACACCCATATCTTCTGTGGTCCCTTCCTGAGAGTATCAAGCAGGACCATGATTTAATACCTAATTGTTCTTAAATTGGAGCTAGGATTTAGTGGGAGCCCCAAACCATTCCTGGGTCTATGTTTCTTTATCTGCCTTTGGCTCCCTTTAGAGACCTCCTTGTTAATTTATAGTAGAGAGTCGCATTGAACATTTTCCTAGGGACATAAAGATCGTCTGTTGATATTGTCATTGATTAGCCCGTAGTACTAATTTTTTTAAGCACTGTGTTAAAAGAAGGATATTGGGCCAATGTAGGCCAACTCCATATTGCAATGCCTGAATTATTCACTTGTACAGAATAAAAACTTGCATGACTGGACAATATTTACACAAACAATGGGAGTTGTTTGTCAGGGAAAATTTACAATAAGATTCACTGAGAATGTCAGTCACATGTTTGCGGGAATAATATATATCTTAATACAGAATATAGGTCATTGGTATAACAAGATCAATGATTGTCCACCAATAAATAAATATGATATAGCTGTCTTTTGCTTCTTCAAACACCATGAATTCTCAGTCTTAAGTCCTCATGTTACAAGTGTGTTTGAGGTAGACTCCAGTTCAACTAGTGGAGTTTCTGCATCAGATCTTTCTAGTGCGGCCTTTGGAGCATGTTGTCTGCCTTGACCATCCCGGATTCAATGCCCCAGTGTTCTATGGTGCTTGGCCTAGGTCCCCAGGATGTTTCTAGAAAGTCGGTGCAATGTGGTGTGTTGATGCATTTTACCAAGGAGACTCCCCTCTTAGGGTCCTTAAAAGTATTTTTAGTCATATCACCCCCACTTGGAGGTTGGGCCTCCCCCTTTACCTACCAACAGTCATGCACTTAGGTTCCCCCAGCTGTGACTGCTCCTTTTCCCCTCTCCTGATTTTATTTTCCCATCGCTATCCCTCAACCTTGTCTGTCTACTTGTCGGCAGAACTTTGCATGGCAGCCACTAAGTGGCCCACATCCCCTCCCCTTCCCTTGACAATTTGATCCCAGCAGACATAAGGGCCATTCTGCCAAAGTGACCGCCAAGATACACACCTAGAGAGGATGGATGGTGCATGTCTAGTTGGCATCAGTGAGGCTCTCTACCCTTCGTCTGACCCCCTGGACCAGCAGACTGCATCTCCTGCAAGCCTGAGATTGTGTCTGTCCTGTTGCTTGTCCCTACGGCAGTGTCCCTTGGTGACGGACTAACTTCACTCAGCATGTTTTCCAGATCCCTTCATGTCATGAGGTGTTTCATGGTTGCATCGCTGCTTTTTAAGAATGTGTAGTATTCCATTATGGGTCTATACCAGAGGCATTTTAAAAATCCAATCCACTGATGGGAGTGTGCACTGTTTACAACTTCTTGCTATTGTGAACTGTGCTGCAATGATCATGGGGGAGCATACGTCTGTTCCTGATCTGTTTCTTATTTCTTTGGGGTGTATGCCAAGTAATGGTATTGCTGGATCATATGGT
>NW_022111378.1:4933503-4939274 GCF_000313985.2 Echinops telfairi | reverse complement strand
TAGGAGTCAGGAAGGGAAGGTAGAAAATGGTAGATAAACCTGCCTGCCCCTTTGGGATTCAAGCCAGATGAAAGGTAGAGAGCAGAGCAGGCAGGTGGCATAGTCAAAATCAGACCTAAAGCCTGTATCCTTACCACAGTGCACACTAGCACTTGCTAATTTTCACAACTCTATGATTCCAGTTCTTTTTCTTACCTATATTTTACTAATAAGGAAACTAAAGTTCAGCTAGTGTGAGTCATTTCTTCAGGAACCTAGAGCAGTGAAAACCCAAAGTTGGGATGTAAATCCAGGCATTCTAGTACTTCAGTACTGGGTATGACCTAGCCACTCCATTGGAAGCCGAATTGATTGCAGCTCATGGCCACCCCATGTGTATCATAGTAGAATAGGGCTCTAATGAGTTTTCAGTGGCTGCTTTTTTTGAAGTAAATAACCAGACATTTCTTCCAAGGCACCTTTGGGTGGACTCCAACTTCAAACCTTTCAGTTAGTAGCTCAGCCGGTACCACCCAGTAACTCTGGCTCTAATCCAGGAGTCAGAAATCTTTCCCATGTAAAGGGCCAGATAGTAAATATTTAAGCACAGCAGGCCCTGTTTCCACTACTCAATGTAGTATAAAACCATCCATAGGCAATGAAAAAATGAACATAATTGTATATCAGTAAAGTTTTATTTGCAAACACAGAAGAGGGCCACTTTAACCAATGTTCTTATCAAAAACAGGGGAGGGCAGACTGTAGTTTGCCAGCCCCTGTTCTAACTTTATTCTGTATCATTTTAATGTGAAATATTGTTTTTGTCGGCGGGAGCCTAGTCACATAATTTCTCTGTGAATTTTCTGGTAAACCAATCTCAGGATTAATTGTCTTGGTGAGGAATATGGGGGTGGGGAGCATGCACAGAAAGAACTAGAATACAGTGTGGGACCTGGATGGAAGGAAAGAGAAGTGATGGGATTGGAAATTTAAGCTTGGTAAATTTCTTGGGAGATGAAAGTGGGAGAGGAAAGCACTAAATTCTGGCCAATATCGTAGGGCAGCTCTAAGGAGAAGAAACAGGTTTAAAAAATGCCATAAAATTCAACTCTATAGGATTTGAGCTTTATGGCATGTAGTAGCAGCACATTGAATAAATGTATGTTTTTCATTATATTTGTATTACACATTCAAAGCACAGTAAAGCATAAGTAGCTCTCACAGAAAACGGGGGAGGAAGTAATGAAACTTTGGCTTCCCACGGAATCACATTAATTTTAAGGAAAGCTGTATTTATGTAGACAGAGAAAGATGCATGGCTGCTGTCCTGCCCCATTTTATCGTAACTCATTCTTCTTCAGGGAACTCTATTAATAGATATTTTGCTACATTTGTCTCCTGTTGAAGGAGCATTTGCTTTATTCTTCTTATTCTTCTTCATTTTTTTTGTTTACAGAATACCGTATCTGGGATGTTCATTCATTTGCCTTTGAGTTGTAGGTAATTGATTGGCATTTCTAGTCTGTCAAACGACCTGCTTTCTCAGAGCTTGAGAAAAAAATCTAAAACCATTTCAAAAAATCATAGCTTGAAGTTATATATGGCTTTGAGAACCTGTGTGATATCCAGTTTGATCATATTTTAATTCTTTAATCTCTAGGACTGACGGAGTGGGTCATAGCATCCTGGTAGGTAGCAGGATCACCACATATTGTTGTGAAGTTATGCACTTCACAAAGGACCTGCAATTTAAATTTAACCCAAGCTTTCCCTTTAAATCCTGTGTCCTGGCCACAAGGTATATGCCCACCTGGTTTATTCACACCACTGTACCACCCCTTTACCAAGCCATGGGTGTTGGAACTGCCTCTTCTCAGAGGTGGTATGTTAGACAGGGTTCTCTAGAGAGATAAAACCAAATTGCTGATAATTTAATATATTTATTTATAACGATAATTAGATATATAACAAGAAATGAAGTGTTAAATCATATACAGATAAATATATAATACAAGAAGGAAACAGTTAAGTTATAAAGCACTACAAATGGCTCAATTCAACTCACTCCCATGAGAGAGTTGTGAGAGACTAGCAGTCCTTCAAGTCTAGTCTGCTGCCAGATCTTCCTCTATTTATAGAGAGAGCTAGGTTAGCACAGCAGCCAATCAGAAGGCAGGTCACCAACTGCCAGCCAGGTCACCAACTGCCAGTCCCCAGCTCCAGAGATGTCTTAAAGGGACCTCAACTTACAGCGACACAGTCCACAGGCTAGGCATCCCACAGGTAGTGTAGCCTTTAAATTGAGGCACAGGACAAGCAAGGCAGCTGCACACTGGTCCAATGATGAAAGAGCGAGAGACAAGAAAGGCGCGACTCACCAAGCCATTAATCTCTCTGCCCTTCAGTTAATCCCACTTGTGTTTATTGGCCAGGCTGGCACAATAAACAATCTCAGGTGGTCACATTTTCTAATTTGTGCCCTCAATGGGGAGGAGGAGGTGCATTGCAGATTTTGTATTATTTGAACTAGGATACCATCAATTGTAAAATGTACCACTGTTTTACATAAAATGAAGACAATCATTCACATCAAAGGCTGTAGTTATTGAGCTTCATAGACAGTGCTTTAAATTATATTCATTTTTAGTAAGCAAAGTCATGTCATCTGCATAGTGCAGGATCTTAATGAGTCTTCTGCTAATTGTGCAGCTGTGTTCTTCATCATCCACCTTCAATGCAAAAGCTATAGCAATGAGCTGAAACAGCAGGACTGGTGCAGGACCAGGCAGTATTTTACTGTTGTAGGTAAGGTCACCCTGAGTTGGAAGACACCCTGCCTGGAAGACAGCTAACAGCAACAAACGAGTAAGCCAAATGCTGTATGCAACTTTCTTTCCCAAAAGTTAAAACATTAGAAAACAAACAAACAAAACCATGCCTACAAATTAAGCAATGCAGTAATTTATCTGCCCAGAGGGTTCGCTTTCTTTCATTCGCATGAAGATACCAGATGGGCCAGCTGCTCCTCTGTAAGGAGGATCAGGCAGGCAAGCCTCAGGAAGGACATTCCCCCAGGTTTGGTCTGCTCCCCATTACAGACAGCACTGATAATGTCCATGTTCTCCCAAGAGTGTCACCCAGTCAAAGTTCCCAGTCGAAATAGAAATGTAAACTAATGGGCTTTGAGAACAATGCTACTCAATTTGGGGCAATGCTGTCTATTCCGACCCCCCCTGGGGGAAATGGTGTCTGGGGAAGATGTGGCTTGTCACAACGGGAGCAGGGATGCTGTTCAACATTCTGTGTTATACTGGACAGAGCCCCACAACCACAAGTTATTGGACCCCGAATATCAACAGGGCAGTGATTGAGAACCTTGATGACATGGGAGGAGGTAAAGCAGAGGGTGAAGCCCAGACTCTGGAGTCAGGCAGAACCAAATCAAAAAGACACAGTGGCTGTTACATTACTCCAGAGTAGAATTGGACTGTAGAAGGTTTTAAACCAGGAGCTGGTTACGCAGAAACAGACTGATGGGTCTTTCCTGGAAGGTACCCCTGGGCAGACTTGAACCTCCAGTCTTGCAGTTAGCAGCCACACAACATGGGCCCAAATTGCAGCTTCCCCCAGAATTGACAGTGTGGTTTTAGGCAAGTTCATTAGCCTTGCTAAACTCAGTTTCCAGATTCATACAATGGAGATTGTAATCTCCACTTCAGAGGGTTGCCGAGGGGATTAAATGAGACAATGAAGATAAAAAGAGTAGAAAGAGTCACAACAGCATCTGGGTTTATCTTTCATTGTATGCCAAGTAACTCTACATGTTCTTAATTACTTGCATATTAACTAACCCCTCAGGGAATCTCCAAAGTCGATTATTGTCCCCATTTGTCAGATGAGGAAACAGAACACGTGAGTCACTTGCCTGAAGTTACTAACCAGTCATTGGTGGCTTAACTATGTGAAACCAGCGCCCGTGCTCCTGACCAGTCCAATGCACTTCGCAGAGTGTCCAGCACAAAACAAGTACGTAGGAAAAGGAGGCTTCTCTTAGTATTGCTATTATAATGTCTAGCTTTAATGAAGTGACATCGGGGGCTCAGGGGTAGAAGTTTCCCCTTTCCTCTGGAAAACCTGGGTTTGATTTCAGACCAAGGCACTTACCACGCAGCCACCACCTTTCTGCCAGTGGAGCCTTACATATTTTATGGTGCTGAGCAGGGTTTAATAAAAAGAAACAAAAAAAACTCACTGTAATCGAGTCAATTCTGACTCACGCATCCCCTGTAGCGGGGTGTCGAGGTCATTTTTTGTGGCCCGCGATGCTCTGAAATAAAAATAAAATAGAAAAAATTATTATGAAGAAAATAGCACTTAGGGGAGATCGAGGCAATACAGAACACACAATTCCCTCCTTAACCCTTTAACTACTGAAGATGAGTGTACAAGTGGCCTAGTGCCTTTCCCGGGGGCCAGTGGATGTGTATAAATGCGCTGACTCAGTTCCGGCAATGTTTGGAAGCCATATGTCTGCCACTCTCAGTGTCACGTCATGTAAACAGATCCCAATAGTGGAAAGGTTAAAAGAGCACTCTGGGTTGTGCTGTTATGAATCATACCTAGCGGCAGCGCTACTTAACATTAGAGGGAAGCCATTACAATTGTGCATCATGGTTGTCCAACATTTTGTGTTTTTTATTAGTTACTTTGTTATATTTTCCAGTCACAGCATAAGAGGTGAGTGAAAACTAGTAGGAGGAAAGCGCTGGCAAGTTTCAGATAAAAAAGAATAATTTTAGCTTTATGAATGCATTAAATAAAATAAATGTTTAATAAAAGCAATTACATAGTGTTTTAATTACCCTATCCATATTCCTGAATCCTCACTTCAAAATATAAATTTAAGAAAATTTGTAAATGTGATGTGGCCTGCGTGAATCTTGCCTGTTGCACCAAATGGCCCATGTTTTAATTGAGTTTGACACCCCTGCCCTATAGCATAGGGTAGAACTGCCCTGTGGGTTTCCCAGACTACAACTCTTTACAGGAGTAGAATGCCTCCTCTTTTCCCTGAGGTTTCCACTGCTGACCTCCTGCTTTAGCAGCCCAGTGCATCACCTCTACACCAGCTGGGCTCCTTTGGGATTCAATGGAGCTTCTAAATTAAGATGCACCAGGAAGCATCTACTTTAGAATTGATCTACTTCTAAAAATCAGCCAAGGGAAACCTATGGTAGGATCTGAAGCCAACAATGGGAGGAGGCGGGGCCAGGCAGCAGTTCTTTTGCTGGGTACGGAGTCCCTGTGATAAAAGCTAACTTGACAGCAACTAACAGCAACCACAACAAATCCCATCTCACAGATGATCCCATGGTGTGCAGGACTCATCATGACTCCCCATGAGATGATTTCAAACTGGGGATATAGTTTCTGGGTCTCCTAGCCCCATGGCCTTTCTGTCCCCATCAGGGAGACAACATGCAACCTAGGAGAAGACAACAGAAACGATCTTGGTGTCCCTTCTGTTTTGCTGAGTCACATGAGGCTGATGCTCTTATGTGGCACCTTAGTTTTCTCATTGCAGTAGGAAGAATTGTTGGGACAATGGTATGCAACAGTAGATGTTAGCTGTCAGAAGAGCAAGAGGTTTTGGAGAGGTTGATGTGTGGGCTGAGAACAGGGTTCCAGAGGACTCAGGAGCAGCTAGGCTGGGACCATTGGATATGACAGAGACTGGGAAGTGGCACCAAGACAATGTTGCTAGTCCCCCTGTGTCCTACTCCCCCCCCCCC
>NW_022111378.1:4931602-4932713 GCF_000313985.2 Echinops telfairi | reverse complement strand
TTGGGGATGGTAATCTATCCCATAAGGATGTCAGTTAGATTAAAGGGGATACTGTTTTAAAACCTTTAGCACACAGTGAGTGTTCCCTCATGGTTACTCCTTTCCTTATTACTTAACATCACTATTATTGCTTTGTTATTCAGTTCCTTCTCAGCAGAAGCAGCAAAACAAAGCTAAGCCCCTGGATTCTTTCAAACCATGCTTCCCTCCTGCTCACCAGCTGTAAACCAGTGGCTTTATCACCTGACACAAGCTCAATTTCTTACCTGTACAGCAAGAAAAATGTCATCTATCTTATGGAGTCAAATGGGGATTCATCCAGTGGTTTGCTTCTATCTAGTAAGTCATTTTTGCATGTCAGCTCCTTTCTCCTCTTCTTTTTCTCCTCCAACTCTTTTATCACCCCGAAGGGAAGGGAATTCACATAGTTGGAAAGCAGAGCAGCCAGCCTCGATCGAACAGAGGTCTCTTTGTTCCTTCCTCTCCAGCCAACCCTACTCTTGCAAGAAGGAGGATAGAGGAGGACTGAGAGACTGGTGCTGCATGAGAGGTCCAGAGAGGGATATTGGAATCTGAGATGCTGTATAATGCTGCTCATCCTTCCCCATCTTCTAGCTATATAACAAGGAGTCTTGGAGGCCTGGTGGTTACGCATTGGGCTGCTAACCATAAGGCCAGCAATTCAAAACCACCAGCAGCTCTGAGGGAGAAAAATGAGGTTTTCTATTCCAGTAATGATTTACAGTCTTGGAAACCCGCAGGACAGTTCTATAGGGTGTTATGTCCCATAGGGTCCCTGTGAGTTAGCATTGACTCGATAGCAGTGAGTGAGCTGTGCAATCAGAATATCTAGACCATCTTTAGTTCCCTTTCTCCCATGTTGTTTAATTGCTTTTTCTAATCATGCAGGAAAAATGAGTTGATGGGACATTATTGTGCCTATTTTATAGAAGGGGAAGTGGAGATCCTAGGAAGGGAAGAAGCTTCACTAAGATAATGCTTAGTTAACACTGAAACACAGAACCCATGACTGCTACCAAGACCAGTACTCTTTATAGGACTTGAAGTGCCTTTATTTTCCTGCACATGTGTTCTTTAATCCCACCCCTTC
>NW_022111378.1:4928557-4930722 GCF_000313985.2 Echinops telfairi | reverse complement strand
ATCCGCCCTTCTTGTCACATGTGTTCCCTAAATCCCTCCCCTTCCTATTGCATGTATATCCCTAGATTGTCCTCCTCTCATTGTTGTATAAACTGTAGAGCAACTCCTTCCTGTGACATATGTCTTCACCTGTAATTAGCGGACTTGCACTCCCCGCAAAGGTATATAGGCCTGGATTCGCAATAAAGAGCTCTCTCGGGCTTCCCCCCCTCCCGTTGGCCTCTCATTGGCTCCCTCTCTCCCGTCCTTGCTCCCCTGTTCCCTTTCCCCTTGTCCTCCTTCCCCTCCCCCTATCACCACGTGGAACACCAAGTGGGGCTGAGGTGAGCATGCTACTATGAAATGTGTCTGACTCCATTATTTCAACCTCTCCTCTATCTCTCATGCTCTCTATGACTTTACTATAATCTTTAGATATATTAACTGTACAATTGTGCCTATTGAACCTGTGATTAGTTGTAGGGGGCTGGCATTCTCCCCCCACCCACATGGGGTCGTGTGATGGAATGTGGGAGTTATGAAAATTTTGTTAACAATAAAAGGTTTCTGATTATCCAGTGACCAAAATTTTATTCAAAATTCAATGTGTACTGATTCCAAGGTGTTCCCAGCAGTGCTCACCTGTGTTGAAAATTTCAAGGGGAAAAAGAAGTTGGGAGTGGGAAAAAATGTAGATTTCCTCCGTGTTGACTTCTTCTCTGGCTAGTCCTCCTGAATAGTGGCAAAGAAGTCATCAAAAATATTATGGAACACATGAAGATCAATATCCTAGGCATTAGTGAGCTCAAATGTACTGGGATTGGCCATTTTGAATCAGAAAATCATATGATTATTTTGCTAGAATAATGTAATCAAGAGAAATGGCATGGCATTAATTTCCAGAAAGGATCTTGCTAAATCCATCAGGACGTACAATGCTGTCTGTGGTGGGATTATATTTATTCATCTTCAAGGAAATCCATTCCACTCCAATTCAATTATTATTCAACTTTATGCACTAACCACAAAAGCTTGTGATGAAAAAATGAAAGAATTATACCAATAACCTCAGTCAGGAAATTGATCAGACATGCAATAAAAATGCATTGATGTTATTGGTGATTGGAATGAAAAAGTTGGGAAAAAAAGAGAAAAGAATAGTAAGTGGTAAATATGTACTTGCTGATAGAAATGAAGCTGGAGATCACATGATAGAATTTTGCAAAACCAATGACTTGTCAATAGCAAATACCCTTTTTCAACAATGAAAAAGGCAACTACACACATGGAATTCCCCAGATGAAACACACAGAACTCTAATTACAATATCTGTGGAAAGACATCATGAAGAAACTCACTATCAGCAGGAAAAAACAGACCAAGGGCTCACTATGAACAGACCATTAGTTGCTGATATGTAAATTCAGGATAAAACTGAAGAAAATGAAAACATATTGAGTCAAAATATGACTTTGAGTCTGTCCCACCTGAATCTTGAGAACATCGCAAGAGTAGATTTGAACAATAATGACAGAAGACCTGACAAGCTGTGGGAGGTATCAAGAGTATCATGCATGAAGAAAGCAAAAGGTCGTTAAAAAGGAAAGAAAGAAAAGGTCAAAGTGGATGTCAGAAGAGACTCTGAACCTTGTTATAATCACAGAGCAGCTAAAGCAAATGGAAGAAAGGATGCTGTCAAGGAGCTGAAGAGAAAATTTCAAATGGCAGCTCAAGAAGACAAAGTCAAATACTGTACTAAAATGTGCAAGGACCTAGAAGTAGAAAACCAAAAGGAAGGAACACACTCAGCGTATGTGAAATGGAAAGAACTCAAGAGAAAAGTCAAGCCTCAAATTACAATTTTGAAAGACTCTGGAGGCAACCTAGTGAGTGATGCAGCATCAAGAGCAGATGGCAAACATACTGAATCACTGTACTAGAAAGAACTAGTCAACAGTCCACCATATCAGTAGGTAGCATGTGAGTAAGAACCAATGGTGCTGAAGTTAGAAGTTCAAACTGTACTGAAGGCCTTGGCCAAAAACAAGGCTCCATGAATGAATGGAGTATTCATTGAAATGTTAAATGTTACAGAGGAGTTACAAATTGACAAGTGAGATATACTGAAGATAAGTCACCTGTGTACATCGAAATAATTCACCAAGAGAGTAGTAAGAGAGCTCACC
>NW_022111378.1:4925069-4926014 GCF_000313985.2 Echinops telfairi | reverse complement strand
GAGCCCCCAATAAAATGATTAAAAAAAAAGAAAAAGAAATATTTATTTCTGATGACAAATGAATGAAATTTTGTCTTGAAGCATAGTGTAGCGTGGGTAACAGTCTTCACGCTGGGTACTCATATGTGGACGTTTCTGCATGTGGGCGGACCTGCCTGGAGACTGAGAGGGGAACAGTGTCTCAGTTCCTAAGATCATCTGAAGTATGTATTTTCTAATAGTCTTAGGTGACTCCTGTGAAAGGGTCTTTCGACCCCCAAAGGGGTCGAGACCCACAAATTGAGAACCTCTGGTTTATAGGCGGGTTTTTTTGTTCGTTGTTTTTTTGTTGCTTTGTTTTGCTCTGTATTTTTTGTGTGCATAATATTATGTCTCTGAATGTCTATCTAGATAAGATAGGCGAGATAAACAATCTGGAGGAGAAAACAATGGGATCGACGGTTCTGGTGGGACATAGGAGAGGGGGAGGCAGAGGAAAGGAAGGGGGTGTTAACAAACCCAGGGACAAGGGAACAACAAATGATGTAAAAATCAATGGTAAGGAAGGTATAGGAGGCCTGTTAGAGCTTGATCAAGGACATTGTAACTGAGGAATTACTGAAACCCAAATGAAGGCTGAACATGATAGTGGTACAAGAGGAAAGTAAATGGAAGTAGAGGAAAGAACTAGGAGGCAAACGACATTTATAGACGTCTAAACACAGGCATGTACATATGTAAATATATTTATATATGATGATGGGGAAATAGATCTATGTACATATATTTATAGGATTAATATGAAGGTAGCAGATGGAGTACTCAACTCAAATACTCCCTCAATGCAAGAACACTTTGTTCTAATAATGTGGCATTCTGTGATGCTTCATGACATGATTGCTGAAGACAAAATGGGTGCTTAAGCAAATGTGCTGAAGAAAGCTGATGGTGCCCAGCTATCAAAAC
>NW_022111378.1:4906122-4924325 GCF_000313985.2 Echinops telfairi | reverse complement strand
CTGACTGCAGGAGGAAAGTCGAGTCAGTGAACGTGTAAGCATCTCAGAGCTGGCAGGGGTCTCCACATGGCTACTCCAGGGCCCAGGCTGCACTGGGGTAGGTCCATGCAGCTTCTCCTCTGGGGCGTCTTGCAGGACCGGAGAAGGGTAATGGCTAAGGTAGCTGCACCCTGGTCCAACCATCACAAAGCAAGAGACCCGGGAACTTGAAAGGCAAGGCTCACCGAGACATTTATCTCTCTGTCCTTCAATTACCCCCACAAGTGTTTATGGGCCAGGTTGGCACAATAAACTAACTCAATAGACAATAGAAAAGTGGGTAAAGGGTGACATTGGTCAATATAAGACATGAAAAAATAATAATACCATATTCATTCATGTGTAAGCCGTTTTTCAGCACATTTTTAATGTAGTTTTTTTGATAAAATTAGGTGCCTTGGCTGATATTTGGTTCAGCTTATATTCAAGTATATATGATAATTTATAAATTATCAAGGGTTCATAGAGGAGGGAGGGTGGGGGGGCAGGGAAATTGAAGAGCTGATACCAAGGGTTCAAGTAGGAAGAAAATGTTTTGAAAATTATGATGGCAACAAATGTACAAATGTGCTTGACACAGTGGATGGATGTATTGATTTTGAAAAGAGTTGTACAAGCCCTCAATAAAATGATTTATTAAAATTTAAAAAAAAGAAAGAAAAAGAAATGTTTCAGAATCATAAGAAGCACTGGATGCACTCACTTGCCTAAACCAGAAAAATTGGAAGACAGCTACTTGGCTGACTGATGGGAAGAGATCTATATTTGTACCCATTCCAAAGAAAAACAGAATGCTCAGCCTATAGAACAATATCATGGTTATCACATACAAGTAAATTTTGCTTAAGGCCATCCTACCACAGTTAGAGCAATACATTGACAATGGACTGCTAGAAGTTCATGCCGGATTTAGAAGAGTGCGTGGAATAAGTGATATTGCTCATTTCAGATGGTTTTTGCCTCAAAGTAGAGAATATCAGCAAGAGTTTTACTTGTGTTCATTGACTATACAAAGGCATTCAATTGTATGGACCATAATAAACTGTGGATAACCTTGAGAAGAATAGGAACTCTGGAAAACCTCATTGTGCTCATTCAGAACTTGTACACGGATCAAAGGGCAGTTGTACTAACATAACAAGGGAATACTGCAAGGTTTAATATTAGGAAAAGTCTGTGTCAGGGTTGTATCTGTTCACCATATTTGTTCAATTTGCTACAAATCATCAGAGACGCTAGACTACATGAACAAGAGTGTGGCATCAGGATCGAAGGAAGGCTTATTGACAACCTGTGATGTGCAGATGACACAATCTTGCTTGCTGCAAGTGAGGAGGAGCTGAAACCCTTGCTGATGACGACCAAGGATTTTACCCTTCAGTATGGATTAAAGCTCAATGTCAGGAAGACTTAAATCCTCACAATTAGACTAATAGGTAACATCATGGTAAATGGAAGAAAAGAGTTGAAATTGTCAAGAATTTTTGTCTTACTTGGATGCCCAATCAATGCTTGTGGAAGCAAGAGATCACAAAACATAGGTAAATCTGCTGCGTAAGACCTCTTTAGTGTATTGGAGATCAAGGATGTTTCTTTGAGGACTAAGATATGCCTGACCCAAGCCATAATATTCTTTATTGCATCGTATGCATGTGATAGTTGGACATTGAATAAAGAAGATGGTAGAAAAATCAGTGCCTTTGACTTTTGGTGCTGAAGAAAAATATTGAAAGTACCATAGACTGCTGAAAGGACAGACTGATCTGTACTGCAAGAAATAAAACCAGAGTGCTTCTTGGAGGCAAGGATGGATGGCTTTGTCTTACATACTTTGGACATTTTGTCAAGAGAAGTAGTACATCACGCTCAGTAAAGAGGAGGGGCAGCGAAAAGAGGAAGGCCTTCAGCAAGATGAATTGATACAATGGCTGCATCAGTGGGCTCAGGCATAGGAGCATTTGTGAGGATGCTGCAGGACCACGCAGTGTTTCATTCTGCTGTGCATGGGGTTGCTATGAGCTGGAGCCTACTGGATAGAATTTAACAGCAACAAACAGTTATGGCCTTGGAAACCCACAGGGGGTCCCTGTGAGTCAGCATTGACTCGATGGCATTGAGAGATATATAAAATCCAGTGCCATTGAGTTGATTCCAACTCATAGCAACCACATAGAAGGTTTCCAAGGCTGTAAATCTTTATAAGAGCAGCTTGTGCAGAGCTACAGAAGATCAAATAAATCAACTTTGCGATTAACAGTCCAATGTCTGTCCGAGATTGCCCGCTGCTAGTCACTATATATACGTATATATATATCTCCATGTTTAAGTCTTTGTATGAAAATAAACATATATTCCTATTGATCAACTCCTAGGAGTGGAACAGCTGAATCATATAGTCTTTGTTTATCCTTTGAAAAACTGATAGACTTTTCCAAATTTCACCTTCTATACAACCATATGGGAATTTCAGTCCCTCCATATTCACCACGTTCTCCCCAACATTTCTAATTTTACCTATTCAACTAGTGCTTGTGGACCTTGGTGGCACAATGCACTAAGCACTGGTCTGTTAACTGCAAGGTTAGCAGTTCGAACTCCTAGAAGCAGAATTGAGCTCCAGTCCCTCAGGTCATTTGTAACATCATTTAATGTTATGTTTGTTGTCCTCATTTACACATGTAGAAATCAAAGTTCAGAGATGTTTAGTTACAGAAAATCAGGAATTATTCTAGACACTTCAGATGAACATAAATACCATATTTTTATAAACATGACACCTAGCTTCTGTGCTTATTTGCCTGGAAAGGATTTTTCCTAAGTGCTGCTATACCAACTTTTGTTTGTATATGCTGATATAAAAATTAACACACCACTTTTACAAAACTTACCGTGTAGAGGGAGGGAGTATTGACAAACAAACGTAGAAGCAATATCTTATCTGTGGGGGGCGGGGAGCAAACAGGAGAGAAAATTTACAAAGGAGAAGCAGACCATGACATCAGTTACTTGGGACCTGTCACTTATTCTTTTTCCTTCTTACAGAAGCTCACATCGGATCAAAACAAACGAGCTCCCCTCCTGTGCATCATTTTTCACACATTGATTTTTACCTAAAGAAAAAGACACGTGGATTTTCATATCTTTGGAAATTAACTGGCAACAACGTGCTAGCTCATTCAACAACGGGAAAGAAAGGACTAGCGATCTAGAAGAATTCCACGGCTAAGTGAAAATCTCCTTTTCATTATTTCTCTCAGGTGCTGCTGCAAGTGAATTGTAAGAGGTAAGAGTAGAGAAACACAGCACCTGCTTTCAGATCCTCGCTTTTGTTTTAAGGGTCTGTTCTCATTCACCACCACACATTTGCTGGTTTGTTGTGCTGGGGGGTCTTAGATGTGGCTGTGATGCTGGAAGCTATTCCACTCATATTTCAAATACCAACAGGGTCGCCCAGGGTGGTCAGTCCAGATGAAGGCAGATGAGGAATAAAGTCCTGGTGGTCTACTTCTTAAAGCAGTCAATGAAAATGTTATGGATTGCAGAATATTGTCTGAGCGTTCAACTCATTTATTTTGGAATGGGTTGTCAAGATGATCTGACCCCTGTAGAAGGACATTGTGTGTGACAAAGTGGAGGGTCAACGAAGGTGCACTGGTTGCAACAATTAACTCAGATTTATCAGTTATCCTGAATATGGTACAGGACCAGATAACCCTTGGGCCTATTATTCATGGGGTTGCAGACTGGATGGCTAGTAACATTATCATTCTATGATGTGATCCAGTGGGAGGTGCATTTGACAAAGTTACCAGGTCACAGGAGCTTGAGCTCCAGCCAAGTTACCAACTTGCCAAGTACTGGGTCTCTTGTGCTCAGTGACCTTGGCTATACAATAAAGGCAAAAAGACCTCTCTATTCCTCTGGGTAATTGGGACAGTCAGAGACCATCATGCATTGCACTGGGGGGGGGGTGTTAAAAGTTAAATTTAAGCTTACTCTTTAAGAGTCTTTTCATTTGACAAGGCAGATATGTCACTTCCTCTTTAGCAAGAACATTTTGTGTGAGGATGGTGGTCTCATGGACAATTTAATTAGAAGGAGACCCACAGGCTTGGAAGTTGGACCAAAAGGCACCCAGTGGGCTGATGTATTTACTTATTTAATTACAGCTCACTTTATTTTAAAGTTCATCACGATTTGGGCCCAGCCTCAACTTTTTATTATGAATGAATGAAGGTTTACATTACATTTATAGATGATCAATTTTGTAGTCAGCAGCCCTCCCTCCAGCATTATCTTCTCCCAATAAGAAAGAGTCATTTGTCTATTCCCTAATCAAGCTAAATGACCAGCTATTTCCAGCAATTAGCCCATTTATGGCTTGACTTTTTACGCCTGCCTGAAATACCTTGACCTAACTCTATGGTTCTTAAAAAACGGTCAGTTATCTTCCTGGGAGGTTTCCAAACAGATTTAGATGTTCATTTAATTGTATGCTTCCTGATGTTAATATAAAGTGAAACTCACTGTAAGGCAATCTTCTTTCATATTTCTGGATATTTTACTACATTTTAAGTCCCTCAAAAGTTGGAAAAAGATTTAAGCAATTTTTAGTATCACCAAACTTTTGATGCTGAAAATATTTGAAATCAGTTTCAAATGTTTATTAAAAACATAAACCTGGTGCTCGCTTTGGCAGCACATATACTAAAAACATAAACCTGACACATTTTCAAAAACAATATGAATGTGCTACATTTTTAAGAACAGTACAAAGGAGGCTAAATTAAAATAAAAGTCCCCCTGTTCTTCTAACCTTCTAATCATTCTCTCATTTGAAAGACAATCTCTGTCAAAGGGTGAATAGAAACAGTCTTCTAGAAATATGCACGTATCCTTCCAAGAAACATATCAGCACAATAGATATACCCATGCATCCTCCTAGCCATGGACACCCTTCCTTCCGAGCATGCACACACATTCTGCCAGA
This sequence comes from Echinops telfairi, assembly GCF_000313985.2. Taxonomy (NCBI): domain Eukaryota; kingdom Metazoa; phylum Chordata; class Mammalia; order Afrosoricida; family Tenrecidae; genus Echinops; species Echinops telfairi. The sequence continues at coordinate 4,919,296 of NW_022111378.1, read as the reverse complement.
TATGAACATACATCCACATAGTTTGGACAAAAAACTTTCTGTACCATTTTTGTCTTTTCCCATTTCTGTACCTTTTCTAAAGCCATACTATTATGTGTCAAATTGGCTCATTTGTAATTCCCAGTATTGTACAGTCATCCTCAATTTTGTGTTCTAATGTAATTATCTTCTATTTTCTATGTTGTAAATCTTAGCATCCATGGTCATAAGTCAGGGTTAGTGAGTATGACTCAAGTTATACCCTTACTCTGATATCAGGGGAGATTCCTTGAGATATGATTTGCATGCATCATGTAAGAGGATAAGAGAAGAACTATTACTACTAGAGGTCTACATAGCACATTCCCAGATTTATTCCAGACAAAACATGGTTAAATGTATCTCTGCAATCAGTGTATGGCTGAAGACAAGTGGTAGCAATAATAAACTTGTCTTAGTTCCATTAAGGAAGAAAAATGGTAGCAACGATAAAACATACAACTTTCCTCTAGTTCCTAAATGCTTCCTACTCACCCCCTCCCCCCCACTACACGCCCCACTATCATGATCCCAATTCTACCTTACAAATCTGGCTAGACCAGAGGATGTACATTGGTACAGATAGGAACTGGAAACACAGGGAACCCAGATGGATAATCCCTTCAGGACCAGTGGTGAGAGTGGTGATACTGGGAGGGTGGAGAGAGGGTGGGGTGGAAAGGAGGAACTGATTACAAGGATCTACATATAATCTCCTCCCTGAGGGATGGACAACAGAAAAGTGGGTGAAGGGAGACGTCGGACAGTGTAAGATATGACAAAATAATAATTTATAAATTATGAAGGGTTCATAAGAGAGGGGGGAGTGGGGAGGGAGGGGAAAAATGAGGAGCTGGTGCCAGGGCTTAAGTGGAGAGCAAATGTTTTGAGAATGATGAGGGCAATGAATGTGCAAATTTGCTTTGCACAATGGATGTATGTATGGATTGTGATAAGAGTTGTATGAGCCCCTAATAAAATGATTTAAAAATAATAATAAAATTTTTTTTTTAAGGAAGAAAAATGAGGATTGTTACTCCAGTAGAGTTATAGTCTCAGAAACCCACAGGGGAAGTTCTACCCTGATCTACTGTGTCACCACGGGTCTGACTCAACTCGATGATGGCACCTACAATCACAAACACCTACATCACAAACACAAACTCATGAGGTAGGTACTATTAATATCCTTACGTGACAGATGAAGAAATGGAGACAATGAGGGGCGAATAATTTCTCCGCAGTCACACCATTAGTGAATTTGCATGATTTGCATGAAATTCTTTTTACAAAATTTAAAACTCACTGAGTTTGACCCTCACCCAGGTTTCCTGATTCCTAAGTGACTCCAAACTCTGTTTGTTAGATTGCTCCCCTTTAGTAAAGCTACTGTGGTCTTCAAACTTCTTTCTCTAAAAAAAGAGTGAATTTTGTTTTGGTTGAAGCAAGGCACATGGAATGCAAGACTGTGCCCCAGTCAGACCTTTCAAACACTCCTCAAATCCTGCATTGCTTCTGAGGTATCATTGTGGAATCCAAGATCCTGTCTGTCTGAGAACCTTTGGCCTCTAAGAAGACCTCTCTGGCTTTTCAGCTTCTGCATGTTCCTTGTATGTGCCTAATATAGCAGAATGAAATAGCAGCATATAAATAGCCCTCAAGGGGACCACTTAAATTATAAATGATGCTAACTTGAATTCATCTTTACAGAACTAAGCAATTCTGAAGCCAATCTTTAGGGTGATTTGGGGTCTGCCAAGGATGTTGATTGGTACATTTTCAGTGTCTTCATTCAAGGGGATCAGAGGAGGATTTGTTCCATGTCCTCGGTGTTAGGAGTTTAGCTTGGTCACTGGCGTGTTTTCGCCTTATAGACAATGAATATTTGAGCCCCACTGGATTTCCTTGGCATATTGACTTAGAGAACACTCAGGAAAACTCAGTCCTGGTGAGTTTACTAACTTTACTCATAGCTGTAACTTGTCTTTTTTTGGCTCTATTTTTATTCCTTGATTTTTCTGAAGCATCGCATTTTGGACGCCATCCAAATCCGTTTGGATCAAAATGATAAAATTGAAGACAAATTATTCTTGAAAAAGGATTTCATGCGAATCACTGGGCTTCCTCAATTAGCTTTGAATATTGGATGGATGATTTTCCATTGCTTTGATATTACCTTGCAGTTTGCCATAAAAGTGAACCCTAAAACTACTAGAGATGAAAGGACCTCACTTAAGGACGTGGAAATACGCTCAACCATCTTTAAGTTCCCAGCTTAGATTGACCAACATGGAATACCAAAAGTCATCATTCAGGATCACAGGATGAAGGTGAAGCAGGAGAAAGGAGAAGGATCTACAGTGGACTGCTTCCATCGGTTGAGGCCTTATTTGGCTGTGCTGGCCACAAATTTAATCCTTACAGCAAATCTGTGAATGTATACAACTATTTCTGAATTTCTTGTTGATACAAACAGGGAAGCACTGGGCTACCAATCAGAAGGTTGGTGTTTTAAATCCACTCAGAGGTACATTGGCAGAAAGGTATAGTGATGTGCTACTGAAAAGTGCCCAGACAGGGAAACCCTGTGGGGTGGCTCACCTCTGACTCTGTTGCTCTGAGTCAGAGTAAATTTGATGGCATATGGTTTTGTTTTGTTCATCGTGTCATTGTTGAGTTTATTTATTTATTTTGGCATACCCTTTTTACTAAGGGAAAAACATAAAGTACAGCAAGTTAAAATGGAGGAGACAGGAAAAGGGTGGCCAACTGCTTCAATTACCTACCTCCCGAGTCAACTCCCTTATCCGGCATTCCAATCTCCATCTCTTCTTGGCGCAGTCTCCAGCAGCCATTTTGGACCTTACAGAAATGACCACATTCCAGCAACAAGGAAGTAGAGATGTAAAGGTGAAAGAGCCCCTCTGAATTTGTAGGGTTGTCATATTGGGCTTGGACTGCTGATCTCCAATAATATTATGGGAGAGAATAGAATCTTTTCAGTTTCGAGTCTGTTTTAAATTGGGTCGAGGTCACATGCAGTAGAATCTAATTATAGCCAACACAGTTGGATCTTAGGGAGCCATGGAGGTCCATGAAAACTTGGAACAAATATAGGCATTTATTTTTGGAGCCCTTAAACTAGATAGTCAGCATGACAACAGTAGATGTGTTTCAAAATGAAATTTCTTTTATTGTTTGTTTTTATTGCAAAAGCAATACATGCTAATTTTAAAAAGAGAAGGCAGGCAAACAAAAAGAAAATTATAATTCGCCTGTCATTTTACCCACCTAGGAGCGATCAGTTAATACAATGGTTTATTAACTTATATATATTTGTGATTATTACATCTTATTTACAACTTGCTTTAATTTTAGCTTAATATTTTGAAACATTGTTTTGTATCAAGGGATGCATTTTGCACTCAAATGTCTAATGGCTTTGTGTGATACCATTTCATAGATATTTTACTATTTAACCAGATCCTTACAACGGGGTAAATATCCAGTTAATTCATATAGTGAAAGAGGCTGCAGTGAACATCCTTGCTTCTAAATGTTGACGTAGACTTTGAATTATTTCCTGAAGCTATGTAGCATGAACAAACAAAGTCATGAGCAGATGAAGCCAGACCTGTTTCTGAGAGAGAAAAGCAATGATGGCAAGCCTGTGGTCAGCACTGCCAGATTTCAGGCTGATGAGCGATGCTGATTGATTAGTCAGGCCTGAGTTAAGAACCAGCAGTGGAATGTGGGGAATGATTGTGAGAGACCTCATAAGACAGCGATTCTTAAACTGTAATCTCTTTATCACCTGGGAAACTTGTAGACATAAAAAATCTTGAAATCTATCCAGAACTACTGAACCAGAGACTCTGTAGTCACGCCAGCTTATCTGCATTCTTTTTGGAAGACTTACCTGGAAACTCTCCTGTAGGCTAAAGTTTGAGAACCATGGGTTAAGTGTCCTCTGCTGGTGGTGAGTGAGTGCCCTAGGAAAATAAGGATCCTCTTACCAAATGAGGAGTCCTTAGGGTAGTCAATGTGTTTAACTGGTAACTGAAAGTTTAGAAGTCTACATCCACCTAGAGTTGCTTCAGAAGAAAGGTCTTGGGATCTACTTTCTAAAAAACCCAGCTACCAAAAACCTTTGGACATAGTTTCGCTCTGACACACACATAATGTTGCTGTGAGCAGTGACTCAATGACAATTGGTCACCCAGAAAGCACAGGCAACAAAGACAACCCTTATTACAATTTGAAATTTTCTTCCACTATAATTTTACAGGGGAGCCCTGGTGGCATAGTGGTTACAAATTAGCCTGCAATTCACAAGGACAACAGTTCAAAATCACCAACTGCTCCTCAGGAGATGAATGGGGCTTTATATTCTGTAAACAGTTTTAGTCTGGGAAACTCCCAGGGGGCAATTCTTCCTTGTCCTATAGGGTCACTATGAGTTGGCATTGGCTCAGGGGTAGTGCATTTGCTTGATCATTCTATATATTGTTTATATTTTAGCTTTTCTTTGCTTTATACTCAGATATTGTCTTGCCTATGGACTATATAAAAAAGCCTTGGGGGCACTGCACTGTACAATAAGCACTGAGCTGCTAATGAAGAGGTTAGAAGTTCAAGCCTTCCTGTGACTCCAAGGAAAAATATCAGGCTGCCTGTTCCCATAAAGATGGTGCAGATAGGAACTGGAAACACAGGAATCCAGGACAGATGAACCCTTCAAGACCAGAGGTGAGAGTGACAATACCAGGAAGGTGGAGCGAAGGTGGTATAGAAAGGGGGCACTGATCAAGGATCTACATATAACCTCTTTTCTGGGGGATGGACAACACAAAAGTGGGTGAAGGGAGACATCAGACAGTGTAAGATATGACAAATTAATAATAGTTGATAAATTATCAAGGGTTCCTGAAGGAGGGGGGAGGAGGAGCGGGGAGGGATGGGAAAATGTAGGAGCTGATACCAAGGGCTCAAGTATAAAGCAAATGTTTTGAGAATGATGATGGCAACAAATGTACAAATGTGCTTGACACAATGGATGGATGTTTGGGTTGTGATAAGCATGTATGAGCCCCCAATAAAATGATTTTTTAAAAAACTTTACAATTTTGGAAACCCTAAGGTGCAGTTCTCCTCTTTCCTATAAGGTTGTTATGGGTTTGAATCTACTTGATGTCAGTGGATTATGGACTGTATCCATGAGCTCTGGTGGCACAGAGGGTTAAATTTTGGGTTGCTGACTGAAAGTTTGGTGATTTGGACTCACCAGGAGTTTCATGGGAGAAAACCTTATAGATCACAATAGATTATTATGCAACTCACTTACTTTAGACACGTCACCAGGAAAAGTCAATAATGGCAGGAAGACATTTTCTTTGGTGAAGTAGAGGGTCAATAAGCTTGAAGTGGACCCTTAAGGAGATATATTATCACAGGGGCCCAGTGACACCTGACCAAGCTATGTTTCACTTTGTTGTAAATAAGGGCACAATGAATTGGAGTCAACTCAACAGTAGCTATCTATCCCTCTGTGAACTGTCCCTTTGTAAATAAACCCACCCAGGGAGCACTGTGAGTTATGCATTGGGCTGCTAACTGCAAAGTCAGCAGTTCGAAACCATCAGTTGCTCCAAAGGAGAAAGACTGGACTTTCTCTACTCGTGTAAAGAGCTACCGTCTCAAAAATCCACAGGGGCAGTTCTACCCTGTTTAGTGGGGCCATTCTAAGTTGGTATTGACTGGAGGGTGATGCGTTTGGTCTTTAGTTTTATTCAGTGCATCACTTACTTCCACCAGAGGTCCTGATGGACAGAACCAACATCTAATATAAATATTTGTTCATCAAACTACTACACTGCACAAGAATATTATTCAAAATTAAGTATCCTTGTATTTTCTATTATATAAACCTCACTGGTAAAATCATTTGCCATGGATCACTTAGCCTTGCTAAGAAAAATAAGTCCAACATTGAAAGACATGTTTTACTGTTCACATTCCAGGTTAAAAGCATTGCAGAAGAGTATGTTGCGACCCCATTTCAACTAACATTCCTAGTGATAATTTGACGTCTTGGACAGCATGTGATCCCAAGGGATATATATATATATATGCAGTGATTTAATTTATTCTCAAATTTAAAATTTCAGAATCATAATGGCACAAATTAAAGGCATTTTGAGTTATATCACACGCAAAATAAATTAATTTCAGTCTTGACATGTGTAAATTACACCTTGGTATAAAGGAAGAAAAATATTCCCTATGGGCATTGGTGGGCCCTCACCCTGCAGTTTATAAATCAAAGGTACAATTTGAGAATAAAACACTTTTATGAAATAGAATGTCAAGAGCTCCTTGTTAAATTTGCTATAGCAATTAAGTTCTCAGGTGAGAAAATGCCTCTTTTTCAATGTTTTATTAACTCTGTCATTCAGTGCTCCATTTATAGGAGCAACTCTTCATCATAAGTACACATTAGGATGACTTTTCACCTCCATTTAAATGAAAAGTTCGGGAGGAGGCATTGCTTTCTGCTCACCCACTTGAATAGCAATGGAGGCTGGAGAGCGGCAGTATGCTGAGGAGAGAGAGGCAAGACAGTTAAATCGCCGACATCGCCCTGATGGGCAGGCGTTGAGATGGAGACAATCCCGGGAAGTGCAAGTTTCTTCTGAGTGATGGGAGTGGACAAACTTTGGGTTCTAACTGGTCACAGCTTGTTATGTTTCTGAACAAGAGGGGTGTGTGTGCATAGCATGTTCAGAGCGAGCGAGACAGCAGGCGACAAGGCCGAGTGCTAGGGATGTGACTGTCTTTGGTTTCTATAGTTATTTCTAGGGCAAATAATTTCACTTTCTGTGGTGGTTGAATGATAGTATGTCAACCAGACACCCTTAGCTGGGATTGGAGTCAAACCTGAGTCACAGCCTGATGACACCTCATTGATATCAGTAAACCTTTTGTATAAGAGCAAGATGAACACATTCTCTCTCTCTCTCTCTGCCACTTTGTCTTCTTTCTCACTAGGACTTCTCTTGGACTCTGTGCCCGCCACAAGGGGCGGCCCCTGAGAGCTGTTTTACCCTACCATGTTTCCATTGACCTTGGATCCAGGTGGCTGCATTCACTGGCCTATCATCACCCTGCTTTCTGCTTCCATTTGTGTCAGCAGGTGGCACCTTTGTGAATCTGAAGAGAGACTTAAAGACTAGCTTTGGCCTCATGAACTTGAATTGGACTGGGCTGGGATGCTGTGTTAGTCTAGGTACTTTAGAGAAACAATTCCACAGAAATTCATGTATAAGAGAGAGTTTTATCTAAAGGTAAGTGCACATCAAGAAAACATCCCAACCCATTGCTGCCCAAACCCACAAGTTCAACATCAGCCCATATGGCTAACACCAGTCCACGATGTACTCCTCCATCTCACAAAACACACACTATGACGTCGACTGCAGGAGGAAAGCCAAACCAGTGAGCCTGTAAGCATCTCAGTGCTGGCAGGGGTCTCCACATGGCTGCTCCAGCACCCAGGGGATGTCTTGCAGGAAGTGAGCCTTGCCAGCTGAAGCAGGGAACTGGCTAAGACAGCTTCACCCTGGTCCGACCATCATAAAGCAAGAGACCTGAGAACTAGAAAGATGAGGCTCACCGAGCTATTTATCCCTCTGCCCTTCAATTAACCCCACATGTGTTTATCAGCCAGGTTGGCACAATAAACTTTAACTATCTCGGATGCCTTCTTGATATAGAGCTTGCTCCTTCATATCTTTCTTAAAATATACGAGTCTCACTGGATTTGTTTCTCTATACAACCTGGACTAACACATTTTGGATAAGAATACTGGTTGGGCTTGAAATCAGACAGTCTTATATTTAAATCTGGTTTTTACTGAAGACCACTTGTGCAATATGGGTTACCATCACTAAGCCTTAGCGTCTTCCTCACTGAAATAGCGATAACAGTCCTTGAACATTAAATGAGATGCTGCTGTTTTCTTTTCTACATATGGTTGGGTTAATTCCCATTAATGGAGGCACCATGCAGAGGGTATAAAATACTGCTCACTTGTGTGCCATCTCATGGTTTTTTTCCCTTTCATATAACCATTATGACCATAGGGTTTTCATGAACTGTATTTAGAAGTAAATTGCCAGTCTTTCTTAAATTAGTCCATCTTACATCCCTAGTCCGTCCCAGTCTGGGTGCTTTGCCGAGACCTGCTCATTTTCATAAAAGCAATCAAACTGCCACATACAGCTGCATAGGGTGCACTGGAGGGGGATTTTCATGGAAGGCAAACAGTCAAATACTGAGCCCCACTGCTTCATTTAAATATCATAGCATAGGTGAAATTGCTTCATAACGTATGGAGAATGGCAATGCCTTTCAGCCCCAAACCACAAAAACACACCCGTAGTGGTTGCTTGTTGCAATGACAGAGAATTCCTAACATTGGCAGCCATGGGTCATTTCAGTTGGAGGGTGTTAGAAGGGACGTATATGGGATTTGCCTGTGTCAAGAGTTCTGGGAGGGATTAAAAAGAGATTGGTGTGTTTTAGAATAAATTCTGTAAGGAAGCAGGGGTACCTCTTTATTTGGATATCTTAATAAACCTTATATAGAAGAGAGAGTGGGAGCTGAAACTTGTAATTATTGAAGAAGATGCAGAATAAGCAGGAATCATTATATTAGGATATTGGGGTGGTTGGTTATTGTCATTTTGAGACAATGTTCTTGCTTTGTCTGTGTCACATGTGATTATGGGTTAATCTTGTCTTTGTTGACATTCATAAGGACTACAGAGCGGTCTTGCCTAATGTTTGAATCCTGTGAAATTGCTTTGTTGGACAGGAGAATATTAAGGCCCGGCTAATAGTGTCAGCCCAGCTTTTAGGTGTCAAGGGCTGCTTTTCTCGAACATGAGAGAGAAGTAGGCTTTACCTTGCAATTGTACATTAGGTTGGTGCCTTTCATGGATGTGTTTGCATTCATGTGCAGACTGGAGGAGGCTAATATGCTCACCTCCTAATGGAAAAGTTGTATGTTCAGGTCCTTGAAAGAAAGACCTAGCAGTCATTTGCCAAATAAATAAATCAGCCATTGAAAGCTCTATGGAGCACATATCTAGTCTGTCACACAGGGGTCACCATGAGTCAGAGTCAACCTGATAGCAACTGGTATGGTCAGGCGTATGTGCATGCGTGCACGTATGTGTACAGGCTACAGCATAGTGAGTGACTGGTAAAAACAGATTTTTCAATTGAGACAATGATGCAGTTTGGTCATCATACTAGAACCATTCCCGTGCCTTCATGGATCATTTACCCTCTTCAAGGAAATCTCCTCCTTCACAGGCTCCGCTGAGAAGACTGAAGTCATATCTTGTAACAGGTGAATTTTACACTCGTTGGCCACAGTTGAGTACATTAGGGCTGAGTCCGGATCCAGAAGCAGACGCAACTTATGACCTACGTGGTCACCTAGTGTTGACTGGTACTGACCAGATCATTTTAAAAACTAGAAACCCAAGAGACTGAACCAGTTAATGCTGAGAAAATCCTGAAAAATTAAACATGAAAATAGATGTTATTTAACAACTCACTTCAATCAGGTCGTTTCAACTCATATTGCCCCGATTAGGACAGAGCAGAACTGCCCCTGTGGGTTTCTGAGATTGTTAATCTTTATTGGAGTAGAAAGCCTCATTTTTCTCCCTAAGAGTAGCTGGTGATTTCAATTTTCTGAACTTATGTTTAGAATCTCAACACATAACCCACTACAATACCAGGGTTCCATGGAGGGGTGGGGACAGGGATAAGTTGAATAAAATAAAAGAATAAAAGCAAGAGAAGCAGCAAATCTATGTTAGAATAATTCATCTCAGAACATTCAGGGCCCCCAATATTTTCCAACTGTAGCCTTGACCCATACTATTATAAGCTCTCTTCCTTGAGAAGATGAATATAATCAGTATTAACAAGGTCAGAGGCTAACTGTGGAACAAATCTCAATCGTTCATATACAAGTTTGAGTTGAAGCAGAAGAAATTGAAACAAGTTCACAAGAGCCAACATAAGAATTTAAGTATATCCTACCTGAATTTAGAGACTCAGTAATAGATTTGACACATTAAATGCTAAAGAACAAAGATCAGACAATTTGTTGATTGACACCAAGGACATTATACATGAAGAAAGCAAAAGGTCATTAAAAAGACAGGAAAGACCCACCCACATGTTGGCAAACCAAGAGGAGAGTACAACAGACCACCAATGGGAACAGAGCCACTAAGTCCCTGAGGAAGCTTGATTATAGACTTCCAACTTGGGGGCAGCACTTGGCACTTCATCTGAATTGGCTGGGGATATTTACAAGGGGGCCACACTGAAAGTCTAGAGGTGCAATGGAGTAGGGGGGTGGGGTACTGGACCGCTCCATCCTTGACTGCAGGAAGAGCAATAGGGTTTTGTAGAAGGTCCTCAAGAATGCTGAGGACCAGAAGGGGATAAGTGTTGTTGTGTATGCAGGTCCTGGGACATGGGTCCCTGAAAGAAAAGGGGATTGGACTGATGAATTATGACAGGGCCTGCTCACTACTTAACAGGGGGATACTCATCTACTCTGGGTCAACAGACTTAGAACTATTTGTATGGTCTCTCTCTCTTTCCCTCCTCTTGATGTCTATCTATATAAGATAGGCAGGATAATCAATCCCAATAAGACAGTAGTGAGAACAATGGTTGGTGGGGGTGGGGGAGGATGGTAGAGGAGGAGGCAGAAAATAATGACAGGGACAGGGGAACAGCACGGGAGCCAAAATTGAGGGTGTAGTGTTCCTGGTAGTGTTTGATCAATTGAAATGTATTCAAGAAGAATTAGTGAGAGGTGAATGATGGGTAAACATGATAGTGGGGCAGGAGGAAAGAAAAAAGAAACAGAGGAAAGAATAAGAATGTAAAAATTAAATATATAGTTATAAATATAGATATGTAAATATATAAAAATAGGTGTATTGATTTATCTATTGTCTATCTATCTATCCATCCAATAAGGAAGCACATGGACTTTGGGCCTCTACTTAAATCTTACTTCAGTATAAGAATGGGTTGTTCTAATAATATGGCAATGTATGATACCCACATAACACAATCACTGAAGACAAAATGGGTGCATAAGCAAATGTGGTGAAGAAAGCTGATGGTGTCCAACTATTAAAAAATATAACATCTGGCGTCTTAAAGGCTTGAAGTAAAAAATCGGCCATCTAGCTGGAAAGCAACAAAGCCCACATGGAAGAACCACACTACCCTGTGTAATCATGAAGTGTGGACGGAAGTGGGTATCAGAAATTCAAACATAAGCAATCAAATTGACATAGACGTAGAGTGTAGACAACGTGAAAACCAAAGCCAACCTGTAAGACAGTCCCTCACAGTAGGGCCACATGGGAGGGAGGCTATATCCAGGGTGCAGTATAGCACTGATTAAACACTTCACTATCCTCTAGTTCTTTAATATTTCCTCCCCTTACTATTAAGGTGTTAGCTTTTACATTTTAAATCTTGTGAGACCTGTGTATGTTCATTGTATAATTAAGGTCATTTGATACATGAAATCCAAGATAGATAAACCCTTCAGAAATAGAAGTGGGAGCAATGTACCCTCATGGGAGGGTACTGAAAGAGAGGGGGAGTAGAAGAGGGAGGGGAACTGATAGCAATGATGACTGTATAACTCCACTCGAGGGGAATGAATCACAGAATTGTAGGCGAACAGATAACAGTGGAAGGTGTATGATATGGAAAAATATAATAATAATAACAACAAAAATAATAAGGGTTCCTGGGGGTAGGGTGGGGAAGGGAGGGAATAAAAAGGAGCTGATATCAAAGAATTCAAGAAGAAAGAAAATATTTTGAAAATGATGGTGGCAGCAACTGTACAAATATGCTTGATCTAATTGGACTGTGGCTTGTTATAATGTCTGTAGGAGCTCCCAGTAAAATGGGGGCGGGGGGAGACAGGAAAGCACGAAAAGAACAAAATAGATGCCAGGAGAACCTCTGAAATTGATGCGGAACATAGCGAAGCTACAGCAAAAGGAGGAAATGAAGTAAAAGAACAGAACAGGAAATGCCAAAGGACTACTTGAGGAGACCAAATGGAGCGTTACCGTGACATGTGGAAAGACCCGGAGCAAGAAAACAAAGCGAAGAAAATGCTTGGCATTTCTCAACATGAAAGAAAATCGAGCTTCTTCTAGTTGTAATTTTGTAGGAGTCCATGGGCAGGAAGCCTAATACTTACAATCATTGTAACAAAAAAGACTGGTCGACTGCCTTCAGCCAATGCAAGAGATGGCATATGATCAAGAACCAATGGTGTTAAGCAAGAATTTCAAACTGCACTGAAGTATTGACAAAAATCAAGTCTCCAAAATTTGATGCAATGCCAGGTAAAAGACTCCAACAAATGGATGCAGCATTGGAGATGCGCTCTTGCTTATGCCAAGAAATTTGGAAGACCAACTGATTGATAGAGAGCTGTAGTTGTGTCTGTTCCAAAGAAAGGTGATACAACGGAATGCAAGAATATAATTAATATCACATTCAAATAAAATTTTGCTGCTGATAAATGTAAATTATTTTCCACCATAAAAATCAGGGGGCTGTCAATCATTTAAGTTAAACTCGGCAGGTGGCACACACAACATGTATCACTACTGACATCAGGCAGACCTTGACGGAGAGCAGAACACCAGATAGACATTTACCACATGGATGTGACTGTATAAAGGCATTTGACCATATGAATCAGAACAAATTATGGATAACATTGCATAGGAAGAGAGCTCCCCAAAACTCAATTTTGTTCGTGAAATACCTGTATATACACAAATAAGCAGTCATTCAAACAGAACAAGAGGGAGCCACTTGGTTTGTGTGTATCAGGCTTGTATCCCTTCAGATTCAATCTGTAATCTGAACAAATAATCAGAGAAGGTGGACTGTATGAAGAGGAATTAGGCATCAGGATTGGAGGAAGACGCACTAGCTACCTTCAGTATGCAGATGGCACAAACTTGCTTGCTGAAAGTGAAGAAGACTTGAAGCACACATCGATTGTGTTAG
>NW_022111378.1:4880935-4904674 GCF_000313985.2 Echinops telfairi | reverse complement strand
GTCTACTCTCTAGCTTCCCCTTCTTGTCCTTCCTCGCCCATGTCCTGGTAACTATCAAAATATGTTTCTTTTGTGTTTACTTTTTTGTATGAAAAACCTTTATTTTGAGTTTTTATTCTTTTATGATAATGGGCCGATACAATATTTGTCCTTTTGTGATTGACTAATGAAGTGGCTGAATGCTGATATTTTCTAAGCTGACAGTTATAAAATCTAACTCTAGTAAAAGCATTCAGTCATAAGATATTTATTTACACTGAAATAGTTTATTCACTTGTTGAATTCTCTTGATAGAAAAATCCATTAATAGCTTGGATTTTAAAAATATGACCATTCACTTCACTCACTGCCATTGAATGGATTCCCATTTACAGTGACCCTGTAGGATAGAATAGGACTTCCCTTTGGGTTAAGGGGTAAATCTTTATAAGGGCGGAAAGGCTCATCTTTCTCCTTGGAGAAACAAGTGGGTTCAAGCTACTGAACTTGTGGTTACAGCCCAATGTAGAAACTATGACCTGATGATCAATGGGAGGACATCAATAGTAGCATTCATGACAAAAGTGAAGGGTCATGAAAAAGTGAAAGGTCAAGAGAGAAAGGAAAGATCAAAATGCATGTCAGAAAAGACTTTGAAACTTGCTCTTAATCATAGAATAGCTAAATCAAATGAAAGAAATGATGAAATCAAAGAACTGAATAGAATTTTTGAAAGGGCAACTCAAGAAGAAAAAGCAAAATGTTATAATGAAATGTGCAAACCCAAAAGGAAGCATGCGCTCAATGTATCTTCAATGAAAAGAATGAAATGAAAAGAATCCCAGCCTTGAGTTGCAATATTGAAAAATCTATTGATTGATACAGAAAGCATCAAGAAAAAATAGTTAAAAATCACAGAGTCACTGTATCAAAAAGTACTCATCGACATCACCCCATGTCAGGAGGTAGCATATGAGCAAGAAACAGTGGTGCTTAAGGAAGAAATTGAAGGTGCACTGAAAGCATTAGCCCAAAACAAGGCTCCAGGAATTGACAGAATATCAACTGAAATGTTTCAACTGGCTGATGACGCACTGGAAGCACTTACTCATCTATGCCAGCAAATTTGCAAGATAGTTACTTGGCCAACTGACTGGTAAAGATCTATATTTGTGCCGATTCTAAAGAAAAGTTACCCAACAGAATGCTCAAATTAGACAATATCATTGATATCACATGCAAGCCAAGTATTGCTTAAGATAATCCAACAATTTGATAGGGAGTTGCCAGAAGTGCAGGCTGGATTCAAAAAAGAACATGGAACAAGGGATACCATTGCTGATATCAAGTATATGTTGGCTTAAAAGATGAAAAAGCAGGGTGTTGGTGTCGAATTTTGTTGCTTTGGCAATGGGAGCGTGAACTTGTCGGTGCATTAAACCATAACCCAAACTTACTGCCATCGAGTGGATTACGACTCATAGCTATGCTCCTGAGCAGGAGCCTCTGTGAACTTCCAACCTGCAGTTCTTTAAGCTGGTAGAAAGCCTTTTTCTTCTCCTTGGAATGGCTGGTGGTTTCAGACTGCCAACTTTTCGGTTAGTCACCCAGTGTGTAAAACTATGCCACCAGGGCTTGGTTGAGTGGGGTGGGGAAGCCCTTGTTTGTGTGGGTGTGCTGGGATCTAAAGGACTGCTCTTTGTTTGTTTGTTTGTTTGTTTTTGGTGGGGGGGTTGGATGGGCTGTGGTATGGAGTGCAGGAGGGGGTATTCTCAGGAGGGTGGAATGCAGGATGGGTATTCCCAGAAGGGTGGAGTGGAGGATGGGTATTCTCAGGAGCATGAAATGGAAGATGGGTATTCTCAGGAGGGTGGAGTGCAGGATGGGTATTTTCAGGAGGGTGGAGTGGAGAATGGGTATTCTCAGGAGGGTGGAGTGAAAGATGGGTATTCTCAAGAGGGTGGAGTGGAGGATGGGTATTCTCAGGAGGGTGGAGTGAAAGATGGGTATTCTCAGGAGGGTGGAGTGCAGGATGGGTATTCCCAGAAGGGTGGAGTGGAGGATGGGTATTCTCAGGAGGGTGGAGTGGAGGATGAGCATTCTCAGGAGGTTGGAGTGCAGGATGGGTATTCTCAGGAGCATGGAATGAAAGATGGGTATTCTCAGGAGGGTGGAGTGCAGGATGGGTATTCTCAGGAGGGTGGGTCCAACCCGGAAGAGGACTTTGGAACAGCAAGTGTGAGAGAACTCCAAAAATATGAGGGCCTTGTAATTGAGCAAAAGTAACAACAAAGCAAACGAAGAAAATAATATACAATAAAAAACAAAACCAGCTTGTGGGTGGGTATTCCTGCTCTTTAATAATGTTCTTTCATGTGCATGTCTGCCACTTGAGGGCTATGGGCACGGAGGCTGGGGGGAGAGCACTAGAGAACAGAAGGACTGATGGAGGAAAAGTCAAAAAGGGAACGGTTAAGTTGGGTACTGATGATATCTGCACCAACTCCATCAAGAGCCAGCTATCTTCCAGAGGCCGCGAGGTAAGAAGTTGGGTTGGTTGGGTTGACTCAGGAGCTAGGAAGAGTCAGCTGTGCCAAGGAGGGGCAGGGGTCACAATGCAGTTCCAACTGCTGGTCAATGGTAACAAGGATTCTATTAGCAGGGATTGCTGTCATCCTCCTTTAAGAAAGTTGGGTTGAATTATGATGGCAACAAATGTACTAATGTGCTCGACACAATGGACGTATGTATGGATTGTGATAAGAGTTGTAAGAGACCCAGATAAAATGATTAAAAAAGAAACTTGGGTCTGAAATTCTCTCTGCTAGTGAGTGCAGAATATCTTCCCAGTGGCTTTTCTCTGGGAGTTGCTGAGGGGATCTTCCTGTGTTTGTTATCTGGCGACCACCTTGCAGCTTCCCACTCCCTGAACTTTCTTCTGTAGTATGTTCCTGAACAATATTTTAGAAGCATCTAGAATCTGGGTGTATAATTTCAGGATTGCATTTGTTCCTATAGCAAGGACTTCTCAGTATATATATTGAAATTATCGTTTTTTCCCCAACAGTTTTATTGACACATAACTTATATATCATACAATTGAATATTTCAATCATTCAATCATATCAAAGGAAGTTGTACAATCACCACCACATTCATCTTAGAGCCTCCCCCACCCCATGGTTATATCACCCCTAAACTGAGTTGTGCAATCAGGGTTAATTCTAGCGATCCCTCTCAAAAGTATTTTATCTTTTAATAAAAACAAATATTGACTGACCACTTGCTCTTTGCTAGGCACATTTATAGACATAGGGGATAGAAAAATATTTCGATACAAAATGACTGCCTAAATATGTCTTTGAAAAATAATTTTTCATGTATACTTCATATAGCATGCAATTTAATCATGCAATTATATTAAGAATAGTTAAGAAATGCCGATCAATGAGTAGAGGTGGCAAAAAAAATTTTAGAGTTGGAAAGAAAGCCAAATGATTTTTACTACAAAAACTTGTTCTCTAGCTAAACCTTTCCAACCTAGATTTAAGATATTAATTTTGATGTAAGGAGAAACAATTATTGTTAGGGTACACCAAATTGGTCCAGAATGAAAGGGAAAATACAGTTGTTAGTGTATACAACACTTAAAAAAGTGTTATTGGTTTCATTTCTTGCTCTGCCAGTTCCCTTCCACTGCAGAACTTGATTTTCCTTTTGTCCGATCTGCTTGGCTTTATGCGGCTTTGCTTTCAAAAATTGGTGCTCATGTTTTGTTAATATACTAAGCACATACTTACCTTGTTTATTGGCTAATTTGTCCATGATATTAAGGCAGTCAAGAGCTATTGAATGTTTTAAAATGAGATTCCATTAGTGAAAGTGTCTCAGAAAATTTGTGGGTTTTTTTTGTAGAAAAAGTTACTTGAAAGATATGACTAACTCTAAGAGAGTTAATTTCCTAATATTTTATTGAGGTGATGGTTCCTCTAACGAAGAGATGTCATTGCTTTTGTATGTGTGAAAAATATACTTTTGCAAATATGTATTTGGTAAATGGACAGAACCCCACTTGAGAATTTTTGGACTGATTTTAGTATAGTATCACATAAGAGCTTATCTGATCTTACAGATAGCCATTTGACCTTTGTTTTTTGGTTCATAATCACTAATCTTTTTTATGAAATAAAGAAAAAGAATGAAATGGCATCTCTGTGATATTCATAGTTTAGATTCATTTCAATAGGCTGCTTTCATCCCTTCTTTCAAGAGACTCATTTTATCTTCCCCACATGACCTTCTTTTCAGCCTGCTCTTATCTGAAAAATACCCTTTGTTATTCTTTAGAACTTTTCCACTCTCTGTGGCCTCCAATGTATTTATCATTGTTCAGGCCACTTGGCTTTGCTCTGATAGAAGTAGAGAAGCATTTTAAAAAAAATACAAGTCTCAATGTACTTGTCAAAATACAATAGCGATTGTTAGCTAATCATTATTGTGTACAGAGCAGACAAAAGCTCTTCAACATGAGTGTTTGTTCACCAGTAACAATCATTTAGAGACTCCTTTTGATCCAACATTCTGTGGCAGCGACTGGGACTAAATCCTAGCTTGAACCCCTGCTAAAGGATGCAGAAAAATAAATGGAACATTGCTGAGAGCCATTGGGGTGAACATTAGCACCAAGTTTTGTAATACTTGACGCATGGTCGTGCCTGTAATGAACAGGACTCACGACTTTTTCCCTCTCCCCACCATTCCCATGGATCTGATGCATATCATCAAAGGGGGTCACTGTTCAGACCTTAGATGATGACTGAATGGATGGCTGGGGTTGTCCGTCTGTGTGTAATACCACATATACTGATGTCTAAGCCCAGGTTTTCGGCACAACTTTAATGCAATTTTTGTGGTAAAATTAGGTGCCTCCATAGTGAATGATGGGGGAGTGCGGAGTGGAGACCCAAAGCCCATTAGTAGGCCACTGGAGACCCCCTTGCAGAGGGGTCTCGGGGAGGAGATGAGCCAGTCAGGGTGCGATGTAACAACGATGAGAAATACAACTTTCCTCTAGTTCCTAAATGTTTCCTCCCCGCTCCCACTACCATGACTCGAATTCGATCTTGCAAGTCTGGCTAGACCAGAGGATGTACACTGGTACAGATAGGAACTGAAAATACAGGGAATCCAGGGCGGATGAGCCCTATAGGACCAGCGGTGTGAGTGGCGAAACAGGGAGGGTAAAGGGAGAGTGGGTAGGAAAGAGGGAACCGATTACAAGGAACTATATGTGACCTCCTCCCTGGGGGACAGACGACCGAAAAGTGGGTGAAGGAGACATCGGACAGGGCAAGATATGACAAAATACCAATTTATGAACTATCAAGGGCTCATGAGGGAGGGGGGAGCGGGGAGGGAGGGGAAAATGAGGACCTAATGTCAGGGGTTTAAGTGGAGAGAAAATGTTTTGAGAATGATGTACAAATGCACTTTACACAATTGATGTGTGTATGGGTTGCGAGAACAGTTGTATGAGCCCCTAATAAAATGTTTTTAAAAAAATTAGGTGCCTCGGTTGATGTTGGGGTGGGCTTATACACAAGTACTGTATATATGGTACGTACATTTCACCATATGTTATGGCCATAGAGAATTTTCTGGAAACCATGTCTTTGAAAATGTTCCTACAATACACAATCTGCTTAACCAAGATAGAGGTGGGACATTAATTTTCCCAGGCTACCTTGTTAGTCATTTGATGCAGGCTTAGCCAGTGTCATGCAAACCCATGGGGTTCAAGTGACAGGAGGAAGCAGGTGGAACACAACAGTCATTTTCTGGGAAAGTGATGAAGGCATCTGCCTTTGGAGACATTCTGAGCAAGATGAGCTTCTAATGCTTAGATCTGACAACGTGACCAGGCCAGCGGACTGGCCGACCTTCGCTCAGGCAGTGCTGAAGTGTGGTTTAGAACACTCCTTGTTGCATGACTTTGAGCCACCTAGAGAATATGTGGCTACCAAATATCCTTTTAGTTTTAAAATAATGTGATCAGCTTAGCATATCTAGATATTTCAACTACCTTGACACGTGAATATAATTTTTATATGAGCATGAACAAAAAGGAATTGGGGTGAGAGGACCTTAAATATCATTTTATAGAAGTTTTACCAAAACATATACTTGAGTATATGCCTAATTAATCAAATAAATTATAACCAAACTTTCTCATGTGGAAGAGGCACACATTTTTAGCCAAGGGTGGTAGCAAGAGGCAAAATATTATCTGTGAAGTATTGACTCTTTGTGACCATTCTTTTTCTAGGGACCCTTTTCTTGCCAAACTTTCATTTGCTACTACCAATAGATGCCTAGAAGCTTGGGGTCACCAGAAGACAAACGGGATTATGCTTCTGTTCAGTTTAAATTCATTTTCTGGAATATAAAGCTTTCTGTCTAAACTATTATCATTTGGCTGATAACATAGTGTTTGTGGTTCAATCCTTGTGTCCTATGAAATTTTTACTGATTTTTGCCCTAAACTGCAGGAGGTGATCTGTTATGGGTAGTCTGAAAAATCAGGGGAAGTGCACTCCTCAGCTGTTCTGGGCTATCTGCTACCTGACATTGTTGTTCTTGATGAACCAGTTACCTACCTTCCATTTCTCAACTTCCCTTTGGATTTCTTTCCTAGCCTACCCATCCTTCTTTTTTGTTTTGCTTTGTTTAGTTGTCTGTTTTCACTATAGTGTCAGCTGCTTGAAAACAGGAATTCTGCCTTAACCCCTTATTTGTCCCCTCTTTAGGACAGTGTCAGGCATAATTCTGTCATTTAAGGAAGCACCACTGGCCTGGGTGTGCTGAAGGGTCCCTGTCTTGACTTCACTAACCCTGAAATACATGACATTACCTGGTCACCTCTCAAGCCTTGCTCACTCCCTCATCCACAACAACCTACAACCATATTTATCTATTCAGATTTCCAGTGAGACCTAGTCTTATCTGCCAATATTATAGATGCCATTGCTACTTAATCCCATTGGTGACCTATTCTTATAATCCTAGTAGAGTATTTAGGTAGCTCCTTTGGGTTTTTGAAGGAACAATGCTTTTCTTGGTCCCTAAAGGGGCTCTTAAAGGTGGTACTGCCTGGTAATTATTGGACTGCTAACAAGATTAGTAGTTCAAACCCATAAGTCATTCCACAAGAGAAACAGGAAGCTATCTGCTTGCTTCTTTAAAGATTAGTCTAGCAAGTATTGTTCTGCCTTGGTGAATGAACATTATTGCAAGTCCTGCCTTTCACCTACCCTCATCGTTTGTATAAATAGTATTCAGTTACTTGAGGTTTTGGTATGTACAGGTCAACAATCTATATATCTTAGTATAAAAAGCTGTCCTACACATATATAGTTTTCTCTTCTAAGCAGTATTTGAAATTCTTTAATATTGGCTACATGAATGATCCTATTAGTAGAATTATCATATATCCCATGAGGGTGATTTATAATATTCCCCAATCAAAAGAGAATGATACCTGTAAAGTGAACAAGGGATGTATGTAAACCATGGACATAAGAATGTATTTTGAACTCTCCCTTTACCATACCCCTAATATAAGAACAATTAGTTCTTATGACACTAGATACAAGAAGACTATAGGCTAATAGGTGCCGAGTCTTGTGGATCAAAGGTTGGTGGAAACATGGCAGGGCACTGGCAACTTTCAGTGTGACCCCGCGAGTGCCAGAAAGCAGGAAATCAGAGTGGTAGAGTAAAGAGGAAGTTACCGGAGTCCTGCCTATGAGAAGGTCAAGCCCCTAAGGAGACAGCATCAGGCTGGGACCTGGTTGGCAGGTTTGACCCTACCCCAACTGGGAGTGTCTAGTTGACATAAAATCATCTCATTACCACAGAGGCAGAACAATCTAGTTAAAATAGTTAAGCTATGTATACTTAAAAATAAGATATACACATGTGCAAAAAAAAGCGTGATAAGATGGTTAGGCTAGTAATTTGTTGTTGTTGTTAGGTACTTTGAGTTGCATCTGACTCATAACCACATATTTACACAAGTAAGCAGTGCCCCCTCCCGTGCAATCTTCATAATGTATGAGCCCATTGTTGTAGTCACTTTGTCAATGCATCTTAGCGAAGGTCTTCCTCTTTTCCCTGATCTTCAACTTGACCAAACATGATGTCCTCCTCCACAATGGGTCCTTTCTGACACGGTGTTCAAAATACTTAAGATTTTAAAAAGTGTGAAGTGGAGGTGATGTCTAGAGAAGGAAGGAGTAGGAGAGGCAGCAGCAGCAGCAGCAGCAGCAGCAGCAGCAGCAGCAGCAGCAGCAGCCTCAGCTGCCTAGAGCTGATTTCTATGAGGTCAGACATGCCCCCATCCTCCAGATTTTCTTATCTATTTTGACACCAACTGTCCCTCCCATAGCATTCGTTCTTTCTTGCTGAGTTCCAGAATTCAGTGCAATTACCTCTCAGAACTCACAAACAACTATTATAGGATTTATTATGGAAGTTCACAGGTTATAATTTAGGAAAGAAATGCTCAGGATACAGTTGCTGGATCAGGAAAGCTTCTTCTCGATCAACCCTATAGGGAGGACTCCCTTGTCCTTAGCCTCTTGGCCTGGCCAGTGCTCTGCTCAGACAGTAGTACAAAGCTCTTTTATAGCTGTCAATAAATGGTCAAAAAGTGCAACACTCCGCCATAAGCCTCAGCCTGAAGGTACATGTCTCTAGCACCATGGTTCTAGCTCCTACAGTTAACTGCCTGGAGGCACCTTACTCCACAAGCCAACCACTTACCTGAAGGCACTCAGTTTTACTTGCTCCATGGACCATGAAGTTTACTGCTCTGACTCTTGTTTATGCCCCTATCACTACTCCCCTGCTACTCCTCTCTTGCCCTCCAGGTGCCAAAGTAGTTTCCTGAATCAAGGAGATTCAATGAAAAGGTATCTCAAAACCCAAAGGACAAGTTCCATTCCTGGCTCTTCTCTGTTGTTGGTAGTGATATTTCTACTTCCCTTTTCTGAGATGGCTCATTTTATACCTAATGTTGCATTTAACTCTGTTAACAATCACTCACAAATAAATTCTATTAGTATCTTCCCTACATTTTTGTGTTAGTCTGGGTACATTGGAGAAACAAATCCACAGAAACTCATATGTATAAGAGAGAGTTTTATAAAAAGGGTAAGTGCACATCAAGAAAACATCCCAACCCAGTGCTGCCCAAGCCCACAAGTCCAACATTAGCCCATTGGTCCAACACCAATCCACAAAGTCCTTCTCCATCTCACAAGACACACGATGGTGCTGACTGCAGGAGGAAAGCCCAATTAGTGAATGTGTAAGCATCTCAGCGATGGCAGGGATCCCCACATGGCTGTTCCAGCACCCAGCCCTGCATCAGGGTAGGTCCATGTGGCTTCTCCTCGGGGATGTCTTGCAGGAAGTGAGCCTTGCCAGCTGAAGCAGGGAACTGGCTAAGGAAGCTGCACCCTGGTCCGACCATCAGAAAGCAAGAGACCTGAAAACTAGAAAGGCGAGGCTCATTGAGCCATTTATGCCTCCCTTCTTCAATTAACCCCACATGTGTTTATCTGCCAGGTTCACACAATTAACTACCTCGATTTTCTTACCTTGATCCATCAAAAAAGAATAGTTTGGTAGGAGTAACAAAGACTATGGCTAGAAGAACCATATTAAATATGTCACTGCGCTGTAGATAAAGTCTCACCATCCTTGCCTTTAAAGAGCATCCTGGCTCTACTTTTTCCTAGACATATTTGCTTGTATTCTCTCTTCTTATTCAACATCATAATTAAAAGTAGTTGATTCTCTTTTGGTTTCTAAATTCCTTGTCCAGCTTTAACTTCCATATGTTATTGAAAATACCCTGTCAGGTGCACTTTTGTTCTCAGGTGACATATTTATTTTCCAACACTTTAAAGAAGTATTTTACAACACATTTGTCCAATGCAATACACTTTTGTTTCCTTATCTGCTGCTTCCATGAGAGTTGCTTGTGAAACCAAATTAAAAGAAATCCAGGTCAGCTTCAATCTTTTCTCTATTTGTCATAATGTAGCTCATTGGTCTAGTTTTAAGGCTTTTTGTTTTCTTTTCATTGAAGTATGAGCTATTGTGATGGCTATCAGTTTTTTAATCTTCACCAATAAGTGCTTCAAGTCTTCTTAAATATTTTTTACCATGTTATCTGTAACTGGTTAATATCAACACAACTGAATGGATAGCTAATGAAACACAAGCAAACATCTTTCTTTTATTTTCTCTTTTCACCAAGATCCATCGAGTGTAAGCAAAGATAGTCCTTATTCCATGTACTCTTCTAAATTCACTTTGAATTTCTGGCAATTCCCTACAGTTGATGCACTGTGCAAGTGCTTTTTAATTATCTTTAGAAAATGGTACATGCTTGTGATATTAATGATATTGTTAGATAATTTCTACATGTAATTAGGGAATTATTCGTTAGAGAAATCCAAATAAAAAAAACATAGTATAATTCTACTCTAAAACCCAAAACCCATAACCGTAAAACCAGTATCTCCTCATGGCTGCTCTGTAGGGCAGAATTGAATTGGTCCATAGGGTTTTTAAGGCTGTAATAACTTTTATGGTAGTATAGTGGTTATGGGTTGAGCTGCAATCAGCTTGGTCGGCAGTTTGAAACCACCGGCAGTTCTGCAAGAGAAAGACAGGGCTTTCTACTCCCACAAACTGTCCCAGTCTTAGAAACCTACAAGGAGGTGCTCTGAGTCAGCGTTGGCTTGATGGCAGTGAGTTTGGTTGTGGAATCTTTCCCCTGTGGAGGGGCTAGTGAGTTTGAACCCTGACCTTCTGGTTAACAATTGTGCACGTTAACCAGTGTGTCACCAGAGCTCCTTACAATACCACTATGCACCCATTGAATGACTAAAATGAAAAGTAACGAACATATAAAATGTTGATAGAGTGTGGAGGATCTGGAACTCTCATGCACTGCTGGTAGGCACACAAATGATGGGCACAGAACAATGTTTGAGAGAGTATTTCTTTTCTATTTTAAATTCTTATTGGGACTCTCATCGGCACTCTTATCTCATGAGTTATTATATTTTCACAATGAGCAGAGCAGTTAAGAGAAAAAAATAAACCTCCAAAAAGAATAGGGATATAAATAGTTAAGGAGTCATCATCATCAAGGATTCATATATTGTTATCAAATTCACACAATAAGGCCTTTGGAGGGAGAATAGATCATTAAAACATACACCACACAAATAAGAAATGGTAAAATCACAACGGTAAAATCCACATGATGCCCATATCCTCAAAGAGTTCTTTTATTATGACTGACAAACTATGAACTACATTGCCCAATCTCTTAATACTAAACATTTTAAAACCTAGAAAAGCCAAATAAAAATTATGCTTGTCTAATAATTTGCCTTGAAAATATACTTTAGAATATTTTGTCCTATCGCCCCCCTCATAACTTTTGATTACATTTTTATAACCTCTGGTGAGAATCTTGAAATTTTTATCTTAGACACCTGAAAATATATTATTTATCACTATAAGCAACATGTCTAATATTTTACCTGTAATCATTTTTAAAGTATTAAAGTACAGGAAGACTAAACCTGATTGAACAATGATGAATGCTCAGGGACATAAACACATAAACACCCAAAAAGTACATCAGTGTGGCTGAACATGAATCTACAGAGTTTACTCTGGGCATTTTTGGGATGAGGACTTATTTTATCATTGAATAATAAGATCTAATTCTGCATATTCTTGCAGTCCAAAAACACCATGCTTAAAATGTGGTCAACTTTCAGGCTGTAGAAGGTGCACACTGAAAATCATGAGTTTAAAATCACCAGCAAATTGATTTAAAATACTTTATAAATTCATACATTGAAAGCTCAAGATGGAATAGATTGTCTACTAAATTCTCATCACCAAAGTAACAAAGCCAATCCTAGTTAGCAGAAAATACCCAATAATTTGTAATATATGATTTTTGAATTAAATTGTTTAACAAAATACATTAGAACTAGCTATAATAGTTTATTTTTGCAGTTTAATATATCGATCAGAGCAGGAGACTTTATAAGACATATACAGTGAGTGAAAAAAATAAAATTATTATTATAGTCAATAAGCAATTATACCTATAGTCAATTATTAAATTAAGCACCTATCCCAGTTTTAGAAGGCATTTTTGCCTAACATTTCATCTTATCATTTCTGATAAATAACTCTCATAATTACAACGTCCACTGCAGTTTCAATCAAAATGCTTCAAAGAAACTACAGGTTTAAGGTAGTATTGAGTTTCTAGTGGCAAAATCAGCAGTCAAAACCACCAGCCACTGTGAGGAAGAAAGATGAGACTGTCCACTCCCATGAAGAGTTGCAGTCTCAGAAACCCACCGGGCCAGGTCTTCTGTCTGACAGGGTCACTGTGAATGGACTGACTTGGTGGCAGTAAATTTGATTTGGGGCGCTCCTTCACAGCAGCTCTAGTGGGGCCACAGTAAGGGGACTCAGAATTCATCCCCTCTCCCAGCTATTCCTTGGAGGTCGGTCTCCTAGTAACAGTGGGTTTATTTAACAAAAAAAACCAAAGAAAAGAAACAATACATGCCTCTGAGTGCAACTTGGCTCACAGCGACCCCATATAAGGTTTCCTAGGCTATACATCTTTATGGAAATAGAGAGCCCCATCTCTCTCCTAGAGTGGCTGGTTGTGTTGGAACTGCCAGCCGTCTGGTCAGTAGTTCAAGGCTTTACATGACAGCACCTTCAAGACTCCAATTTATAAGAGTCTTAAAAAGTTCTTAGGAGACACTTTGAATTTAAAGAGAAAGTGTCATTTCAAATAATACAACACCATGATAATCTGGAATGTCTCCATGAACATTATTTTTTCTTAACCCATTGACACCTATACTCTTTTTTTTTGATTACTGGTATTAATTTAAAAACATTTCACAGAACAACCAGTAAAATATTCATTTAAAAACTTTCAATGAAAAAGTTAAAACTTTTTAAACATAGTTTAAAATTCTGCAAATGGAGGTATTGTTGACAATACTTATTTTAAATAACTAAACGAATATTTAACCCTTTCAATGTGTGTTTTTAAACTTTAAGGGAGATTAGCACTCAAAATTTAAACTATTAAAATTTTATCTGATTTACAGAAAAGAAATGCAATTAGAGGATAAAAGGTTAAATTCTACCAGTGTAAAAGCCAATGGACACTTCCACTGCATTGCTTCCAGCAGTTTTGAAACATCAGAAACTCAACCCAACCCATTAGCATCGAGTTGACTGCGAGACTCATAGGCACCTACAGGACAGAAGAGAACTACCCCACAGGATTTCCTAGGCTGTGAATCGTTACGGAAGCAGACCTCCATTCTTATTCACAAAGCTGCTGGTGGGTCTAAACTAGCGACCATTGGGATAGCAGTCGAATGCTTTACCCACTGTGCCAGCTAACATGGAGAAAGAGATGTGTGCATCTGTCTCAATGAAATTTATTCTCCGACGAAGGCAACACATAATGCTGCTTCATCAACTTTATGTAGTTCAACAAATAACACTTAGCCAGTCTTTTGTTAAGTGATCCTTCACATAAATATAAAAATCTCAGATAGAAGACCTTTTTTAATGACTCTTCTTAAAAATATCATACTTCAATTTCTTCAGAGCTTTGTAGGTAATAATAGTTACAGTTTTCAAACTTTGAATATTCCATGTGATTTGCTGTCTTTACAGAAAGAATAAGGTAAAAATCACTTAGTAAGATTAAACATATCTTATTTTTAAAATTAATTTCTGATATTTGTTGTGTGCTCTTGCAAAGAGTGCATAGGGATTTTCTACAGCAATCAAAAAGGCAAAATCGTTTTAGTATCTGATTTGAATTTTCTTCCAGTAATCACTTAATCCCCTGGAAATATTTTCAAGTTTTGATTTCTAGATACACTAGCCATCCTGCTACACATATTTTATCTTTTAAGTTTAATATTTCAAACCATTGAGTAATAACAGACTCAGCGTGATGATATCTTCACAGAATCTGTGGAAGTCCTCTGTGCAAGATTAAATTCAAAATTCCTATTGGAACATCTTGAAAAATCAGCCAAAGAAGGGCTAGAGCTAGGCTTTCGTAGGACTTACTGCAGACTTGGACCAGTAGCCATACAGCTGCTGCTGCAGGGATGGCGCCAAGGAAAAAGACATCGGTTGGCACAAAATCTTGTACCCAAAATAGGATATCAGTGTTGGTAATAATATGGACAAAGGGGTTGAAAATCCTTTTAAAATAGTACCCGCTTACGTAATGACAGCTGCTATTACAAGCCCCCCTCATGTCTGAAAAACAACTATCCGGGTCAGTTGGTTTTATCCCTGAAACAAATCCATTCTTTGATACCAATTCACCCTCATAAATGTATGCACCCATTAATCCAAACATACTCCCAAAGAAGCCAAGTTGAATATATCTTATCCATGCTGATTGTTTTGTTTCTTTTAAGATTTCCTCAAAGTAAATCCCCACAAAGCCATGGGAGAGCATGCTATGAGAACTGCCATGAGGCCTACAAATTGAGAGTTAGCTGAAAGGTACTTAGAATTAGCTTCTTGAGAAATCAAGGGCCACTGTCCAAAAGCCACGCCATCATCAGAATTACTAGGGAGAGCCACTGGTACACGCCTCATTCTTTACTCTGCAGAGACACAGAAAATAATGCCGTTGTAAGAAGGTTCAACTGCTATGTGACCTGCATCAGGATTTGGCAGTGCCACATGGAGTGAATTATTCTGAAGAGTATATTCCTGATGGAATAGCATGTTTAAGTGTTTCCATAAGTTTATAAAGAACTTCATCACTAGGAACTGAAATTACAGGGAATCCAGGACGGATGAGCCCTATAGGACCATTGGTGTGAGTGGCAAAACAGGGAGGGTAAAGGGAGAATGGGTAGGAAAGAGGGAACCGATTACATGGAACTGTGTGTGACCTTCTCCCTGGGGGACAGACAACTGAGAGGTGGGTGAGGGGAGACGTCGGACAGGGCAAGATTTGACAAAATACCCATTTATAAACTATCAAGGGCTGATGAGGGAGGGGGGAGCGGGGAGGGAGGGGAAAGATGAGGACCTAATGTCAGGGGTTTATGTGGAGAGAAAATGTTTTGAGAAACGATGTACAAATGTGCTTTACACAATTGATGTGTGTGTGGATTGGGATAACAGTTGTATGAGTCCCTAATAAAATGTTAAAAAAAAAAAAAAAGAACTTCATCACGTAGTACTTGATTCTATATTCTTAGAGTACATTTGCTGTTTTTGTAGACTTATAAAACGTGGGCCATTATCTTCAAGAGTTCAGCTATAACTATGGCAGTAGGCGATATATCACAAGGTCCCTCCTCGTTAAAGGCCCATAATAACGCATTGCTAGAATCAAACTGATAGTCTGAAAGACCCAGAATCCCAAGCATAGGAATTTTAGGTAGACAGAGATTGTTTTACCTTCATTTGCCTTGCACACTGCTGTTCCCGCTGGGCTCAGAGGGGTACATGGCTCAGCTCAATCCCAGTGCCCCAGCCTGCCCAGCCTGCTGGTCCCCACATCTGGGGTTCCACAGTGCCACCAGCACCCACTGCCTTCACTGCCACCAGGCCAGTGCGGTCTGGTCATTTCTGAGAGTGTTTTTTAAAAGTCATTATGACCCAACTAATCCACACTTAGGTGCTTATCCAGGAAAACAAAGGTATATGTCCACACAAAGATTCATACACTTCATGCTATCTTTCTTTCTAACAGCCTCTGGAGGAAATGAATGACCCAGGTATCTATTACTTATTTTCAAGTTGTGGATAAGCAACTCATGCATTCAATGAGAAACAAGTCAACAACAAACCTGAGTGAACTAATGATACACACAACATTATGGGCTAATCTTAAAATCATTGAGCGAAACTGATTTGACCCATTGTAAAGTTATTTCGGTTTTTAATATTTTCTGCTTTCTTTTTGATTGAGGTTTTCTTCTGTTTTGTCTAGTCATTGTTGTTGTTGGTGGTGTGTGTGTATGTGTGTGTGTGTGTTTGCTAGCTGTTTGTATTTGTATAATTTTCTATATATTTAATCCAAAATATGTAAATCTATATAGACAGTAACTGGATTGATAATTACCTAGGGACATGGCAGGGGGGCTTGTGGGACATGAGCAGCAACAATGCGTACCAGAGGAGATGATATGAAATTGATATTGTGGTGATGATTGCACAACTCTACTTAATATGATTGAATGATTAAATTGTTCCATGTGAACTATATTCCAATAAAACTATTTAAACATAATATATAAAGTATGATTTTATTTATATAAAAGTATAGAACATGTAGACTGACATATGACAAGAAGTAAATTAGTGGCCTGAGAACAAGGATGGAGGGAGAGATGTATTAAATAAGGGCACAAAAAATTTGAAATTTTCTCTTGTCTAGATTACGTTCAGCACGATTCCCTTTATGTTCCTGATAGGTTATGCATACTTCTTGCTTTGCATTTCCTATCCATATTTATTCCTACATAAGAGAGCTGCGTGGATGTTTGTTTTTTCTAAACGTTACTTTTGTCATCTATCATAAACATCCATCTGTATTTTACAATTCATGAGATTGTATTATACTTTTAAACTATTAGACTGCATTGGCCTGTTCACTCAGGATATACCTTTTTCCTCCCTGCTTCTGTATGATGCAGAAATTTAATAAAAGTGATTCAGTGAAGACAAAGAACTTTGTCTGAGAAGAGTCACCCAATAAAATTATAGCTTTAATTTTCAGCCTGACCTTTCTTGTAATTTGTTTGAAATTTCACAATTTCAAAAGAAGTGGACAGTGAACTGAGGAATGCATCACCTACCAAAGGAGATTTGAAAACCAAAGCTTTGACTTTAATAATCCAAGGACAATAACAACATTTCTGTTTTATATTCTGTTCTATGCCGGTAAGAAGAGGGGACTAATCACATGCTCTTTTGTTCATCATTGACAAAGTTACCACTTGGTATATCCTTGCTTTTGAATGTGGCATGAGTCAGTGTTTCTCAAACTCTGTGATTAAATTTTTTTACCTGGGACAAATTACCTGGGAAACATATTAAAAGTGAGGTTCTATTTCAGTAGATCTGGGGTGGGCTGGAGTTTCTGCCTTTCTAACCAACTCACAGGCTTTAGTCCTTGGACCAACCTTTGAGTACCAAGGGTAGCTATCACTAAATGGCATACAAAACTCATATTACTTAAGCTTACCTTTATATTTTTTCTTAGTCAAGAGATAGCAACACATCTTAGAAGAATTTCAAGGAGGAACATGAGCTTTACTGACAATCAAGTAGTTATCATCAACCCTGTTATCTGGTGCTCTTTTCTTGAAGATGAGATCAACCATGAAGCAGATCCAGATAAAAGGGTGAAAGGAATAAAGATAACAGATATTAGAGAATCTACCCCGTGTTGTGTGGGGAAAACTCCAAAACCAAAAGACCAAATTCACTGCCATTGAGCTGATGCTGACCCATGGCGGCCCTATAGAACAGTATAGAAGTGCCCTTGTGAGTTTCTGAGGACGTAACTCTTTACAAGAGTAAAACGCACCATCTTCCTCCCATGGAGTGTCTGGTGGTTCCAAACTGCTGACCTTGAAGTGAGAAGCCCACTGCTAGACAATGTTTAAAGTGAGTCTTAGGAGAGTATGAGTGATTCATCCTTAGCCTCACTGAAGATATGAGAATCTTTCTGCTTGATTCTTGACTTTTCCATGTGAATCAGCTTAGCCAATGAGATGCTGGAAGATATGACCCAAGTAGAAGCTTCATTTGGACTTGTGCATTCACACTTTTACCCTTGAATCTTTGCTATTGTCACTAGAAGGATATACTTAGGTGAGTCCACAGGTCTCAGGAGTAGATGGGGGCATGGGGAGCACAGCTACTTTCAGCTGAACCTAGTAAAAATCAGTTCACCCTGACCAACCTTCCTACACTGAGAAAGAATGTCATTGTGGTGTAAGCCTCTCAACTCTTGGCTGGTTTGTGACAGCAATGACTACCTGACATAATGAAGTAGTGTGTCTGATAGAGGAAGACACAACTAGAGATGGGTAGTGAAGAAGTTTGGGGAAGAATCAAAAGGTACAGGTACACCCAAAAATGTAAGAACACATATAAAAAGTCATAGTGCTTGACATAAAACAGAGTTCAGAAAAAGGTCAACCATCAAATTAAAAATTTTTTTTTTAGTTCATGAGAGCGTGGTCAGTAACATAAGATGTGGGTTGTTTAGTGAATCCATGGTCATTTTAATGAATTAATTAAGTAGTTACGTGATTCCTCTTTTTTGCTCTCTTGGTTGACTCAAACATTATTCATTTATTTCTTCTCAGCTCGCCTTTGAATGAATACCGTTTTGAGTCAACCGCAACCAGAACTAACATAATCGTAAGCTGCTCTTTCAAATTGAGTTCTTAGCTGCTTGAAACATGGAGATAAGATAGAGAAAAATAAGGCAGAGAGAATGCCCTCAACTAATTAATTAGTTGACTAATTAATTAATTGAAATGAGAATGAATTAACTCAGCAACCCACATCTTATCATGTTTCATACCTTCTTGTGATGACAAATTGAGCTTTATTTTCAAATAAGATTAAGATAAAATGCATCACACACAGGAAGCTATGGAAAAACTTTCAGTCATTCACTAACTCACTTGGTCATTATTTTACATGTGCTGATTAGGCTATTATATGTCCTCCAGGAACTAATGTTATTCCCTGGGAGAACTATAGTCCCAGGGATATAATCATTTGATTATAATTGTTCTAATATTTAGAAAGGGACATGAGCAGTGAGGTCTTCCAAGCTTGGAAAGAATGGCTATTGGGCGTAGTCTGGGGTCATTGAACGTTTCTCTGAATAGTAAATAACCTTTATAATGACATCTGAAAGGATGGGAAGAGTAATCTAGGCAAGTATAACAGTACATGTAAAGGATTGAAGTTGGCAGATACTTGGATTTTATCCTGAGTGCAATGGAGGGCAATAGATGGTTCTCAAATAGGGGAACAACATTATAAGATTTATGTTTTAATAGATTACCATAGTTGAAACATGGTGAATAACAAAAATATTCCACATGCAATAACAAAACAGAATAAAAGTAGAAGATGATTTTTTCCAGCAGTCCAGGAAAAAAGTAAATACTAATGTGGAGCATAGCGGCAGTAGGTTTGGGGAGACTTGAATGGTTCCTAGTAATATTTAGGGAGTAGAATCAAGAGTTCTTGAAAACTGATGGGAGCCTGGTGTTTATGAAAGAAGCAAGGTTGACCTGGAATGTTCTGGTTTTCTAAGACTAGGGGTATATGGCTAGATAAAGGACTTTGGATACATATATGTTGGGGAATTGGAAGGAACATTTAGTTTTCTATATGATGATTTTGTACTGGAGGTATGTATCCAAACAGGAGTAGGAATATATTAGGGTATACCCCCCCAAACCTGAATGTACTTATTTTTTAAGATACATATCTAAATTGTTTTTGCAAAACAACCTTCTCACCTTCAAAGTGCTCTCCATTACACTTAATACATTTGTCAAACCTGTGATTCCATTCTTGAAAACATTTTTCAAACTCATCTGTTTGAATGGCTGACAGCACCTCCCTCATTTTTTTCTTCACCTCTTCTATGGCATCAAATTGCTGTCCTTTCATGTCTGTCGGCATTCGTGGAAACAAAAGAAGTCAGTCTCATAGAGCGAGGCCAAGCGAGTAAGGTGCGTAGGACAAGAGAGGCAGATTGTATTTGTCAAAAACTGGTGCACTGAAATGGCTGCATGAGCAGGTGCATTGTTGTGGTGGCAAAACTAGTCCCCTGTCTGCCACAAATCATGCCTTTTTTGTTACACACTGTTGCACAATCTTTTCAGAACTTCTAAATAGGAAGCTTGATTAATAGTCTGGCCTGGTGGGATGAACTCCAAATGCACTAACTGGACATTTCCCTCCTTTTGGGCAGTTGATGGACGTCCAGAACTAGGCTTGTCATCAATTAATATTTCGCCTTTTTTGAAGCAAGAAAACCACTTGTACACTGTCCTTGTCAGCTGTTCAACATCAGAACAGTTTCTGCGGCATTTTTCCCAAACTGGAAACAAAATTTCACAGCCACATACTGTTCTCTCAAATCGGCCATCACAAAAAAACAAGGTTTGATCACCACCACCCCTCTCAGGAAATGAATAACAGAAATGTTGGTGAAGGGAGACAATGGACGATGTAAGACATGAAATAACAACAATAATATATAGTTGATCAAGGATTCACGAAGGTGGGAGGGGGAAAAAGAGGAGCCGATACCAAGGGCTCAAGTAGAGAGAAAATGTTTTGGAAATGTTAACAGCAACATATATACAAGTGTCCTTAATACAATTGAATGATGGATTGTTATAAGCTTTGTAGAGCTTGCCAATTAAATGATCACTAATAAAATCCCAAGCAAACAAGGTTCAAGCGAAACTGCTTTCACAAAAAAATTCATTGTGACCAGAGAGGACCTTCCCAGGTGAAACCACTGGGTGCACTACCTCAGAGTAAGTTGCTGGATGTTGACCCAGTGGGGAAGCATGCATACTACAAAAGCTCCGCCCAGCAGAGCTTTTTCTGTTAGTTTGGGTTTTTTTTTTTTTGGTGGCATACCCCCCTCCTACAGTTGAACATTTTGTTCTTTAACCCTGGTTTGCAGAAGTCTGAATTGGATCCATTTGTCGAAAAGTCAATGGTGTGAAGTTAAGAAAAGAAGTCAGAAGCAGAATATGAAACGAAGAGAAAAGCCTATATGTAGACACCCCTCTGGGGTCTATCCAAGGTTAAAGGAGGATAAAGTGATCAAGGGTGGCTCACTAAGAGAAAACCTAGAGTAAAAGGAACACTGTATGGATGCAATGACTTAGGAGACACAGAGGCTGTGTGTTTGCAGAAGAGAACATGGTCCACTATGCTGAATGCCGCTATTAGGCTGAAGAAACTGAATAGTGAAAAAGGTTTGTTGGATTTGGCAACAAAGAAGTCATTAATAAGCCTGGTAATTTTATGATTCTGGATTTTGAGTTTTTGAGGTGTGTAGCATTCTTCATAAATCCCACCAAAAGGACTTGATTTAGAAACCCACTAAGTGAACTGGACTTTACTGTAAACATACCTGTTACAATTTAAAGGAACTGAAATACTCCTGTGGATTTAAACCTGAAACACCCAAGCGTGGGTAAAAGCAGAGTCCCTATCCCAAGTTAACTTTGAAGGCCTTGAATTTAGTTCAAATCTCTGTTACTTTGAGACTGCTTACTAACGTATATTTGTGATTTTCATGGTTTCTTTGATTTTTATGATATGTCATAGTTTTACAGACAAGAACTTTTGCCTTAATTAAAAAGTGTTATTGAAATTGTTGCCTTCCAAAAAGTAACCATCTAAGTGAGGCATCAAGTAAGTCTACATGGAAGAAGCTCACTAGCCTGTGTAATACAAGGATTATAAATAATATAATCCAACTACAAAAACTAGAATGGTATCAGAGCTTAAATTGTGAACACGTGGTTTGCAGAAGGCTATGAATGACATAGAAAACCGACGATCCATTTTCAGCATTCACACACAGATTAACTCTCAGGTGAATTCTCTCTGACCGTAGGCTAGGGTTGTGAATAGCCTTGCTATCACACACAGTGCGTTGGAAAGTGGATTCTTTTAGATATAATTAGGTTAAAATTTAACACCTTATAATTTTCTCTCTCATCTGACTCATGTTAAAGTTGTACTAGTTCTTAATAGTCTTTACTTTCTTTTGAATTGAGGTTTTTCTCTGTTTTACTTTGCTATCGTTGCTGGGGTTTGGGGTTGTTGTTACATCTCTATATAGGAAGGTAAGTATAGGTAACTCTATAGAGATGATTTATCATTTATCATTTCTTGGGGGTAGGGCAGGAGAGGTTGGGAGGAATACGGCACTAATAATTCGTATGAGAACAAAGAAAGTGCTCTAAAATTGATTGCAATAGTGATTGTAGAACTCTTCTTAATATGATTCAACTATTGAATTTTATATTCTGTGGATTATGTGCCACTAAAACTCTTAAAGAAAGTCATCCGGGTAAATATGCCTGACTAATCATACGGAAAATGAGACCCTCTCCAGGAACCAGGAGAAAACCACCAGGTAAGAGAGAGATGGGAGCAAGCAGTCAGGAATACAACCCAATAGATCAATGATCCAAGCCCCCCTGAAACCCAGGGAAAGTGGGAGTGGTAGAGAGTAAGGGGAAAGGGAAAAGGGGTAGTCTAGTGTCTTGTTCCTCCTGTTTTAATGTTCATAAATGCTATATTTTTAGTAGATTCCAGTTCTTTATTTTGTCTTCTATAGTGTGGATAGCTTTCATTATGTTCAGTAGTGTGCTGCTGCCTTGTATTCGGGTCCTGAAGTTTAAAACTGTCCCCCTTTTTTTCAATTGATGGTCTTCATAATTATGTGATTTTTATTTAGGTCTTTGATCCACGTTGAGTTCATTTTTGTACATGGTGTGAGGTATGGGACCTGTTTCATTCTTATGCAGGTGACAAACTGGATCCAGTACCATTTGCTGAAAAGGCTAGGTCTTGTATTTTAGTTCATCAAAAATCAGATGTCTATAGGTACTTGGTTGTATTTCTGAGATCTCAATGATAATTAATTGGGTTTTCATATCTGTTTTTGTACCAGTAACATCCTGTCTTGATTACCATGGCAGTCTAGTAGGTTTTAAAATCTGGGTGTGAAAAGTCGCCTACTTTGTTTTTATTTTTTCAATAGTGTTTGTTTATGCTTGGTTCCTTTTTGCCACATAAAGTTGGTGATTAGTTTTTCAATTTCTTGTGATGGGATTTGAATGAGTATACATTGAATTTATGGAGTATTTTTGGTAATATTGATAATTTTACAATATTCAGCCTGCCATTTGTGTAAGTTTATTTTGATTTCTTGAAGGCGTTCTGGTAGTTACATAATCTGGTGTCAATTTGAGAAGATTGCAAGTGAAGGGGTGGAGTCTGGCCTGTCAATCAAGATATAACCAATGAGGCCTCTGTGTGGGCGTGGCCTTCTCCTGAGAATACTGGGAACTCCTGTGTTTTTTTCCTCCTTGGAGGTGGGAGACATTTTGTCTCTCTCTGCTGACTCCCTAGGAGACATCCCTGAGGAGAAGCCACATGGACCTACCCTGATGCATCCCTGGAAGCTGCAGAAGCCACGTGGAGACCCCTGCCAGCGCTGAGATGCTTACAATGCCACTGGATCCAAAGACTTTTTACCCACTGGCCTGTGGTCATCCTGCATTTGGCGTCATTGCATGTGATTCATGACTCTGAAGAGGACTTTATAGATTGGTATCAGACATATGGGATATTATTGGATTTATGGGATTGGACTGGACTGGTTTAGGATGCTTTCCCAATGTTCAAATGCTCTTGTATATAAACCTCTTCCTTATACACATGAGTGTGTCCTTGGATTTGTTTCTCTAGTCTACCTGGACTTACACAGGAGTGCTTTTTCATTTTCCTTGTGTTTCTCTGTTAAGATTTACTCCTAAATATTTTATCTGT
>NW_022111378.1:4876852-4878472 GCF_000313985.2 Echinops telfairi | reverse complement strand
TTGGATCACTTGTTGTTCCCTTGTCCCTGGGTTTGTTAATACCACTTCCTTTCTTCCCACGTTCCCCCTCTCCCATGTCCCCCCAGAACTGTCGCATTAATTTCTTTCTAATATACAATCATCTTTGCATATTTGGTATAAATTCTTTGTGAGCATGATGTAACTTTTTTGCTGAGTCAAATTCTTTTGGCTAGAAATTTATTGAAGATCTTGGTATATAAATCCACTACAGATATTTATCTTTAATTTGTATTTCTGGTGATATCTTTTTCTGGTTTTGGTATCAGAATTACAGTTGCTTCATAAAATGCATTCGGTAATATATTTTCTGTTTGTATATTGTCAAATAGTTTATATAAAATTAGTATTAAATTTCCTCCAAATGTATGAAAGAATTCCAGTGAATCCACTTGGATCCTGACTTTTTGATGTTGGGAGTTAGATCTATTTTTTCTCATGCTTTAGGTTTGTTGAGATTTTCTACATCATTCTGTGATAATTTAGGTCAATAATGCATTTGTAGAAAAAGTGTCCATTTCATCTATATTTTCAAATTTGTTGAAAAGTGTCCATTTCATCTATATTTTCAAATTTGTTGAAAAGTGTCCATTTCATCTATATTTTCAAATTTGTTGGAATTCATTTTTTAATGTTACTTGGTTTTGTTCTAATATCACCCACTTCATTTTATTTTTAAAAATTACTCTTTTCCTTCGTTAGGTTTGCTAGTAGTTTATCAATTTTGTTAATCTATTTGAATAACCAAATTCTTGCCTTCTTGGTTTTTCTTGTTTTTTTTCTGATTCATTTATTTCTGCCCTAAGTTTTATGATTTCCTTTTTTCCAATATCTGATGATTTGTTTTGCTGAACTTTTTCTAATTATTGTAGCTGGAATGTGCTAAGATGTTTATTTTAATTCTTTCTGCCTTATTGATGTATGCAGCTATTGCTATAAACTGTCTTCTGAACATTGCTTTTACCATGTCCCAAAGGTTTGATATGTTGTATTTTTCTTCTCATTTGTTACAAGGAATCTTTTGATTTTGTTCTTTATTACTTCAATTACCCACTGTTTCTTAAATAAAGTGTTGTTCAATTTCCATGCATCTAATTTTTTGGAGTTTAGCATTCTATGGTTGATTTCAAATTTTACCATAATATGATCTGAAAATATGATTTGTATTATCTCAATCTTTTTAGCTTATTGATACTTGCTTTATGATCTAAAATATGATCTCTTCTAGTATAGCTACTGTGGGAATCACAGAAGAAAGTAAAATGAATTTTTGTTGGGTGAAGTGATCTATATATATCTATGAGATCAAGTGGGTTTATTTTGCTATTAATTTTCAGTGGAAAATGATGTTTAGAAGTCTCCTAGTATCATATTATGTGTATTTGTCTCTTCATTTCTGTAAGAATTTGAATAATATATTTTGACGATCTTTCATTTAATACATATATATTAATTATGGTTATGAGTTGTTGTTCAATTAAAGCTTTCATAATTATATAGTGACCTTCATCTTTCATTATATCATTACCTTTGATGTCTATTTTGTCTGAGATTAATATTACTACTCCATCTTTTTTGACTGCTGTTAGCTTGACACCCCCC
>NW_022111378.1:4872030-4875749 GCF_000313985.2 Echinops telfairi | reverse complement strand
GTATGCACACAAGAAGGTACTCCCCCAAACCAAGGCTCATTTTTTTTTAATGTGAGGGGGATAGTGCATTTGGAGTTCGCTCTATTAGGTCAGACTGTTAATCAAGCTTTCTATTTAAAGGTTCTGAAAAGATTGCATAATAGTATGTGACACCCCCCCTCCCCCCAGCCAAACAAGAACAACAACCATTATTTGTGGCACATGGGGGACTGATTTAGCCACCACAGCAATGCACCTTCTCGTGTAACCATATCAGTGCACCAGTTTTTGCCAAAAAAAAGCATGCCTCTCTTGCCCCACACACCTTACTCACTTGACCTCACTTTGTCTGACCTCTTTTGTTTCCGTGAATGAAGAAGGTAATGGAAGGACAGCTATTTGATGATGTAGAAGAGGTGAAGGAAAAAAGGAGGGAGGTGCTGTCAGCTATCCAAACAGATGAGTCTGACAAATGTTTTCAAGAATGGAATCACAGATTTGACAAATGTATTAACCACAATGGAGCAAATTTTGAAGGGGATAAGGTTGTTTTGTAAAAAAATTTTAATACATAACTTTGAAAAAAAATTCCACTTTTGGGGGATGAGGTAACCTCTTGTGTGTGTCTCTGTGTGTGTGTGTGTGTGTCTGTGAGTGATATCTTAGATATAAGAATCAATTTTGAGCTGATATTTAATCTGAGTCCTAATCTGAGAACAATTAGTTCTTATGATGTGGCCCTGCTCTATATTAGCCCTCATGAAGAGATCACTGAAGATATCACTGCATATCAAAGTGTGATATATAAATCAGATTGTGTCCGTCTTATCAGAAAGAATAGCGTCTCTGGTATTAAAATAATCAGCCATCGAAATGAGTTGTCAGCTAAGCCTACAATGAAGAGGCACATCAGCCTGTGATATCAAATAATTATTAATCATAGAATTGATGATCAGAGGGGTTCTGTATTAGAGCTTAAATTCTGAGCACCCAATTTGCAGAATGCTGTGGATGACAGTATAGCAGCTTAAAATCTATTTGCAGAGTCCCACATAGATTAAGCCTTCATTGAATCTCTTCTAGTCCTTAAAAATGATGTAGATAATCTTGCCCTCAGGAAATGTATTGGATGAGACATTATCTCCACCTCTCTCCAGCCAGACCGAAGATTTAAGAACATTTTCTTCTCATATCATTGTTGTTACTCCCATTCTCCCTAGAAACCAACCCTGTCATTCCCCTAAGCTATTTTTAATCAAATCACAATTTCTCTTTATTTATCTGTCCTGGATTTCATATACAGGATATCATACAAAACACAAACTGGAAGTAAACAAACAGCAACAACAAAACAGCCAGTAACAATGACTGGCCAAACAGAGAAAAACCTCAATCGATAAGAAAGCAGAAAATATTAAAAGCCAAGACTTTAAAATGGGTCAAAGGAGAAATTATAGGTTAAGATTTTACATTTTAACCTAAGTACATCTGCCATACTTGACGTCACGCAGTTCTTTGCAATAGTATCTTTTGTTCCTTGCCTTAATTTACCAGTGTCCTGACGGAATCCTCAGATGCCATTATGCTCTCGTGCTAATGGCCTCCCTCATCCAGATGACATGCCATTGTCTTTGTCCCTTTTTCAGACTTAATAAATGTTCTCCTTCAACTATATTTGAGATTGGGATCACTTTTAGACCCTAAAGCATTCCTTATTGCAATAGTTCCTTTCCTTCCTTTGCAGTAGTCTTTCTTTCAGAATAAATTTCTCCCTCTTAATCAGTCAATTCATTTGGCAAGAGCCAAGTGGTCATATGCACGCAAAAGCCTGATGGCAGTGGGTTATGGAAGGAAGGAAGGACAGCTACCATTTGTGGCAGAAATACAACAGGGATGGTGAGATTTCATCGCATGTACTTTTGTGATGTTATTAGGAGGGACCATTCTGTGAAGAAGGGTATCTGTCATGTTCAGTAAAGTAGAGGGTCAACGACAAAGAGTTAGTGAGATGGAGTCACACAGCAGCTGCAGCAAGGGGCTCCAGCATAGCAATGATGAGGAGGAGGGTGTGGTGCAGGACCGGGAGGGTTGGATTCTGTTTTAAACGGTGTCACTATGAATCAGGACTGACTCAACAGCACCCAATAACAAAAACAGGGAGCAGAAGGAGGGTAAACAAAAATGGGAATGACAGATTAGAATTACAATATATACTTCAAGCATCCACGATGTCTGCTCTGGGGATGAAGCAGGTCTCTTGTGCATGACAGAGGAAAAGAACATGAGCTGAACAAAATGAACAGGAACCGTTCAGAAAATGGATATTGCATTGGCTTAGATTTCAAGAACTTGTAATTTAGTTAATAGCTATGTTCAAAACTGCCATTAATTTTTTTATTGAAGAGATAAAAATAGTAGTTGTCTTTGTGTATGGGAGTGGTTACCATATGCAGAAGGAAAAAAGTTTAAGATACATCTTTGCATGATGTCGTTGATCTGGTGGTCATCTCAGTTGGACCCCATGTTCCTTGCCGGAAGAATCCAACTCTGGTCTTCACTTGTAGCCTTAGCACTTAGGATGGCATCTGCTATAAGGAAGAGGCTCAATTACTATTTGTTGGATGAGAGGATGCTAGTTAGTTCATTTGTATCTTAAAAGTGACTATAATACTCAGAAACAGCAAAGAGAAACATCAGCCACAATGGTCAATATCCCAGGCCCTTCTGGCAATGAGTAATATAGGGTCGACTTGTCACCATCTAATCTAAGTTAGGCGGGTTACAGTGTTCTGGAGAATATGCCATTGAAGAGAGCTCAGCACAACTTTGAATGGCACGGATAGAATTCTACTTTCTAGAAACCTTGGGTAAATAGCAAAGTGTAATTGTATTTACTGTCAAACCTATACTATTAGCCAACAAAGGGAGCATGCTCAGAATGTTTGTGTGCAGAACTAAATGGTACTTGGGTGGCCCTGATGGTTAGAAACCTCTCCTGTGATCCCTTCTCAATGCCAAAAGGATATGAGAGGTGCTGGGTTTGGCTGTAACACGTCCTCTCAGTTTTTTCTTAATCAGAAATTGCACTGCTTTCTCATCACAGTATTAAAATGTGAATTTGGCTTCTGCGAGGAAAGAACAAAGCCCATAATAGTTGGTTTTATCCATAGCACCTTCCGTCTCAAAATCTCGCAGGATCTCATAAACTGATAATGTTCTTTCCAAATGAGCTATTTTGTAATCATATGCTACATGATTGTTTAA
This sequence comes from Echinops telfairi, assembly GCF_000313985.2. Classification (NCBI taxonomy): domain Eukaryota; kingdom Metazoa; phylum Chordata; class Mammalia; order Afrosoricida; family Tenrecidae; genus Echinops; species Echinops telfairi. The sequence goes on along the minus strand of NW_022111378.1, from coordinate 4,872,506 downwards.
AATGATTATTATTGTTTCACCTTAATATAAAAAGATTTATTTGCCAATAGAAACTGAGCTTACCCCCAAATGCTTTTGTTAGCTGTCTCTTGGCTCATCTGGGTCTATGGGAATCTGGAAATGGTGAAATTAAAATGTTAGTCTCTGGTTCTGTATATTTCATGGAGAAGAGAAACTAATATTTCATATTCAAAGAAGAACTGTACTAACTCTTCTAAGCAAGCAGAGTAAGGAAAGATGAAGCAGAGTGAGGGTGCTTATTTGGGGTAGACAGAGGGTGGGGATGAAATGGAAACTGAAGGTACATCCCATAACTGAAGATTAGTGCATACTTTCAAGGGTTTCCTGGGCAGCATAAACAATTAACATGCTCATGATCACGAGGTGTAGAACGGATCACTGAAGACAAATGGGTGCATAAGCAAATGTGGCGAAGAAAGCTGATGGTGCCCGGCTATCAAAAAGTATAGCGTCTG
>NW_022111378.1:4858658-4860879 GCF_000313985.2 Echinops telfairi | reverse complement strand
CCCCCTCCAACCACATATGTGGGCTTGTTGCTTCTCTGCAAGATGACTGCTTGTTTAACTGCAAGCCTTTAAGATCCCAGATGCTACATCTTTTGACAGCCAGGGACCATCGACTTTCTTCACCACATTTGCTTATGCACCCATTTTGTCTTTAGAGATCACGTTGGGAGGGTGAGCATAACAGAATGCCAGGTTGTTAGAAAGAAGTGTTCTTGCATTGAGGGAGGGCTTGAGCTGAGGCCCAAAGTCCATCCACTTCCTTAACGTATTGCCATATAAAGATATGTACATAGGCCAATAACTCGATTTTTAATGAATTAATGTATTTACATGTGTACACACTTATGTTTATGCCTCTATCCATAGCTTTGCTTCCTAGATTTTTCTTCTGTTTCCTTTTAACTTCCTTCTGCCCCACCATCACACTCTCCCTTCTTCTGCCTTTTAGTAATTCATTTCAGCTAGATTGTTGTTCCAACACCACCAGAATCTCTATGTCCTCCTCAATGTTGATTTTAATTCCCTAGTTGTTCTCCTGTTTATGGAGTTGTTTGCTACCGTTCCCTCCCTCTTTCCCCCAAGTCCCCCTGGAACCATTGGTCCAGTTGATTTCTCTTTGGACTTACTTCCCATGCCTATCTTATATAGGTAGGCAAAACAATAACAGAGAAAACAAATCCAAAAATAAAACAAAAGATTGAATAAAAAGAGAAAAACAAAAATAAAAAAGCATATATAATTCCAGGTCTGTCTGCTGACCTTTATAACTATGTTCCCACTGGTCCTGGGAACTGCCCTTCCTAGCTCGATGTGTATTTTGGGGGCTCCTCAGGGGCTTTGTAGCTTTGTTTTGCTCCAATTGCTGAGCTGTTATGTTCCCTTCTTGGTTCGCCCCACTGTGGGGGGTAGTGGTGGGGGTGGTGTCAGACCAGATTCACTCCCCACTGTGTGTCCCCAGTATTGTCCTCTCTTGTGTGGTATGCTCCAACAAAGGGACATCCTGTTTTGAGCTGTTGTCAGCCCTGCAGTCCTCTCTGTGCCTTAGCAGCTCCGTGCAGGACGTCATGTTCAGGGTTTGGTGTGCCAGTATGGGGTCTAGTCCTTCGCTCTTTCTTTTTCCTTCTTGGTTTGCTTCTGCATGGGTGTGGCAGGCTGGTCCCTCTCCCCAACCTGTAGGTTTAGTGTTGTCCTCTGTAGCACAGACTTCTAGGGATGGGGTCAGTTTGGCTCTGATTGAGGCCAGCACAGTAGACCTTTGTGTTCATCAGATGGTCCATGGGGTTACACTGCCCTCTGTTGTGGTTTTGGTGTTCCTATGCAGCATCTTTCTCCTCCAGTCTGTGCCTATATGTCATTGTGCCTGTGTGTGGGAAACTGAGAGGAAGAGAGTGTATGTGGACAAATCCCCTTAGTTCATATTTAAGAAACCTGGGAGGCCAGGATTCTGGTGGAGGGAGGCCTTAACGCTCCTGTCTTGGAGATGAATCTCAGTCACATTCTCCCAAGTAAAAGTTATTACCCATTATGTTCCCTCTGTAATAATGCCATTTAAAAATGCTGCCTGCAAGAACATGGTTTCTACTATACCCTGGAAGGTTATCTGCTTGAAAGATTTTTGTCTGTAGGTTGACTGCCATCAAGAGCCATCAGACACTATTGTCTGTCCCACCCTAAGTAGAGCCCAGTCCCTTCTGATAAGGATCATAGATTATTCCCCTGGAGAAAAGCTCAGAGACACTTAAGGTCAAGCCAGATCAGACACGACCAAGGTTAAGTTACCATCTTAACTCTAGAAATCGCCCATCTTGTTACTTATGTATCTTCCTGTCACCCATATGCCTCTAGTACCTCCCCTTCCAATTGAGTGTATTCCCCTAGCTCGCCCTCTTCCTGTTATGTGTATCCCTCTCATACAACCCCTTCCTGCTATGTATGTGTGCAATGTGCCTTGCAGGACCAAAATCATATAAGCTTGTGAGAGAATACATTGACCCCTCAAATCTGGTTCTGCTCGCCATGGAAAAGGTGAACCCTTACTTTCTTGTCTGATGTTTCTTTAGTTTACCCTTCAACTCCACAATCACCCACTTGGGCCCATTTGGTTGTGGAGGCTGGTCCTTCACATCTGTGCTCTTCTTAGGTTTAATAATATTCACAATACAGTGAACCCTCGCCACTTTACGCTTCGACTTCCGCGGCTTCACTCTATCGCGGTTTTTGC
>NW_022111378.1:4845152-4857812 GCF_000313985.2 Echinops telfairi | reverse complement strand
CAGCAGTTACCTGAAATGCCTCTAGAAGCAGCAAAATATGGCTTCCCCTTTTCTCCTGCCTTTCAGTCTTTCATCTTTGCCTTTCATTGGCAGGACCCAACCTGTCCCAAATGGCAAGGCATCTGGGAAATTCTATTTGCAAGCTTGCATCCTCTTGCTGTAGGGAGCTGAGCTATGGGCCAGCCGTTGGCATACCTCTCCTTTTCCCTCTCTGAGATGAAAACCCCAACATTTAATTCCAGTTCCTTTATTTTGCTCTATAGCATGCATCATTCCTTAAAACACTGTATGAACAGTAATTTGTTTATCATCTGTCTCCTCTAGTAAAATACAAGCTACATGAAGGAAGTGGTTTCATTCACAGTTATACTGCCTAATAATTAGTGCCTGGAACACAGAGAGCTTTCAATATAATTTATAGAATGAACAGATGAATGAATGAATGCATGGATGAATGAATTCCTTCACAACAACCAGAGACTACCCCTGAAAAGCACTGTATTGTTACAGTTTTAAAATAGAGAAAATAAGGGGTTAGAAAACAGTCCATGTGTTTTTCTTATCAGTCACCACCAAGTCAGCTTTGACTTTTGGCGACCCCATGTCTATCAGAGTAGAAATGCGCTTCACAGAGTTTTCAATGACTGATTTTTCAGAAGTAGATCACCAGGCCTTTATTATGAGGCAATTGTGTGTGAACTTTAACCTCAACCTCTCAGTTTGCAGTTGAGGGAGTTAGTGGCATCCATCACCCAGGGACTCTTTCTCTGATGTGCTTATATTATATTTACATATTAGCTACAAAACACCTACTTTTATTTATTTACTTTTTAAACTGGAATGTGAGTTTATACTCTTTTTTTTTTTTTTTTAGAGTTTATACTCTTTTATTAGGATACTCATAAGGATGAATTAGCTCACATTAGCACTGTCCCTCGGGCAGCGAGGACATAGCTGTCCCACGTGTGGCCGGCAGCAGCACAGACTCTCACAAGCAGGTTTCCTTGGATTCGGTTGAGCAGGCAGCAGGCTCCGGCCAGGTAGCAGTGACCTCGCACTCTTCTTTCCAGCACCGGCCAATGCTCTCGTCACTCCTGACTCCAAGGCCTATGCTGGCTGCCCCAAGTCTCCCTCACCTGGAATGCCCCTAAACCAAGTCTGCAGTATCTCTTTGGCATGCTCTTGCCCTGCCCCACTTAGGGAGCAATAGTGACCTCAGAGTTCCCATAGGATGACCTTAGAGACACCATAGAGGAGTGGCATAGTGGGTTATGTGTTGGGCTGCTTACCACAAGGTCAACAGTTTGAGACTAGCATCTACGATGCAGGAGCAAGAGGAAGTTATCCACTCCTATACAAAGTTACAGTCTCAGAAACCCATAGGAGCAGTTCGAATCAGCCCAGTAAGGCATCCAAATTGACTCAATGGCATTGAATTTTTTTTTAAATGGAGTTCTAGATAGTTATTTGTTCCTTTTCACAACCATAAAATGTCTATGCATGTCTTCAGGGTGAAGCCTGAGCAGATTCTTTCTCTAAGAGGACTCCATGGAGCTGATTGGATGAGGCTAAAGAGATGAAAACAGTTGCTGTGGAATCCACTCTGACTTGGAATATGCCCCCATCCGTGTCACCGTAGAACTATACTTCCTAGGATTTTCAGTGACTCATTTTTCAGAATGACTCTCTAGTACTCTCCTTTGAGGCACCAGTGGGTATAACAGAACCTCCAAAATGTGGTTAGCAGACACCAGTGTTCACTGTTGGCACCACTCAGGGACTCTTCCAGTATTTTAGCAAAAATACTACTATTCCATGGGACAGGAAATAGGCTGTGTGTCCTGTGCTGCTCTTTAACCAGGTGATGAATGTGTCAACAGACTGATAATACATATTGCATAGCAAGGGGCACCTGGGGGCATGTGATTATGTTGTAGTTTTCAATAGGTGAGGTGAGTCTCATGTTTATAAGTAACTGTTCTGATCAGAAGGACCCCGACTTGGTAGCTGATGGACAAGCCAGCCACTCTGAGGCAGGGAAGGTTCAGTAAGAAAACATACCCTCTTTGACCTTCATGTAAATTGAATCTGTCATGGAACACAGAGTTGAGTTCTCAGCTTGTCTGTTTGCAGCCTTGTTCTACGAATAGATCGCAGATATCTTTTCATTCACTCTTGGAATATTGAGTGACCTTGGAAATAGCCTAATCTGTCTCGGCAGATTGAAGATGGAGAAAAGGAGCAAGAGAGAGAGACCCGCTGCCTCCTGCTATTGATCAGTAACTTGAATGGAAGCTCACTATGAGCTGCAGAGATGTGTCAGACGCTGGTGTCAGGGGTGGAGAAACTCCAAACAGACCCAGGCAATGAGGAGAAGTGATGAAAAAACAAACAAACCCAATAACAAACACGAATCATTTTTTCTTCCTTGGGTTAGTTTTTATTGGGTGTTTGGCCATTTCTACCCACACATAGAATGTAGGAGCCTGCAGAAAAGAAGAGAGACCCTTCCCAGGATCAATCGCCTAGACTTATCCAAGCCCTTCAAGTTTAAAAAAAAGGGGTGGGGGGTAAACTGTGGCCATCTGAGACAGACAAACTGGTACGTTTGAATTGTAGGATTCCCAAAGAATGTTCAATATGACATAGACTGCTAACTACAATAACAAAAAAGTATAAATCAGTCTTCGAAGAAACACAACCAAAATATTTAGAAGTATGATGAGATTTTTAGATGCCTTACTTTGGACACATTATCCAGGAAGAAAAGGATATTATACTTGATGAAGTAGAGGGCCATGAGTTGCATTGATACAGTAGCCCAACAATGGACTCAAGCAGGCCATCAGCCATGAAGATGAGCCAAGACTGGGCAACGTTTCACTCTGTTAGAGGGTCACCATGAGTCAGTGTCCAAGGTGACAGCACCTGACAACAGCACACTAAAACCCATAGGGAGGAAAGTCATCCCACATCCCACATTCCACACATAGCTATCTGCACAGCTAGGATACTTTTGCTAATACTGATACAATAGAAATCCATGTTTGTTCGGCCACCATTTGCTGCTTCTTCTCTTGCTTAATAGTGTGTCTCGGGATTCCAGCATGAGATTCCAGGATGTCAAGATTCTATTTCTGGGGTGATCTCTTCTTTTTTTAATAGCTGATCCTTCAGATTAGCATACAGTGGCTTGGGTAAGTGGTTTCTAAGGGCTGTTAGCAAGTATTGACTGGGGAAGATGTTCTACTGCCTCCCAGTTCCAAGTGTGGATTCAATGATAAATTCAGACTTGAAGAAAAGTTGTATGCATCCTGGGAAGTTCCTGAAACTGAGAATGAGCAGCCTGGACTGGGGTCCTCAGTGACACTTAAGAGACAAGTCTTTGGACAGATCATTCATCTCCCTGAGCCCAATTTTTCACATATTTTTAATGGACATACAAATAAAGTCCTTGTCCCCCTTGCTCATCTGCACGAAGTTGGTGTTAGCCTATGAACACACCTATTTGGCCCTAGTTACCCCAGTGAATGTTCTTAGGCCAGCAGGAACTTTATCTTCCTCCAGCAACATCCAGTAATACAACAGCACTATACCCAGAGACAGCTCATCGATTCGTCCTTAGGCGAAAGGCTGCACGCCCAGAGGCCAGGCCCAGAGTTGAGCAACCGTGATGGGAGGGACAACGAGGTGTGTGGTTACTGAGAGCCTGGAGCACTTTTGGGGATGGAGATGGAATTCTTGAATGTGGACAGAGGGAATGGTGTAGAGATGTCCAGAGGCCAGAAAGTAAGGACACAGGGACAAATGAGACTACAGAATTCCAGGCTTGTCTCAAAGCCCCCCTTTGCTGGGAATTTGTCAGGGAGACCCGAGGGAAGCTGGGTTTCCCACTTCTCCCCTTCTGTGATCAGAGAAAGCATGCAAGCAAAGGAGAAGGGGAGATCGATTCTCCTTTGTTGCTTCCGCTTCTCTCCTGACTGCTTCCATTCTCTGTCGTTAGCTGCTGTTGTGTTGCCGCAACTCACAGTGACGCTACTCACATGAAAGGACATGGGGCCTAGCCCCCCATGTGACCCATATCGTTTTCATTGGTTGCTTTTGGGAAGCAGGTTGCAGGGTTCTTATAAGTCTGAAACTGGTAGATCTCTCAGGGGAGAGATGTACCTCGGTCCTTGGCTCCACGAGAGAAACCATTCACGCCGAAGCCTGGTTCATGATCCAAGTGAGTTTTATGAGTTAGAAGAAGTTTCAGGTTTACACAGGTACCCTCAGGGCCCCTCACCCAGCGCATCCTCCCTAGAAGCAGCTCAGAAAGTCATGTGGTTGCTTCAGGGCTCCTGCCTTTTTCAATTATCTGGCGAGGAGGTGTGGTGGATGACCCTGGTCGGCCCCATTGGCTGAATTGAATTTACCTGGTCTAGGTGGGCCAATCCAGGTGCAGCGCCCACCCAGGTGTACCTCCCCTTCCTGGCCGGTAACCTGAACCTCTGAGCATGTGCAGTGTACCACTCCTCCATGGGCTGGTAGCTAGGACCTCTGGGCATGAGTAATGCATGCTCCAGGCCCTTAGCTAAGCTACCTAACGATACCTGTTCATCGTTGCAGTTCCACAGGAGCCTCCACCGACACACAGGTGGTGTGTGTGAATGAGGTGCATTGACTGGAAATCTCAGCCTCCCGGAAGGTGAGAATTCTATCAGGGAACCCTCATTCCCTTTCTGTTGTTTGCTAACTCAATTTCCTTTTCATTACAGCTGCCCTCTACTGCCTTCAGGTCAAAGGGCAGCAGCTCTGTTCTGTAGGTCTTTTCTATCTGCAGAAGGACACAAGCCTGGTTTCAGGCTCCCAAGTGGGAAAAGTCCAACTGCAGCCAAGGTGCAGGCAGGCATCAAGGGAGAGAGGACCTTGGACCATATCTCTGGAGGAGCACATGTGCTGTCCATCAGCTGTAATGTTCTCCCTGTGTCCTGATAGGTCTGCAAAATGTCCTTTCCTTCAAAGGGCACAACTCTATTGATTTCTGATTCTTTTGGTGTGGCCAATTCCAAACAACAATTGCTTACATGAAAGATTAGATGAGTGGCTAGTTTAATTTGAGAAACAGATCTGGGGAGTGATTGTCAAAATGAGAGAAGCATTTAAAAATGACATACTGTATAAGCTATCAGTGAGGGTTCTGTTTATTACATGCGATTTATTAATCATGACCACAATTAAATGTACCAAATAATATATGCAAGATATTTAGCATATAGATTGGCACACCATTTGTCTTCCCTGAATGTAAGCTGCCATTATGCTCTTATTAATAATATCAAAACCAAATGTGTGCTGTTGGGTTGAGTTTGACTCATAGTGACTCCGTAGGACAGAATAGAACTTGCCCGTAAAGCAGTGGTTTTCAACCTTCCTAATGCTGAGACTCTTTAATAAAGTTCCTCATGTTGTGATGACCCCCAACCATAACATTATTTTCGTTGCTACTTCATAACTGTAATTTTGCCACTGTTATGAATCAGGAAACCCCTGGGAATGGGTTGCTCGATCCCCAAAGGGGTTGCGACCCACAGGTTGAGAACCGCTGCTGTCAGGTCTCTAAAGCTGTGACTCTTCATAGAAACAGACAGCTATAAGCAGCTGGCGAGTTCACACCCTGACCATTGAGATAGCAGCTGGATTCTTAACCACTGTGCCATCAGGGCTCCTGTTATCAATAATATCATTAATAATGGAGCCTGTGAGCTCAGTGACCTTTGTTTCACGGCTTTTGTCGTTTTATTCCATTCATTTCCATGCGGGTCAGGCAATGTTTTCATTTCTTTTGAATGATACATCTGGTGGAGATTAAAGAATTTTGCCAACCCCTCCATATATCCAGTTCATGGGGTTTCATGAATATAATATGTCCTTAATAAGATCTTGTCATGTTGATAAACACCAAAACAAATCTGGATGAGGAGCTAATTTAGTTCACGTGGCTCCATATATTGGCCCATTCTGTAAACAGAGCAGATGCATCCAGCTGAGTGTAAGTGATGGAGAACTGAGAGGCAACCAAGTGAGCCTTTCAGTCCAGGCATGCTGCTTGATAACCCATGGGTTGACTGGTTTGCTTGGGTCTCAGGTACTTGCTACCTATAATCCAAGCACACCTAGCAATATAAGAAATCATTCTGTTCCAAATTTGTGAAGGTCAACTTTAAGGCCTGTCTTGAAATAGCAAGAGTCTGAGGGCACATCCTCCTATTGTCCACGATGGGTGAGCATGTTATCAGAATGGGTTAGGCCTCAGGCTTTGGAATCATGCAGATCTGTACGCACCTGGTACTCTTCAGAGTGGGTGACTGTGCGAGATCTCTGTGTAACATCTGCGTCCCAACTCTAACCGTGAACCTTCCCTTTTCAGGGGTCAGGGAAGCCAGAGTCAAGGAATGGTTCTTACCAATGGCTATGGTGATTTCTGTCATAATTCTATATCACTAGCACATATTTTGACTCACAATATAAATGCATATTTAAATTTTAATATTCAGATATAGACTCAAAAACTCCAAACTCACTGCCATCAAATCAGTTCTGACTCACAGGTGATCTTATAGGACAGGATAGAACTGCCCCTGTGAGTTTCTGAGACTGTAATTTTTAATTGAAGCAGAAAGCCCAGTCTTCCTCCTATGGAGCAGTAGATGGTTTCGAACTGCTAACCTTATGGATCATAGCCTGTGTTATACCAGGTTGACTATGTATAAGAGAGAGTTTTGTATCATTAAGTAATTATATCTCAAGAAAACATCCCAGCCCAGGCCAACTCAAGTCCATGAGTCTATTTTCAAACTCACAAGCAATGATGCAGAATGCAGGAAGATCACAGGTGGGTGGCTGTAAAGTCATGTGGATCCACTGGCAGTGTTAGCATCGTAGGGCTCTGGCAGCCTTCAGGGTCAGCCAGCAGCAAGGTGAAGGCAGAGATAGAAGGGGAGGTTCCCAAGGCCGCTTCAGGAGAAGACCATGTCCACAAGGAGGCACCATCAGGGTGTGTGCTTAGTGACCGGTTGAATACCACCCCAACAGTTTTATATATCTTCAAGTTGACATGAAATTATGTAACTACCACATAGCCCAATCAGAGCCACTATGTCACCAGTGCTTCTCAAATATAGACTACTATTGTTAAAGTGGGTCTCTGGGTGGGGAAAGTGGTTGAGATGCTTATTAATGGAAATATTGACCTTTCAAACCCATTCAGAATCACCTTGGATGAAAACTCTATAAATTTGTTTCCAAAAGGTCACAGCCATGAAACCACCACGGGGAACAGGTCTGCTCTGTAACACCTGGGGTCACCAAGGGTCAACATCAGCTTAGAGGCAACAAAGCAATTTTGTTTTTCTTTAGGGTTAGAATGAAAAGAACTTTTGATTTAAATTTTCTTTTAAGATGGTGTGGTATGTAAGGGGCCTCTGGACTATGTAGAAATACTTTTGGAGAAAAAGTATGGATTCTATTGACATTAATGATATAGAATATTGCGGTGCTCAAATACAAGAAAAGCTACCTGACTCTTTCAGTATGCTGTTAATTCCAGTCATTGGCATGGGTATCCTTCATGGGGATGGCGGTTGTTCGATAGTAATTCTCTCCTTTAATGTGGGAGAACTGGGCTTGATTCTTGGCTAATGTACTTCATGCACTCATCTGTCATTGGAGACTGGAATGTTGGTGTTAGGTTGACTAGGTTTTAGCAAAGCCTCCAGACGAAGGTACTCTAGGAAGAAAATCTTGACAATCTACTCCCCCAGTCAGTCAATGCACTCCTTCGTCTCCACACACATAGACAGATCCCGAGGTTGCTTTGATGGGAGCTAACAACAGTGTTTCTAATGAAAAACTGAGGTAGAAAGATATCAAAAAGCCCCTTTCCATGTATACGTTTTGAGCAACACTGCAGGAATTTGAATCCATGTAATTTTATCCCAAAGAACATACTTTGAAATCATTCTTTATCATGTCCCACAAAGATGATAATAATTGTGTGAACTAATGAAAGAGTGAATGGCTCCAGTTAACTCCAGGAGCAGCTACTTATCTTTCTTCCAACAAGAATTAGAGGAATTAGAAGTTGTGTGTGAAATGTGAAATTTTGTTATTATGTATGTACATAATCTTGGCATTACAGTCAAATCTAATTACAATTAGTGTCTATTGTCCTGATTATTTTACCAACACTAATCTACAAGAAAATCCTTTGTGAGTCTAATAATGAAAGACGGTTTTTATAATGGATGATCCCTAGACTGCATCTGGTGGGCCAATCAAAGAGCAAATCTACAAACTAAATGGTTCAGCTTTCATGGTTGAGGCCCATCAGAAATACTGACAGTCCTCTGCTGAACCCCATAACACCACACGATTGGTTAATAGACTCCTTCATTGTTTTATATCCATTTTTTTTCAATTTCTCTTTGTGGACAGACCTCATTTTAATTTTTTTATACCTTCCATAAACCTACCTGAATGAGGGGTTGATTATCGCCTTCTAAACTCGGGGAACTGGCTTAAACAGCTCTGTGGCTTTTTTTTTTTAACTTCCTCTGTGGTGCACAGGTAGTCAAGCTAGTGGATGCAATGGAATGGAATTCCACGTGTTCACTCTTCATTGAAGCTTCTGTTCTCTGTGGCTGCCCCGTTGGTCCTGGAAATGCAAAGACAAGTAAGGTGAGGGTAGAAATAGTGATAGCAACTAACTTATTTTTGAGAGAGGAATTGGGTTGAGCATAGGAGTCCTACAGATGAATAAGTCCTGGTCCCTTCCCCTAGTGAATTTGCCATGTATCCAAGGAGATAATCACATGGATTCGAGTCCCAGGAGGTGGAAAAATATAGCTAAATCCAGAAAAGGAAAACTAAACAACAACAATACCCAACTACCATAGTGCCCATTCTAAATCACACTCCCCTACATAGAATAGAACTTCTGTGGAGGATTTTGAGCCCAATCTTTACAGACATAGACTGCCCCATGTTTCTCCTGTTGAATGACTGGTGAGCTGGACCCACCAGTCTTTCTGGCCAAGACTTAACCCTCGGAGCCACCAGGGCTCTTAAGTCTGGGGAAAAGTTGGGCAGAATCCACACATGGAATGCTATTCAATGGGGTACAGAGCTTCCCAAAGTCTATAGTTTAAGGCTCACTCTTGATCTTGTCTGCATGATTTGTATTCCTCCTTTTTGTGAATTTTCTAGTCCAGTCTAGTTTTGGTATTAACTTAATTCAAGATGTAAGAAATCACAGGTGATAGAATTTTCGTTTTCCTTATGAGAGTCCTAGGGTCAAGTCCTACCAATGCATCCTTTATGCAGCCACTACCTGTCTGGCAGGGAAGCTTGTGTGTTCTTCTGGTGATGAACAGGCTTCAGCAGAGCTTCCAGACTAAGGTAAACTAGGAGCCAAACCCTGGAGAAATATTTTTGCAAATAAATCATATGAATCATAATGTCCCAATCTGAAGTACTCATGTGTATGTCCCCAAACTTGGCAGTGCTCGATTTCCCTGTGCCCGGGGTCACCATGAGTCAGGGGCCCGTGTTAAGACAGCTATCATCAACATGTATGAGTCTAAATGATGGTGATGAAACTGAAGTTTAAATTACAGAAAGCTAGAGCATTCTTTTCACATGGATGTCATCTGAAACATTTGCGATTTCCCATTAGGATTTGGATAGCCTGAGGTGTGCTGAAAGGAAATGAAATTCACATCTTTCTTTCTCACAGAGGTAAAGGGGTGATTATTTTGTTTTGTGACCAGGAGCGCTCAGCATGGATCACCAACGGAGCTGCGACAGGCTGCAAACAATGTTTTCTCTATGGATGATTCTCTGCATGGTCCCGGACTCTTGCATTCTCCAGACTTGTCCGTCTGCATGTATACGGATGTGCTGTGACGTGCACAGCATCCGGAGCTGTATTTGGGTCTTGACTCCTCCGTTCTGCAACTGCATGACTCTGGAAAGGGGTAGAATCTATCAGGGACTCGCATTAGGCTTGGTTCTCTAGAGAAGCAAAAATTGTGATGTTCATGTAAGCCTGTGCATAGAAAGAGAGTTATATCAAGAAATGGCTCACACAGTTGTAGAAGCAGGTGAGTCCAGTCTAGCTCCAGTTCATGGGTCAGCGAGTGAGCTGAAGAAAGATCATGTAGCTGTAGAGGGCTGATGAACCAGGAAGTAAGAAGATGAAGCAAAGATCCCACAGGCTGCTAGACACAGCTGAATGAATCCAAGTTCAGCAGACCCATGATGGCTCCTGGGATTGGCAAGCAATATGACAGGAGGTCGGTGAGCCAGATGCAGCAGAAGTGAACTAGCTGTCCCACAGTGTCAGTCTATGTGTAGGCCAGACGTGGAATTGAATCTACCTCAATTACATAAGGAAGTGTTTCTCCACCTTATTCTTCCTACAGCTGCTTGACTATTTCACAGACGATCCCATCATGGAGTTGACCACTCTGTGATAGCACCTCATGGGAAAAAACCTGGCTTGGTCAAGTTCACATGGTGGCTCAAAATCTGTTTTGTTATATTGTAATTTAAAGCAGACTAGAATAAATAATCATTGAAACTACTATGCAACCTATGTAACCTAGGGCCTAGAGATGTTGATGTATCAATCAACTGCACATGACAGCCATCGTTTAGCAGGGTTTTTTATAAGGGCAAAGTACAGAAGCATAGACCTATGCTACAGTTCCTGTATGGCACAAATACGTAAGCACTTAGCTGCCAATCAAAAGCTTGGCAGTTTGAACCAAACCCAGCCAGAGATGCCTTAGAAAGCCCTAGTAACCTGTTTATGAAAGATCACAGCCATCCGAACCCACAAGGGAACACAGTTGCACACCAAAACACATAGCATCACTGACGACAATTGGCCTCAATAGCAACTGTTCTTTTTTGTTTTATTTCGGTTTGGACCCATGTCTAAATTTTATGTAGGTGCCTGTCCTATATTGAGTTCTCTAGAGAAGCAAAGCCAACAACACTTAGGGATATGTAGTAGTTACATAATCAGGTGTCAATTTGCTATTTGAGAGTGAAGGGGTGGAGTTTGACCTGTCAATCAGGTTGCAGTTTAATGACCTCATTTGGAGGCACTAGGAGATAAATAGCTTGCTGGAGGTGGGACACATGACTCACTCCCTGGGAGACATTGCAGCTGACAAGACACATGGAGCTACGCTAGTGCCCTGAGCTGGAGGAGCTATGTGGAGACCCCTGCCAGCACTGAGATGCTTATAGCACCACTGGATCCACAAGACTTCCTACCCACTGGCTTGTGATCTTCCTGCATTCAGCATCATTGCATGTGTTTCATGAGTCAGAAGAGGACTTTATAGATTGGTATCAGACATATGGGTTAATATTAGACTTATGGACTTGATCTGGACTTGGCTGGGATGCTTTCTTAATGTACAATTACTCTTTGTTTAAAGTTATTTCTTATACACATATGAGTGTCTATGAATTTGTTTCTTTTGTCTACCCAAACTAACACAGTATATAAATTTTTATTAAGAAATGACTAATATTGTTCTAGCTGTAGGTGAGTTCAAGTCTAGACAGATTCCATGTCCATGAGTCAGATATTAAGCTATTTGGAATGATAATTGGCAGGAAGACCCCAGAGTGGTGGCTGCAGAGGTGATGAATCCAAGATTAGTATGATGATTCCCAGGTTTGGCAGGCCAATGGAAAACTCTTGCTTAAGTAGGCAGATTTACATACTCCTGCACAAACACACACTCAGATGTTCACTCTTACATTACACTTATACACTCATATACATTTACTAGCTCATAGACACACTTTCACGCACACTATATTCTACACACACACAGTTTAAATTCCTGCCACACACCCTCATTGAACTCTGTGCTTCTTTTATTGGTACTGATCTTATGTTAGGATTTTCACCATTGTATTCTCAGCATAAGGTGTGACATGTAATGGTGTTTGAAACAAACTGTTAATTGACTGGCTTCATGGATACAATTGATTTAATACAGATGAAGACATTTATTCTCTGAGGCAGGGCAGAGAAACTGTTAGCAACGAAAGCTAAACTGGCAGGGGTGCTTTCTTTGCTTATGACAGTGCCTTTTCGTCACAGTAGCCACTGACATCAGAGTAGGTCACACCCCTGAGTAAACTTCCTGCCAATGGCATCAGGGCTTTGGCCTGAATAAGGGGTTGTACCCTAATCTTCATACAACTGATTATCTCCTCATAGCAGATCCCATTATGGATTATATTGTTTTAGGTCACATGATGGGAGATTACTGGTCTCAAGTTCCAAACCACTGGTAATCCTGGCTCAGCCAAGTTGGCACAATGCCTAAACATAGCAGTATTCTTATCCCTTCTCATCAAGAGCAGATTCTGGTTCTGACTTTGTTGCAGGGATTGAGTTATTTTCTCAACTCCATCCTATACCTTTGGTAATGTATTATTCCTCAGAACGGGTAGGGAGGGGTCAATATTATCAAAACTCTTTTTAAACTGTGATACCTGCAAGTCATACTTGGAGATTATATCTGAACTGTTATTAATATTCTAATTATGCTTAATTCAATGGTGACATTATTAAACATAAAGCTCGAT